>NC_056729.1:1247864555-1248227055 GCF_019279795.1 Protopterus annectens
GGAAAAATTTTTTGGAAGAAAAAATTAAAAAAAAAAAATCCCAGTCATATGTGAGCTAATGAAGTTGATACTTGAGGACAATGTCTTCACTTTCAACAGTAAATTCTACATGCAACTATGTGGCATGGCAAAGGGTACGCCATGCTCCAACAGCTGTGCTAACATAGTGTTAGCACAATGGGAGGATAAAGTAATATATCAAAATAATCCTTGGAATAAATGCTTAAAGATGTACCAGAGATTTGTGGATGATATTTATATTTTATGGGAAGGTGATGTCATGGAGCTCAACAATTTCCATAGATATTTAGAGAATAGCACCAACTTTTTGGAGTTTACTATTGTGAGTAATGAAAGTTAAATGGATCTTTTGGATGTGAGAATACTACAAGATGAAGAAGGGAACATAGAAACCAGTCTATTTAAAAAAGAATGTTGAAAGAATAATATACTACCAAGGAACAGCATGCATCCAAAATATACGTACAGAAATGTTATGAGAGGTCAATTCCTTAGAACATCTAGGATACATTCGAATGATGTAACCCTTGACAGAGCTATGTATGATATGTCTGAGCACTTGGAAGTGAGAGGATACAGAGAGGAAGAGATAGTATATATATATATATATATATATATATATATATATATGTATATGTATATATATATATATATATATATATATATATATATATATAAAAACACACATACACGTGTATGTGTATATATACACACACACATATATATGAAGCTGCGGTGTTACAGTGGTAGCATTGTTGCCTCACAGCAAGACTAGTGAGGTGGATATCCAGGAATTGAGTGGTGGTTCCAATATTTCCTACCGTGAGGGCCAAGAAGTCCTGACTCTGGAAAAGGGTTTCCAGAAAATTGCTCAGAGAAAGTCATATACATGTATATTATATAATGTGTATTGTAATGTACATATATATTATATATGCTAACTGTAATCCGCTGAATGCCTTATTCATCTGGAAGTGTATTGTTGCTAGGCGATGCTGCGGTAGCATTGTCGCGTCACAGTAAGACGTCCTGTTCAGTTCTCAGCTAGAGTTCTATGTGGAGACACGCGTGAATGGGCATACCTTCGTTGAAGGTTGTGCATCAGGGCCGGCATGTAAAAATCTACTGCCAATCATTAGCGGACCAGAGTTCCGTTGTGGCGACCCCTAAGCCGAAAGACACACCAACATATTGTTACATTTCTCTTAATCCTTTCAATTCAGACTCCATCTGGCATTTCTATTTTCAGTTATTGCATAGTTAGTCTAGACTTCTAAATAATCTTGAGATAGGATGAATTCAGAAATGGAGGATGGCATGAGAGGAGAATTTTTTTTTCAGAAAGAGTAAATCAGATAAGACATTACAACAGAGTACAGTATTCCACATGATGTAGCTGATAAGATAAAGTCTTTCACTGAGTGCAATAAAACGGTAGGGGAGTCAGAAATTAGGCTAGTCAAAAAAGATTTCTGCAGTGGTAGCTATAAAATAATACAAAAAGATAAGACATAAATACAGATTATGATAGCAGGTAAGGGCCACTTGGGCAGTTTAGTCTGCCTGCTTTTTGCATTTTGGATAAGCTGCAAATCCTACTTGCCTAACAATATATTTCTGTTTTTTTCCCCACCATTCATAAAGACTGCTTTACATCTGTTCCATGCATTTTTTAATTCCACTACTATTTCTGAACATTCTGCCCCAAAGGAAGGCTGTTCTGACAATCTACCACTTCACTTGTTCAGTGAAATAATACTATGCCTTGGCTCATTAAACATCTTGCATTTTTAAAATTTGCCTTTTTTGTAATATCTTCTATTTTCTGAAAGATGGTGTCTACTTCAGCTGAACTGATTCCCTTGTGCTACTTAAAAATCAGTTTATATCCTTCTTTTCTGTTGTTTTTTTTTCTGAGTTATAAATTTTAAGCTCTTCCCTTTTCTCTGCATGTATAGCACCTGCTGGAAACCATGTGACTGTTGGTGTTACAATCATCTAAAAATTCCATTGTTCTTTTAATATCTTAACAATGATGAAATTTCCAGAATATTCCAGATGCAGTCTTACCATTGCTTTGTAATGGTGATGTTTTGTATGAAGCGTTGTCCGTTGTTTGTTCTTCACTATCCTCATGCTCACCTTTAGGTCACATGACATAATTACCCTCAGGTTCTTTCCCTCTTTGTATTGTTAGCACTGCTTCTCCTCATGTATGCATTCGTTTTCTGGGTTTCCAGTGTTTTGACTGCATTAACCTTGAAATATCGTGGCTTACCTTATTTCATCAGTCTTGCCAAATCTTTTTTCTACACTTCATCAGGATCTAGCACACTGAATGTGAGTAACTTTATCCTCTGGGCCTTCTGAAATGATACTGAAGGGATATGTCCCAGTAGTGACCACTGTGACTACTGTCAGTGGTAACTACTGATTTTATTTATTTTCAGCTTGTTAAACAAGAATGGGGGCTAATTTGATGACCCTTTTCAGCCACAGCCTAAGCTCTTTTTATTGCAAAACCTCATCAATTTGATATGAAGTACATAAACATCGTTATTACAGAGAAATTTGTAAAGCCTAATGATAGTTACGACTTCCTACAGTAAAGTTTTTTTTTTTTTTTAAACAGGGGATGCAAGACCCCACCTAGACCACCCAATGTGGAGCCCCACATCCCCTGAACTTGCACTTACCAACTCTGAGATCACTGTACCTTGGAGAAAAGGGAATACTCAGAAAAATGGCAATCTCAGACATTATTTATGTTAAAATTTTTACTTGCACTAATAAGTCACAGAATACCATATGGTTACCTGAAAGTTGTGCAACTTGTAGGCAGAGGTTACAACAAATATTACAAAGTTATTATAAACACCTTCAACAACACTTATGCTAGTGTCTTAAACTGGTTGCTGATGTAAGTGAACAGAGCAAATACTCAACAAATTATACAGGTGATATGAAAACATACAAAAAGGATTACACTAATTCACTAAGATGGCAGCTATTCAGTACAAAATATAGCAAAGGGAAGATTGTGGTAATATCAAAATGATCTAGGGTGGAAGTTAAAGTAATAGCAGGATATTATACTACAAATCCAGATGAAATAAGTACACATCAAGTCAGGAAGTCACATCATTGACTTGTAAAAAGTATTTACAAAGTTTGCATACATGCACATGTATTTGACAATGGATTTAGCTTAATGGATGGAATAGTCATATATGGTTCATAGGTTGGTACTAAGCTATCGGCCCTAAGGCCTATGCAAGCCTAGCCATAACAATTCCCTGGAAATTTTTTCCCACAATATTTACTTCTCTGGGCCCCTGTCTAGCAGGGCGACTGACATGATCCCTGGGGTGAATTTCCCATCTCCCATCCAATCATCAAGGTTCCTTTTGAAGAGGGCCAATGAGGCACTCTGCTTGACATGTATGGGCAGTCTATTCCAGTCTCTAGGTCAGGAACCTATCCCTCCAGCATGTTTTGTTCATTGTGATAAGGTTTAGATCCCTGGAGCGTGTGGCTCTGAGGGATTGGGATTTCTTTAAGTGGAACATGTCCAACAGCTTAGGGTTTGACATGGCCTTGTATGTTAAGCAGAGATCGCCTCTGAGTAGACGATATGCCACAGAGTATAGCTGGAGTTTTTTTTAGACGGTCAGCATATGGCATCTGCTTTAGGCCTGTGATTCTTTTAGTGAGGTATTTCAGTGGCCTTTCCAGCTGTTGCAGATGACTTGTGAGGTACATACCAAATGGGGCATTATACTCTATAATGGGTCTAATGAGGGATGAGTACAGCAGGACAATGACCTCCTTTTTTCAGGATGAAAAGCCCTTACTGATGAGGTGCGCCACGCAGAAGGATTTCCTGACTGTTGTGGTGATGTGGTTATCGAAAGTGAGACCACTGTCCACTTGTGTCCCCAAGTCTCTCATCACACTTTCAATCTTTAGTGTCCTGCCACCTATGTGGTAGTTCATGGGTACATGTTTTTTCCAAAGGGGATAACTATACCTTTTTTGGCATTAAGCTTGAGCCCATGGCTCTGGCACCAGGCATCTGTTTCTGTACGTTCCTTTTGTAGAATATCCACATCATTTGGGGATTCAATAATGGCTCCCAGTTTGCAGTCATCTGAAAACTTTGTTAGCCAGAGTCCCTTAGTGTTGGCCTGTACTTCAGAGAAGTAGATGCCAAACAAGAGTGGTCCCAGGACTGAACCCTGAGGTACTCCACTTGTCTGGAGCTGGATATGGAGTCGGCTACTTTCACAGTCTGGGTTCTGTCAGTAAGCCAGTTGGCAACCCATCGAGTGACGTAGGGATTTATGCCCTGCTTAGTAAGTTTATCTATGATTCCAGAGTGGGGGATGGTGTCGAAGACCTTGGCAAGGTCCAGATAGACTGTGTGGTCCGCCTTACCCTCGTCCATAGCTCTGGAGACCGATTCGAAGAAGTCAATCAGATTCAGGAGACAAGATCATCCCTTCAGAAACCCAAACTGGGTGGGGTCCAGTGTCTGGAGGTTGCCAATGTCTTTGTTTATAAGTTCCATGATAATGCGTTCCATGCCCTTGCAGATCAGGCTTGTCGACTGATGGGACAGTAGTTCCCGGGATCCAAGGCGGATCCTCCCTTGTGGAGCGGGATAACTGTAGATGTGCACCACTCAGTGGGTACGAAGCCTGAGGTGAGGCTATGATTAAACATGACACTTAGGTGGGGTGCCAGTTCATTTTGTAGTACATGTAGTACACAGCCTGGGATGTCATCTGGTCCCATGGATGCTGTATTCTTAGCTTTGGAAAATGCTGTTTCTACCTGTGTGGCTGTGATTATCGGAATTTGACAATCTTTTGGTATTTAGATGGGCCCTTTAGGGGGTGAGAGGGGAGTGAAGTTGGCACTAAATCAATCTGCCAGGATATTGACAATATCCTTGGGATCAGTATATTTAATGCTATTCTGTTGTAGCTCAGAGCAGATCTGAGCATTGCCATTTACATTCTTGACATAACTATAGAATGCCTTGTGGTTGTCTTTGGAATCTTTGGCAATTTTATTTTTGTAACTAGCTTTTGAGGATTTTATGAGGGATCTCAGCTTCTTACTGAGGCTGATAAGGGTTTTTTTTTTGTATCCTGGGATTTTCCTCTTTTCTGCAACAGTTTCTTCCTTCTGTTGTATAGTTTGTTTATAGCAGGGGGCCACCAGATTGGCTTCCTTTTTTTGTTCTATTTGGGATGGCACGATTCATGTACGAGTGGATGTACTCGTACAGTGCCTTAGTGTAGGATTCTGCAGTCGAACTTCCAGATCTCATCTGCGTGGGTGTTGTGAAGTTTGTCACTTCTGACTTCAGTAGCATGAAGTTGGCTTTGGAGAAGTTTTTTAAGGAGGTTTCCTTACTGGGGGTGGGGTGGGATGTGGATGTCAAGGGTGATTTGCTTATGGTCAGACCTGATCAATGAGGGGGTGACCACTGGTGTGGAGCATCTATCTCCCATGTTGGTAATGACCAGGTCTAGGATATTGGAGCTCCTGGTGGGACAATGGATTAGTTGATCCAGGGCATTGGCATTTATGAATTCCAAGAACCATTGGGAAAAGGAGTTGGTACCCGAGTAGTTTTCCCAATTAATGGCAGGGTAGTTGAAATCACCCAGTATTAGGGTGTTTGGTTGTATCTTAATATTTTCCAGTATGTTTAGGAAGGTGTAGTAAGAATCTTGGGGTATGGTGGGGGATCTGTAGCAAGCTACAATTTGTATTGCAGTCTTACCTAGTGTTAGTTGCACCTGGAGAATTTCAGATGCATTGTGTTGGGCAACTAACCTGGAGGTGTGAATATCCTTGGTGAGTATAGACACTCCTCCACCTTTAGTGTTTCGGTCTTGGTTTTGTGGCTGAAATGTGTGGTAAGAATTGTAGCCTGGTATTGCAGGGGTGCTCTCTGGAGCCTTGAACCAGGTCTCAGTCACTGCACAGATATCGATGTTCTCCATTTTTAGGAGTGCCTCGAGAAAGAGTGCATTTTGAGGTTGAGACTTCTAGCATTGAGTTGCATTACCTTCAGATTTTGCATGCTTGTATCTGTTACGGTGGTGGTTTTATCCTTTGAATCTTGCCTAAAAAAGGCACTATAGGGTTGGCAAGAGCTTTAGCCAGTAAACTGAATCCCAGGGGTGACAGGTGCAGACCATCTCTGGCAAAGCATCTTGGTTTGTCGATCATGTCTACCCAGGCAGACAGATACTGGATCCCCTTTGAATAACAACAGAAGCTTAGCCAATTGTTGAAGTCAGTCATTTTGCCCTTATACTGTGGTATCATTCTGGGCGAAGGCAGGATGCTACTCAGGGCTATAAATCTCTTATATTATTCAACACTCCTGTACCTCAAAGTGTTAAAAAAGGTTGCCTTGTTATGGTCTATTCTAGCAGTGGATAGAAAAATAATAACCAGAAATTGGATTTCAGACACACCTCAATGAATTTAAAATGTTATGACTGTAGTGTGCCATATGGAATTGATGACAATAAAATCAAGAACTACTAGAAAAACATCTTACTATATTATATGGGATACTTTACAAAATTTGTTAAAAAAATCTTAACTTCAATAGCATGGTATTTTAGTTTAATTAATTGATTTGATTGTAGTGGATGTCTTTGTAAATACTTTGGTTATTTTATTGAATGTTATAACCATTTCTATTTTAATTACTTGTATAAAATTGTTATGATATTTATTTTATTTGTTAAAACAATAAACTTGTTTTAAAAAAGATTTTGCATGCTTGTATCTGTTACGGTGGTGGTTTTATCATTTGAATCTCGATCCTGTCTTCCCAGGCAGACAAATACTGGATCCCCTTTGAATAGTCAATCATTTTGTATCATTCTAAGGCAGGATGATACTCAGGGCTAGGGTCATACCTGCCTGGGTCACATGATCCAAGAGCTCTCCCATGTCTCTTTTCATGTAGTCCAGGGAGGCACATCTCAAGTCATTTACTCCAGCATGGACAATGACAGAGTCGTATTTGTACTTGTTGTGGAGTATGCATACATTAATGGAATAAATTTACTATGAACATGAGTGTGATATTGCCTAGCCAATATAGTATGCATCCTGCCATCCTAGGCCACACTGTGAGTTACTAGAGGTTACAAATCCATTGTCTAGCACCATGCTGAATGCTTGCTTTAAGTCTTAGTAGGCTGTTTGGGTTTAAAAGGAGAAGGGAACAGGAAAAGCCAGAAGTGACAATAATTTACTGGTCAAAGAAATTGGAATAAAACCACTCACAAGGACAGTAAGTAAATTAAATATGAGGAATAAATATTGCCGTAAGTGGGCTTTTTTTTTTTTTTTTTTTAAATGTAAGACAAAAGTTTATTCTGTAAGCACTTTCACAATACATCAATATTGCTTCATCAGACAAACAGGAAGGAATTAAGCCTCCATTAATTATACTTAATCAAAATTCAAACAAACCGATAAGAGAACATACTCCATAAAAATGAACCTTCCCCTTTTTTCTATATAAATTACATAGCTTCTAACTTAAAGTTCATATGTAAAAAAGATATAGAAATATTTATAATAAAATAAGCATAAGATTATGCAATAAATATGAGGAATGAATATCAAAACCAGAAATAATTGTAACTGACTGGTAAAAGAAATGAATGAACACATTTAATCTGTTTTGTAAATAAGGCTAGGAAAATATGAGATTTTCAGTTAACCTTACTGATGATGATGATGGACAAACAAAGATGCAAAAAGTATAATCTATAACAGTTCCCACATGGGGAGAGATGAAATAGAAAAAGGTGCAAACTCTGCTTCAGCAGAAATACAAACAGTTGCACTTAGCTTGTTCATAGAGCAGATATTAAAACAAGAAAATAATCCTGTCTCAAAAAAATAAAAAGGATTAAGCATCCATAGGTGATTACTAGGCTAATGGATCAAAAGCCTTTACAAGTCTAGTGAATAATACCCAGGATATGACTACATTATGTCTTAATTCCCTAGATATGGGATGGGGTAGTGGGTCTTTGGGTGTTGGAGAGCTGAGTGATATTACAGACTGCCTCTATCCATAAGGGACAAGTACTCGTACAAAGAGGATATATGGGAGTGAATGAAATCATGACTGGTGTAGGTACACAGTTTTTGGAAGATTGTAAATGTTCACAAATGTTACTCCAATAATTTAGGAAGGCATAATGGTACAGTGAAAGATTATTTCTTCAGAAATAGTTACCTCAGGAGATGTCACCTGCCCACTAAAGTGAATATTTATGGATGAAATATTTCACAAAAGAAGCATACCCACTACCTATATTGGTGCTGATCTCAGCTTCTATGTCTTCTTCACAATGCAGAGATATCCAGGTAGTTCAGCCGGCATACAGAGCATCCATGTGCATGGTTGCATGCTTACAGAGCACCCACATGCATGGTATTCACTCAACGAGTTGATTACTCCTGTGTTTAGTGTCCATCAGCAGATGAAATGGAGCTTTCAGACTTTTATAGAATTACAATTTTCCAAATATTTTGCAGCTTCTAATTAATCACGAGTACAGTGGGTCTGTATATGCATGGAAGGGGCATTGACAAGAAGACAAAGACCTTCCCACAAATAATATTTATGTCCGAAGCTCTATCCTGTCAGACAGGCTGCAGGGAAACAATCATTTATGGACAAAACTATTATTAAGCATGCACGTGGATGCTCTGTAAGCATGCAACCATGCACATGGATGCTCTGTATGCTAGCTGAACTACCTGGATATCTCTGCATTGTGAGGAAGACATAGAAGCTAAGATCAGCACCAATATAAGTAGTGGGTAGGCTTCTTACTCTATCCACACCCCTTATCCAACTCTCTACCTTATATATATATATATATATATATATATATATATATATGTATATATATATATATATATATATATATATATATATATATATATATATATATATATATATATATATATATATATATATATATATATATATATATATATATATATATATATACACACACACACATACCACCTACTATTAATGTATCCACACTTACCACCACACTTAAACCTCAACACTAACAGCATCCAACTACCACTCCCTCACAAAATGCCATTCATCCTAGGATTCTTCCTCATAACCCTCATTTACCTAATCAACATCACAGTAATACATACAAACACAACATTCCATACAACACATACTTGCACAAACACACACACACACACACTTACCAATCTCGTCTACACTATTTAAAGATGGCTTACTGCTACACATATATAAGGCTCCCATAGGAACAACATCTTACACTAGAAAAATATCACTTCGAGCCAATATAGAAATACTGCACACAATTAAACATATATTGTTTATCACAGAGAGACTACTTATATCAGGGGACATACACCCAAACACAGGGCCATATAATATACTCTACTCTCTTCCAGGCAGAATTCTGACATTCTAATCCTCAATATCAACATAAGAAGTATTTCCAACAAACTTCCTGATCTACATGCATTTATAACCCATTACACCCCAGACATACTAACCATTACTGAGATGTGGCTAAAACCTAGTACCCAAAACAAAGAAATCCTCCCACCAGGATATAATATAATATATTAAGACTGGATAGAGTGAGTAGGAAGGGAGGTGGGATTGAAACACTGGATAGAGTGAGTAGGAAGGGAGGTGGGATTGAAACACTGGATAGAGGGGGTAGGAAGGGAGGTGGGATTGAAACACTGGATAGAGTGGGTAGGAAGGGAGGTGGGATTGAAACACTGGATAGTGGGGGTAGGAAGGGAGGTGGGATTGCTATTCTCTTCAAAAACCCACTCAACATTAAACCTCTAGAAACCCCCATGCCTAAATTTCAGAAAGCCGAAACCTTAGGTTCAACCCTTAACATCAACGACACCAACAATATCAATATTCTCTGCTGTTACATCCCCCCCAGGTAACAACTCTCCCATCATTGAAGAAATCTTACAATGGACCACAGATAACCTTCCACAAGAAACCATCTTACTCAGTGACCTAAATACTGACTGGACAGCCCGCAACTCCAACAACCCCACAAACCACATTAATCACTTCACTTTTTCCCCAACTTATTCAAGAACCCACTAGAGTCAATAAAGGAACCCATAAACAATCTATTCTAGACTGGACACTAGCCAACTGTCCAAAACAAAACTACCAGATGGTCTTAGTGGCCATCTCCTCACTTTCCTTCTGTGTAAACGTACCAATGTAGCCAAGCCCATCATTTTTAGACCAGTAAGAGATGATTGTAAGCTAAATATACAGGAACTTAACAATATTCTAAAACACAGTAACTGGAAGCCATTACTAACCCTAGACTTAGACCAAGCCGTCGACTACTTTGACAATACTTTCACTGATGTCACACCCATCAGGAGAATCAGAACCAAGGCAAACTACGCACCATGGCTATGTAGGGATATTAGAGCTCTGCTAAAATCTAGAGACAAGGCTTGGAAAATCTGGAAGAGGGATAATACTAGTCTAGCAGGACAAAACTACCAACTCCTCAGAAACCTGGCCAAGAGACAAACCAAATCTGATAAACAGAATTATTTCCTTGGTATCCAAAATGAACATTCAAAAGATCCCCAGTAGTTTTGGCATCCTATTAACTCTCTACTTAAACCAGGAAAAACTACCACTCCCGCTCCCAACTCTACCAGTAATACTAAGGACATAGCCTTCCAATTTAATCACCACTTCTCTGAATTTATCTTAACTTTGTCCTCTCAACTAATCAAAAATAACCCTACATATAGCCCAAACAAATGCCCCAACACCATCCCCTCCTTTTCTCTCTCACCTGTCCCTACCACCACTATTAAAAAACTCCTCCTAACACTTAAACCTACCTCCCTTGCTGCTGACAATTTACCAGCCAACTTCCTAAAATAGCTGCTGAATCCTTATGTTTCCCTATTTTTATTCTCATCAACCACTCAATACAGGAAGCATATATCCCACAACTTTGAAAGGTATCATACATTATTCCACTTCATAAAGGTGGAAATTCTTATGAATATTCAAATTATCGCCCCATCGCCATTCTATAATCCTTATCTAAACTACTCAAGAAATGTATTCACTTTCAAGTTATGCATTTCATAAAGATACACAATCTTCTCTCCCCCAAACACAGCTTTCGGCAACACCACAGCACAACTGCTCTACTCTCCTTTACTAATCTAGTCAACCAGCACAGAAACAACAACCACTTTGTATCTGCTATATTCTTAGACATCGCCAAGGCATTTGACATGGTCTCACATTCCATACTACTACACACCCTCACCCTAGCTTCCCTATCCTTTGCCCCATCCACTATAGCCTGGTTTAAAAGCCGTCAGACAGAGCAATCTGTCCAATGGCAAATTGCATTAATCCCCCCTACTTCCAACTACCATAGGTGTACCACAAGGCTCAATATTAGGTCCACTTCTTTTCTCCATATTTAATAACAATCTCCACACCACCACACAACAAGCCTCACTCATACAGTACGCAGATGATTCAACTCTTATCTGTGCTGCTCCATCACTAGCCACCCTTCAACAACTCACCCAGGAATCCATCAGCTCTCTGGAAAGTTGGATCACTAAGATCCAACTAATCCTAAACACTAACAAAACTAAACTACTACTCTTCACCCCCGACAAAACCATGTCCACCTCTCTACCCTTCACTATCTCCTCCAATAATGGTACTATTATCTCTCCCTCTGACCACACCAAACTCCTAGGTGTAGAAATTGACAAAAACCTACACTTTGATGTCCATATTTCACAAACTATAAAAAAGTCCATAAAAAATGGGAACACTTTATAGACATAGTAAATTCCTCACAAATCAAGCACGGACTACCTTAGCCCAAACTCACCTACTGTCCACTCTTATGTACACCGCTCCAATTCTTACCAACGGTCAGAATACTTGACGTCGCCAGACTTGAGTCGTGTTGTAATAAAATCACCAAGTTTGCTAACAACCCCACCTTCAGAACCCATCACTGCTAGGCTTTAAGGGAGCTACAATGGCTAGAACTTCCCCGGCTTCTAAGCTATCTCCAGCAATATTGCCTTCAATATTGTAAGACAACCTGACAAAACCTCAGCACTTAGCCAACTGCTCACTCATTATAAAAGAAATCGGTCTCTCCGCTCTACAGACCAATCACTCCTCAGTATCTCAAAGGCTAACAACACTGCAGGTAAAGCACTATTCTCTCACACCATAGCCAGGGAGGAATAACCTGCCTTCTGCTCTAATTTCTGGTTCTACTACTACTCAGTTCAAAAATTCAATCAAATCACACTTAATACCTGGTTATGCCCATGCATTACATAATTGCTCTGTCTTACCACTATATATACCCCACTTCCTATAATACCTAATGCAGTATCTGCTACAGTTTTAGGAATCATTTTACTGCTGGAAAAAATTGTATTACTGTATAGTAATCTTTTGATGTTTAATACTAGCCGAACTATATTAACTTAAATTATCTCTGCATATATATATTTTCTTGTTTTTTGCTTATTAGCATATTGTCATTTTTTTACTTTACTTTTCGTATTGTATAATTTTTATTACAATGTGAAGCTTTACTCCCGGGCCTCCGCTGAAAATGGACCCGTGTCCAGTCGGACTATCCCAGTAAACAAATGTAAAATAAAATAAAAATAAATAAAAATAAATGAAATCAAATAATAAACTCATCCAGCTGTGTGACTTTAATTTAGATATCCATTAGGCATTAAAAGACATACATTAATAAGGTAATCTCACACCACTGTACACTTTACAGCTATAGGCAGACATGTCCACACCTCTGGACATCTGTTTCAAATGCCACTCTCTTCTCTTTTCAACTTATTCAGTACTGAGACTTTCCAGAAACAAAAGAAACAGACCTTCTCACTGAACTACATCCCACTGATTGCCTCAGCATCATTACTTGAAAACAATCCTAAGAAAGCCCTAGAGCTCTTCAGTAACATATTAACCCGCACCCTCAATAAAATCTAAACCCTGGAATCCAGGAGAATTAAATGAAATACCTCCAAGAGAATTAAATGAAGTAACTGTCTTTGGATTACCTCCTCTGTCAGGAAAGTTATTAGAAATAAAGATCAAGACTGGAAAATACAGAAAAGATCTTCTCTTCAGGCAGACTCCAACTCTTACATCTCAATATGCGAATACATTGTAAACTCCATATCAAGGACGCCATAACATACTACCTTAGAAACAATCCATTCCAGTTGTCTTCCAAACTTCATCTCATTTGGGAAACAATATAAACATTTTCATTGTCAATACTCAGATAATCTACAAAAAACAGTTTTACCATGGACAACACCTTGCTCCACCAGTTTAAAGACTTCTTCTCAAACACAAGTTGTCGTTTCCTATGACACTCCTCAGATCATCTAACGACTTCCCTTTCTACCAGCCTCCTAATAATACTCAACTGCATGACATACTGCCTTCTTACTATTACAGTGAGAGTGGTCAAGCAGCTTCTCCAAAACCTAGATAGAAAATACAATGCTCACCCAAGTGCTCTCCACTCTTACTTTCCAAAAATCTCAGCTGATATTGAAAGCAAACCTCTCACTCAAGTCTACAATACATCCCTCACAACTGGCATTGTACCATCAAATTTTAAGCATGACCTTATCATTCCACTTCCAAAAGCAAGTTCACCTATAGCAAACTTTAGGCACCAGTGAAACCCTGCAGTCGCTGGGGGCCCCCAATTGCAATCCCCATTTTATTTTGATACTTTGTTACATGTTTTTCAAAGCAATAAAGCTTAGTACAGCAATTTTTCTATACTTAATAAAACACATGGGTAATAAAAACTTATTTATACCTCTTTGAAAGATACCTCTGGTTATAGTAAGTGTTTTGTTAAGTAACTGGCTTCACAATTTCATTAAATGTTTTACTACTGACATAGTGCCCTTGACATAATTAAATCCTGCTGGTGGATATCGTCTTCACTAAAACTAACATCTAGCCAGCTTTAGGTACCTGTATTATCTGTGGCTGCAAGGAGCCCCTCCTTAATCATCCGTGACTGTGTGGGGGTCCCACAAAAGCTGCTGCTGGCTGGGAAAAATGAGGAGGAAAAAAATAATTTTCTGCTTGCACTGTTTATCTGAAACAGGGTTGTGGCGTAACCCTACTAGGATAAAGTTAATAATCAGCGAATAAAAACAAGCAAGGCAAATGTTAGAGATCAGCAGCTCCGAGTGACTAATCTCAGTACACAGCTTGGATTTTAAGAAGAGGAGATGTTTCTGATCTTCAGCCATGGTTTTATTTTTCAGGGAGTTTATAAAAACTGGCAGAACACCAGATACACAACTCTCAACTTCCTTGCTCAAGAATTCCAGGCAAAACAAAACATAATGGAATAAATGCTCAAACCAGGAACACTTTTGAAATATTACTCTGACTTAAAAAGCAAACAGAGTAACATATTTTGCATCAACGTGTATTTTTGGACAATAAGAATTATGAAACTCTGATGTCTGAATTTACTGACTGTAATCTTAAATGCATACCTGCAAATGAAGCTTTTTTTATGAGCAACAGAGCAGAATTATGAGGCAAAATCAGGGACAGTGACAGGTATGCATTACTCCTCAATGAGGTAAATAAATGTGACTTATGGCTGCTGCAGTTTGACGACAGCTTAACAACAGTCACTGATCTCGTGTGGCAGTACCAATGGTGCCCAGTGTATTGTTATCTGTTGAAATACGTGCAAAACTATGACTGCTATGACTTATGCTTGGGTGTGGGTGTGTGTGTGCATGCTGTAGTGCAGGAGTAACAAGCTGGCTAAAATTTCTTTTACTTTCTAGCACAAACATTATCAGCATTGCCCTTACATGGGTCTGTGTATGTGTGTGTGTGTGTGTGTGTGTGTGTGTGTGTGTGTGTGGGGGGGGTGGTTGCAGTGTATTTAAATAACAAGCTGGCCATATTTTCCTTCACTTACATTATAAACATAGGCTTTACACATGGAAGTGACTATGTTTGATGGTTTGGCATGAAGAGGATGTATGCGAGTTACTTTGAGTGAGTGAGAAGCACTGCCATTTTACAGTGTTTTGCTCTGATTGAGTTCCTGGCTATGTTTTTATGTATGTGGAGTCTGCATCTATTTGGTTAATCTATGAATCTCAAAAACATGCAGCAGGTGAGATGGAATTATTCCCCTTTCCCTGAAAGTGAACATGCAGTGTGTGTGTGTGTGTGTGTGTGTGTGTGTGTGTGTGTGGGGGGCAGTGTCTGTGTAAACAAACAAAAAATCCCATGTTTTTTTATCTGTGTACACAGTCAATGCCAGGAGTATACGTTACTCTTCTGAGTAGCAGTACAGAATGCATTTAAGAAGTAATTATATTTCAAAAGTAAGGCATAAAATACATCATAGAACATTCAGGCACTTAGTGCTTCTAGGATGCCACCACTCCCTAGACTGTATAAACGGATACGGACAAGTACTTAGTGGGGTCCTCTGCCCTCAACAGAACCCATGTTAAAACCAGCCTTGCTGAGGTGTGTAAAGAAGGTTGCTGTAGGTTGCATGGGAAGCAGGAGACTGTGTGGTCATTACTTCTTTAATTTTCATCACAAACAAACCTTAGAGGTGTGCACAGAAGGTCTTTATAGTTTGAGTTTGGACTGGGGACAATGAGGTTATTGTTTGTTTTACATTTCTCACAGATTTCAAAGTTGTGCAAAGGTGGTGACTATAGCTAGTGTAGAGACAGTGCACTGTCTAGGAGCAAAAAAGTGAAATACATTACTGTTATCACTATTTTTTCACTTTCCTTACAATCAATCAGGCATATATATAGATGGCTGTCTTTGTGGGTAGGGGTGAGGACTGATATGGCTTGCTATGTATATGCATGACAATAGTTTCTTGAAATACATCACTGTGGCCATTTGAACTTTTGCTTTCATCCCAATCTAACATCAGATGGATGCACAGCCTGTGACTTTTTTTTTGGGGGGGGTATAGGGAGGCAGTATTCCAGGACAGGATTTGTGCATCCTCACAACTGTATTGTTAGTTTATTGTGAGCTACTCTTTTGTCAGCTTTGACTATTATGCCATGGAGCACAACTTATATCTTCCATGAAAGAAAAAGGAAGACTGAAATTCCTTTCTTTTCTTACTCTTGATTTCTGTTCAGGCCACCACTGGATTACAATGTTGGGAAATATTCTAAAATGTATCCCAGAGCATCTACAATCCTGTGGCTTCTAGGGACCCTGGATTAACTGAGTTATTTCCCAAACTTTTATTACTGTGCTGTCTTGGTCAGGAAAGGTGTTTTGAAATAATGCAAGGAAAACTAAAGTTCAACAGCAACACTGAATTTCTTTCTTTAATCATAATTTCTGTTTATACTATAATTGGATGAAAAGGTTGCATAAAAAGAAAAAAAAACTTCAGAGCATATAGAAAGTTGTGGCATCATGAGAAATTTGGAAAGTAAGGCAAAATATGAAAAAGGAAAAAAAATAATAGGCATTGTGTGGGGAACCTGAAATAGGGGAAAACAGAGAGAAGCACTGGAGGAAGTGTGTGCATGTGTGTGTGTGGTGAAACAGTTGGTAGTGCCTAGGAACCATTTCCCTTAACTCTAGCCCTGTAATGAGAGCTGTTGCAGTGTATCACTGTTGCAACTAAAAGCCAGTAGCTACGAATGTCCCCTCTGTGGGATGGGTCAAAACAGTGTGGTGCATTGTAGCTGCAGTTCAGTCTGTGCACATTATCCATAAAACTCTGCAGCATGAATTAAAATGTTGTTTAGGAGGGGTGGCAGTGACAGGGTGATACTTTGAAGTATTCATGGGGCCCTAACTTGACATTCGCTGGGGGAATCAAAAATGCTAACACTGGCCCTGAGCTTACTTTCAAGTCCCCAGGACTTTAGACTCATGTCTGCCCTTTACCAAAAATATTTGAGAATCTGGTCTATAATCAAATCCCTGAACATATTAACATGTATGGTACTCTTATAAACCCTCAGCATGGCTTTAAGAAGGGACATAATGCACTTAGCACACTTTACATAGCTGCCCAAAAAATATACTCCACCCCAGAAGAGGGTAACATCTGGGTGGGATAATTATAGACTTGAAATGCACCTTTCAGCATGTCAGTCACAACCTATTGATACACCAGCTTCATAACACAGTTTTTAGCTCCAAGACACTCACTGGGCTAACCAACTACTTAAGACTTTCTCAGTTCTTAATCACATCTTACACACAAAGACATTCTCCTTAGGTGTCCCGCAAAGGTATGTAGTCAGACTCATGCCATACTCTTTTTAATGACATCACTAACACTATATTACCCAACTTCATAGTAGTTTATACAGATGACATCCTCTTCTGTCATTGTTTTCCCTGTATTAATGACCCATCAAACCTCAAAAAAAAAAATCTGTGCCTACTGCATGAGAAATAAACTTCAGTGAACCATAACAAATCAGCAGTCACGTTATTTGACACACCACATAAATAGCATTCTATACTAGATATCAATATCATTGATCCTGATAACAGCAAGATACTGCAGCATCACAGCCTGCACTGTTAGGAATTAGGAATCAGTGACATCTGAAAGTACTAAATTATTGTGCTGAAGGTAAAGCCAAACCGGAATCGCATCTTTATACCATCTGTCCTATTTATTACGGGAGTATGAACTATGATTCTAAATTACAATAACATTCTGCCTTCCAGTGAGTCTTTTCTGCACATCTGTGTCTGCAGGGTGCTGTAATGTTTATTGGCATAATGAAAAAATATGATCAAGCCCCTTGCCAAACATTTACATGCATGCAATTAAGCAGTATGGTAATCAGGAAAAAATTTACCTCTCCGTCTAGCTATATAAACACTCAGTGACTCCCTCGCAGAAGTCATACTCATTAGCATACGTCTGAACTATTAACTGCTAAAAAGTCCTCCTATAAGAACTCAAATGTATGATCCAGGTGTTCAAAAATCTGGGTCCAAAAATATATATCACTTCATAAGGAAAATGAATTCCATTACAATAACAGCCTCCTAAAAATAAACATCTGATTTCTGGCTTCCCTACAGGAGGCCATGAAAAGAGTGGATTAAGTTTCTGCTAATCAATCACACTGAAGATTCTTCTTTCTCTATAGTTCAGTTGTTTACATCATCTATGGGGTACTGGGAGGGGCATACTTATGTTATTTATCTACCTATCAAAACGTAGTCAGTCAGGGATATGTAGTAGAAGCACTTTTCACTACACTGTTCATTTACTGGTTTGTTAGGTAATTCATCTATTCATTTTTTTAAAAGAAAACAGAATTGCAAAGAATATGTCTTATTTTCATGCAGTCCACCAAGTCTGAAGTTCTCCAACCTCCCAGGCAAGACAATTACATAGTTTTGTGCTTTGTTGGATGGGTGGCATGTCTAACGTCATAGCACTGGGTAAAGTCCATCTTCAGTTTGCAGTATAGACACCATGGAAAAGGTTAACATACCAGTAAAGTAGATCATTCTAGAAAATGCATCTTCCTGTTCCTGAAGGTTAAGGATTCTCTGGTACATCTACAAGATTTCTTTAACCATCCCAAATACCTTATTAAATCCTGTCCATACTCCTGAGGTTCATTGTCTTCTGTGTTACAAAATGCACGTTTCTGTGTTGCAGTTATCAGCAGTATGTCAAAAGACCCATGCAAGTCTTTTGGTTGCAGCATTCAATGTGTTTCATAACACAAAATTAGCCTTGTCTCTTGAGATACAGCAACTGTGTCACATGATCCAAGCCTTGCTTCTTGGGACAGCATTACATGACTGTGTCTGAATGTTCCCACAAATGCACTTCAAGATTTACCATCAGATGTTCTTGTTGTGTGACTCAGACCCTGACCCTTTCCACACAGCATTGACCCAAACAATATTATTAGAATATGCCATCAGCATTGCATCTCACATGACCTAAGGCTTGCACTGTCAGGACTCAGCAACAAGGTGTCACATGAACCAAGTTTTTTATCTCCTGAATGTAGTTTAGGGCACCTATAGCTGATGGCCTTAGCATTATCCATCTCATTGCAGGATTCAGTACATGTGACAGATGGCACAAGCCACGTCACCTTAAAATGTAATATAATCTGCATCTGACAGGGGGCTCAAAACACTATAACCTCCGGCTGCTTTCTAGAAACAATATTTTCAGCAGCATGGTCTACTAAGGTGTATCAAAGCATAACTTTATAAATGGGCAGTTATAGCCTACAACCTTCTCTGAACATGAGTATTCTAAAAGGGTTTTCATTTCATTTATTAGTCAGGTAAAGCCACTAGTGGCAAGTACTTCTTTTCAGGAGAGATCACGGAACAATGCCTGGTTAAGGGATTTGCACATGGTCACACAGTACAATAATGGGGCCATGGGGAGACTTAAACTACAGCATAAAGCTCATTAACAGCTCATAGCCTTGAATTATACACATCTTTTGCATCTCTTGGTATATTGTATTTTAATACCAATAGCTCTGTATGGAACTGTGACATTGTTGGAGCTAGATTCCTTAACTAAAAGACTTTCCAATTAATAATAAGTAGTTTGTTAAGTGGCAAGATGTAGGAAATGAAAAGAGGCTAAGATTATTAAGCAATGATATACTACAGAGCGAATATTGGCCACTGTAAGTCAATATCATTCATATATATATATATATATATATATATATATATATATATATATAAATAATTAAGTGAGGAACATGCTATTGAACAGACTAGTGAGAAACAATGGTGAGAGATAGAAAAAAAAACACACACTGTCACTGTCCATGTATAATGCATTCTCTACAATGCACTTAGCCAGAGACATTACTATTTATTTTCTAGTCATTATGAAGATAAACAATATTGCTCTATGTATTTCTCTAGTGCATCATCATTATCTTGTTTCGGCTGTACCTGTTAGGGGTCACCACAGCAGACCATCTGTTTCCATTTCTTCCTGTCCCCTGCATCTTGCTCTGTCACACCAACCACCTGCAAGTCCTCTCTCACCACATCCATAAACCTTATCTTAGGCCTTCCTCTTTTCCTGTTACCTGGTAGCTTCATCCTTAGCATCTTTTTCCCAATATACTCAGCATCCATCTTCAGCACATGTCCAAACCAACGTAATCTTGCGCCTCTGGCTTTGTCTCCAAACCTTCCAACCTGGGCTGACCCTCTAATATATTTATTCCTAATCCTGTCCAGCCTCATCACACCCAGTGCAAATCTTAACATCTTTAACTCTGCCACATCCAGCTCTAACTCCTGCCTTTTTATTAATGTCACTGTCTCCAACCCATATAGTATAGCTGGTCTCACTACCCACTTGTAGACCTTCTCTTTCACTCTTACTAGTACTCGTCTGTCACAAATCACTCCTGACACTCTTCTCCACCGACTCCATCCTGCCTGTACTCTCTTCTTCACCTCTCTTCCACATTTACCATTACTCTGAACTATTGATCCCAAGTATTTAAACTCATCCACCTTCACCACCTCTACTCCTTGCATCCTCACCATTCCTCTATCCTCCCTCTCATTCACACACACATATTCTGTCTTAGTCCTGCTGACCTTCATTCCTCTTCTCTCTAGAGCATATCTCCATCTCTCCAGGGTCTCCTCCACCTGCTCCCTACTCTCACTACAGATCACTATGTCATCTGCAAACATCATAGTCCATGGGGACTCCTGTCTGATCTTGTCTGCCAACCTGTCCATCACCATTGCAAATAAGAAAGGGCTCAGAGCTGATCCTTGATGTAATCCCACCTCCACCTTAATTGCATCCATCACTCCCACTGCAGACCTCACCGCTGTCACACTACCCTCGTACATATCCTGTACCACTCTTACATACTTCTCTGACACTCCCGACTTCCTCATACAATACCACAACTCATCTCTAGGCACCCTGTCATATGCTTTCTCTAAGTCTACAAAAACACAATGCAACTCCTTCTGACCTTCTCTGTACTTCTCCATCAACACTCTCAGAGCAAACATCGCATTTGTAGTGCTCTTTCCCGGCATGAAACCATACTGCTGATCACTAATCATCACGTCCCTTCTTAACCTAGCTTCCACTACTCTTTCCCATAACTTCATGCTGTGACTGATCAATTCAATCCCTCTATAGTTACTACAGCTCTGCACATCATCCTTATTCGTAAAAATTGGTACCAAAAAGTACAGTTTTGTACCTACCATAAATGTAGATGTTCGAGTGTTCACCCTGTTGCAGTCATCACACTAGGGTTATCCTGACATCAGGCGGTCCCGCAGTCGGCATGAGTTCCAAAGTCTTGGTCCGGCGTCAGTTGCTGTCACTTCTTCCCTGACGTCAGTGCGCCAGGGGTATATAAGAGGCATCCAACACCATTTTCTTCAGTTTTTCTTGCCCCAGATTGTCAGGTGCCCCCAATAGGTAGGCAAAATATATATATATAACTATATAAAAATAAAACAATACCTTCAGGCACAAGCAAATACACCACAGAGGTTGTATAGGATAGAGTGGTAGAGATAAGTTCAGCTAGTTCAGAGGGGATGGAGGGAGGATAACCTGGACTGCAGCAGGGTGAACACTCGAACATCTACATTTATGGTAGGTACAAAACTGTACTATGTTCATCGTGTTATCCTGCTGCAGTCATCACACTTGGGTTGAATCCCAAAGCTAAGGATGGGTGGTGGAGTTAAACAAGATTAGAAGAAGCTAGTAGGCCCTGCAAAACTGCAGTAACAAATCCAGCTCTAGTCTTAGAATAAAGGGGTAAGTGATAGTGTTTGGTGAAGGTGTGTACTGAACTCCAAGTTGCAGCTTCCAGAATATCCTTGGTTGGCACTCCCCTGAGAAAGGCTGCTGATGTAGCTGTAGCCCTGGTGGAGTGGGACCTAATGTTAGCAGGTACCGGTTTCCCATGATGCATGTAGCAGAAACGTATGCAATGTCCTATCCATTTAGAAATGGTCTGTTTTGAGATACCTTTTCCTTGTGATCCTGCAGCATAGGCTACAAAGAGCTGGTCAGATTTTCTGAAAGTCTTAGTTTTATCCAAGTAGTAATGTAATTGCCTGTGAATGTCCAAAGAGTGCAGGAGTCTTTCTCATTTGTTCTGGGGATTTGGGAAAAAGGTGGGCAAATGAATGGTTTGGTTTAGGGCCACAATGGATACCACCTTTGGCATAAAGGTAGGGTTAGTTTGTAGAGAGACTCTGTCTTGATGAAAAATGAGGAAAGGCTCCACTGCCATCAGTGCCTGTAGCTCTGAGACTCTTCTAGCTGAGGTTATTGCTAGTAGCAGGGCAGTTTTCCATGAAATAAATTTTAAATCAGCTGAAAAAGCTAGTTCAAAGGGCGGCAGTGTAAGCTTTTCCAGAACAAAGGTGAAATCCCAAGTAGGTGTTGGTGCTCTCCTGGGTGGTCTTATGTTCTTAGCCCCTCTGAGGTACTGTCTTAGGAGTGGATGTGAGAATAAAGGAGGATCCGTGTTGTAATGAGCTGAAATTGCTGAGGCGTGGATCTTAATAGATGAAAGTCCTTTGTGCAACATCTCAGTTAAATATTGTAGAATCTGAGGAATGTTTGGATCAATGGGATTTTGGCCTTTAGCCTGGTTCCAGGCGCAAAATCTTTTCCATTTGTCTGAATAGGTTTTTCTGGTACTGGGCCTCCTGGCCTCCAGAATGACATCCATAACAGCTTTAGATAGAGGAGTTGGCTGGTTGTTTAGGTAATTTGCCATGCAGCCAGGTTTAAAGTCTTGAGCTGGCTGTGTAGAATCTGATTGTCTCGCTGGGTGAGCTGGTGAAGAATTTGTGGTAAAATCCATGGTGGGCCGTGGGCCATGTTCCTTAGAATTGGATACCAATGTTGGCGTGGCCAGTCTGGTACAATGAGTATCATTTGTGGCCTCTCTAATCTGACTTTCAGCAGTACCTTTGCTAGAACAGGCAGTGGAGGAAAGGCATACACTGTTAATGTTTTCCAACTGAATGAGAGGGCGTCCACTTTCCAAGCTTGTTGATGGAATGTCCTTGTGCAAAATTTTTGAAGTTGGTAGTTTTGGGGGCTGGCAAACAGATCTATGTGTGGGCATCTCCATTTTTGAGCTATCATTGCAAATACTTGTGGATCTAGTTTCCACTCATGTGGATCCATGATGTTTTTGCTTAGGTCGTCTGCCTTTTTCTTTCCTGGCAGGAATTGTGCTTGTAATTGAGCCTGGTAAGACAGTGCTGTGTTCCACAAGGTCATTGATTGCCTGCATAGAGGGTAGGAATGTGTGCCCCCTTGCTTGTTTATGCACCACATTACTGTGGTATTGTCCGTCTTTATTATTAGTTGTCCTGGGTGTAAGAGGTCCTTGAAAGCTGTTAGGGCATTCTGTACTGCTAGCATTTCTTTTTGATTGATATGCAGATGCCTTTGATCTGTAGTCCACTTGCTCTGAATGCACTGTACTGCCATGTGTGCTCCCCAGGCATAGTCCGAAGCATCTGTTGTCATAGTTTGCCTGGCTGTGGGTAAGGTGAAAGGCTGACCCTTGTTGAGGTGACATGCCTGTGCCCACCATAGAAACTCCTGTTGAAGGCAGGGAATGAGTAGTATTCATCGTTTCCAAGCTGTGGCTGTGCTGAGTCCATACGCTTTTCAGGTACCATTGTAATTTCCTCATATGCAGTTTTGCAAATGGTATTAGAAGTATGCAAGATGCCATGAATCCCAAGGCCTGCAGAATTTTTCTTGCAGGGAGTTGGGTCTTTGTTGCCATTATTTTGAAATATTGAGTCAGCTGTTGTTGCTTGTCTGGCGTGAGATAAGCCATCTGGGCCGCTGTATTCAAGCTGGCACCCAGGAATATTCTGGTTTGTGAGGGCACTAGTTTTGATTTATTTTCGTTTACTGTGTACCCTAGGCAACTTAGAAGGTGTTTGACAAATGCCAGATGCTTTAAAAGAATGTCCTTGCTTTCTGCTTGAATAAGGCAGTCGTCCAGGTACGGGTATATTTGAATTCCTCTTTGTCTGCAGTATGCAATTACTGGTGCCAGGCTAGGCATTTTGTGAAGACCCTGGGTGCAGTAGATAAGCCAAAGGGCAGTGCAGAGAATTGATAGTGTGTTGAACCTGCAATGAAGCGGAGGTATCTTCTGCAATTTTGTCTGATAGGGACATGCAGGTATGCCTCCTTGAGGTCCAACGTTACTAGCCAAGCATTCTTGCCCAGCATGGGAAGAAGCTGCTGTAGTGTTAGCATCTTGAATTTTGGTGCTTGCAGATAGGTGTTCAGAATTGAAAGATCCAGAATGGGTCTCCATGCTTTGTCTTTTCTTGGGACTAGAAAGAGTCTTGAGTAAAATCCTTGTCCTTGCTCCTGTGTAGGTACCTCTTGAATGGCTCTCATGTCCATGAGAGCTGTAATTTGTTTTTGTGCCACTGCCCATTGAGTTGGTGGCAGGTTTGGCATTCCTTTTTTCCTTGGCAAGTTATGAAAGTGGAATCGGTATCCTTGTGAGACAATGTTTAGGACCCATTTGTCTTTTGTGATGATGTGCCAGTTGTCTGCAAAAAATGCTAATTTTCCTCCCAAGGGAGCTGCCAGGAGAGATTTGCTTGGTAGTTTGAGGATTGAGTCATTGTGTTTGTCTTCTGCTAGCTTGGGGCCTGTCTTCTCCTCCTTTCTGGGTAGCAGTACCCCATTGGCGAGTTTTGTAAGGGCCTTGTGACTGACCTCTGCCCCTTGGGCATCTGTACTTGCCCCTCTGTGATCTGTCAGAAGCTGGAAAGGACCATTTATTTGTTGGCCAATTTCTGCTGAAACGAGGGGGTTGTACCTGTAAGAAATCCTTGACCATCTGCATAGACTTTGCCTTATCCTCCATTTTCTTTAAGACCTCTTCTGCTTTGACACCAATAATACATCCTGCTGTAAAGGTGCATCCAATAATTTTGCTTTAACATGATCAGGCAGGGTTTGTTTTAACCAAGCATGTCTACGTATGGCAGACCCAGTAACAGCTGCTCTACAGGAAGCTTCCAATGAATCAAATCCACATTGTAAAGTTTGTTTGCCCACCTGTTCAGCTGCATGCAACAGATCCTGCATTTCCTTGAATTCAGACTGCTCTTTATGTGAGCTCATTTTTTGTTTTAATTGAGACATTGGGAATTGCTGATATTTCAGCATGTGAAACTGACAATTTAATGCTCTCATAGCCAGAGTTGCTGAGGTGTATATTTTCTTTCCCCATCTATCTAGGGCTCTGGAATCCCCTTCAAAGGGCACAGGATTTTTAGCCATAGAAGCTTTAGCCCCCTTGGGACCCTGGGAAATAGTTTCTGGGTCAGCCACAGGGCTTTTATAAAGGAATTTGTGTGAGTCAGGTACTCTGTAGTATCTGTCTGGTTTGGCTGGAGCAGGAGGTAGAGAGTCTGGATTTAGACTAGACTCCAAGTAAACATCATCCACAATATCTAAAAACTGGAGGGATAGGAATTGGTCAATGCTGGGGTAGTAAAAGGAACTCTCTGAGCCTTTTCTTAGAATCAGAGTAGTCCTGACCTTCCCAGTGGAAATGTTCCCTCATGGTATGTAAAGTTTCCCCAAAGGAGTAGTCTTCAGGGGGAGATGCTGAGGGGATAGAGTCTTCAGCATCAGAGTCTTCATAAGGGGGAAAAGTGTAATCCTGTTCCTCAGAAGAATCTGAGGAAATTGAAACCTGGTCAGAGGAAGCATAATCCTCCTCTTGTCTTGGTCTTTTATCAGGAGGGGGATGGGAACCCCTGATTAGGGTAATCAAATCTTCAGCCATCTTAAGCATCTGTTTCATGGGACCTTGAACTGTAGACTGATGTACAGTCTTTTTTGGTTTTAATGGAGTTTTAAGCTTAGCATAAGACTTAATGGTGAGTGTAGTCGGTCTGAAGACACCTTCTGCAACCAAAGGTGTTTCCACTGCACTGGGGTCTCCTTCTGCTCCGGTGTCAGAAGGGCCTAATGAAGATGGCTGTGTCAGCCTAGTACACTCCGCTTGAGAATCCGCAGCTGCCTGGGATTCCAATTCTGCAGTCATCAGGGGCTGCGTAGGCACCTCATTGAAAACCGGAGAACCGGCGACAGGCCCAGCTGAGGCCTCGGAGTCTGGCTTGTTCCTAGGCTGCCTGTCCTTATCCTTGTGTTTTTTATGCATGCCAGACATCGGCTGCACCAGCGGCATGATATAATTAAATTTCCTACCAAAGTAATGTCGTGCGAAGTCAAAACGGCATTTGATAGTTCATTTATTAAACCTAGCACAAAACAGACAACCTGTGACGTTGTGGTCTAGGCCTAGGCAAGGAATACAATAAGAGTGGAAGTCCTTATGAGGTATTTGCTTCCCACAAGAAATGCAATTGTTAACTTTTTCTGACATCGGACTGAGGCAAGAAAATGTTCCCCAATGGGGTACTTAGCTTTATTGAAGACATCGGACTGAAATTTGTTTCGAAAATCTCAGGTGTCGGCCGACTGGCACTTGCGAACTGCTTCTGCTTCGGGCACCGTGCGGCAAGAAAGACTAAAGAAAATGGCATCAGATGCCTCTTATATACCCCCTGGCGCACTGATGTCAGGGAAGAAGTGACAGCAACTGATGCCGGACCAAGACTTTGGAACTCATGCGGACTGCGGGACCGCCTGACGTCAGGATAACCCTAGTGTGATGACTGCAGTAGGGTAACACGATGAACATCACTTTTTCTCCATTCCTCAGGCATCCTCTCACTTTCCAAATTTTCATTAAACAATCTGGTTAGAAACTCCACTGCCATTTCACCTAAACACCTCCAAGCTTCCACAGGTATGTCATCTGAACCAACAGCCTTTCCATTCTTCATTCTCTTCATAGCTATCCTTACTTCCTCCTTGCTAATCCATTGCACTTCATGATTTACTATCTCCACATCATCCAACCTTCTCTCCCTCTCATTCTCTTCATTCATCAAGCCCTCAAAGTACTCTTTCCATCTGCTCAACACACTCTCCTCACTTGCAAGTATGTTTCCCTCATTATCCTTTATCACCTTTACCTGCTGCACATCTTTCTTAGCTCGGTCACTCTGTCTAGCCAACCGGTACAGGTCCTTTTCTCCCTCCTTAGTGTCCAACCTTTCATACAACTCTTCATATGCCTTATCCTTAGCCACATCTCTCTTTGCCATGCACCTCATCTCCTTATACTCATGTCTACTTTCTTCATCTCTCTGACAATCCCACTTCATCTTTGCCAGCCTCTTCCTCTGTATACTCTCCTGTACTTCCTCATTCCACAACCATGCAACTGATACTCAAACTATTGCATGACATCAAATGAAATCTTAGATGATGTGGGAATTGTCATTCATAAGTGCAAAGTTTACAGCTTGATGTGTGATTATTTATATGGCTAGTTATGCAAACATGCATACTCTTTCATATTTCTGTAAATACTTTTATAAACAAGCATACAGAAGGGATTTCTTGCCATCACATAAAAGCTCCAATCATCTGAAGAAAAGTGTTGCTCTCACTAAATGCCTAGGTTTAGAATTTCAAATATAAGAACATTGTCTATGAGTATATCTCACCAGGCAATTCCCCCACAGGTAAAGAGGCCAGGGAATTAGTTTCAGTTTACAGAATAGCTTCTGGCAGTGTCCTCTAAATTCAATTAATCTCTCTCTCGCTCTCTGTCCTCTCCATGTTTGATATGACATTGTCTGCTCATTATGTCTCACAAGCACAGTGATACGCTTAAACCTAAGTTAGACCTGTATCGAAAATATCTTATCTACTAGTCATTTTATGCTATAACCTCAAACAACAAAAAACTATTTGGCACCAACTTATGTTGCATACCTTCAGGAGACCACAAACTGAAAAAATTGATGGCTGAATAAATGCAAGATAAATGTCATTAAACTCTTTCATTTCAAACAATTTAAGTGCTCTGTCCAAAACATGAGGAGTATAAAAGTTTCTTATATTTCAGCTGTTCCAGTCTTTAAGTCTTCATTCCACAGAGCTTTGTGTGACCATCTCACTTTTTCATGTTTGTACTTGTTCAGCTGCATAGACTAGCAGTCACCATAGTAACACCACACACCCATCAGCCTGTTTCCAAAAAGAAGCATTCACAAACAGAAAAGGGGTGTTTATGCCCTCAGCTTTGAGGTCCTGTATTCTTTCTCTCCCCGCAACTACTTTCCCCTGTTTTTTTCACCCATCTCATGCAGTCACTGCAAAGTTTTGAACTAGGAAGGAACACATTTGAAAGCCTTTGAGCTATGTTACCATGGTGAAGGGACTAACACTAGTCCTCTCAAAACTGCCATTACCAATATAGTCGCCCAACAGCAGCAGGCTGTGTGACACCATTCTATGCCTGTGAGATTAGGACAGCAGAAAAGCTGAACAGTATTCCTCACTTCATAAAATTACGGCAGTCTAAAGTAAATAAACTGTGAACAGCAGCATTTATTTATTTATTTATTTAGCATAACAGTTAAACACCATATTTCAGTATACTCAGAGTTATTAAAGGCTGGTTTACATAGCTATAATAGTAAAATTAGAAACAGATAAACTGCTACTCTAGCACATTGGATTCATGGAGACACTACATTATATAGCAGTTTGTCCCTGCCTCTGCTACTTAAACCTTGATAAGTTGGGGAGGTATTTTCAAGTAAACAAAATGTGCAATTGTCATTGCAGAGTAAGGAATTGAGTTCAAAACGCAAGAAAATTCCCCAGCATTCTCATGTGTTTCTGTGTTCCTCCTGGTCAAAGGCCACCAGTATGTGCTCCACTATGAAAGTACAGTAGTATAGCATAGATGGTTAAGGCTATTAGTTGCAAAGAAATTTCATTCACTAGTTCTGGGTTCAATTCCATCTACCACCACTTGCACAATAAGCGACTGTGAGCACATCATTTTATTAGACAAGTATGAATCAGCTGCTTCAAAAAAAGTGTGCGAGTAGGCTTATCTTTTTAACAAATAAGTAATAAAGTAAAAAAAAAAAAAGAGAGAGAGAGTGACCATTTCCCCAAACATCAGCTGGCAGAAGAAACTGCCGTCTGATGACAGTGATTCAGACCAAAAGTAATGCCTTTCTAGGCTGCATTCAACCAAATGTAACTGATACTCAAACTATTGCATGACATCAAATGAAATCATGCCCTTCCTTGGTGAAATTCTGAGTTTCACTTGTTTTGACCTATGACAAGCATGCCTCTGTTATAATAACATAAAACCTAAGCAACATTTTGGTTTATGTTACCATGATAAGTTATTACTTAGCAGGCTATAAATTCTGAAATGTTTTTCATGCCTTTATCTGCTTAATCAGACTTGGTTTACTAAAATAATGGTTGCACATCCTGACTTATTGTGTCATTCAAGGAAAAGATTCCCCTGGGAACTTTTTTGCATTCTGAGGATCATAACATCTCTACGCTATAAACTGCAAATACATGTATACAGATGGCAAAAGCTATGCCAAAAACAGAACCAACTTAATTTTATATGGAAAAGCCTTTTACAGTTTGTTTTGCTTAACCTGTCAGTAGAAAGAAACTGAATAATTAACACATTTACTTAGTGCAGTGGAAGCAGTGTATAATATAACTAAATTATTGGTAGTAAATATGCAGTGTTGAATGGGTTAGTACTGAATGGCAGTACTCTTTTACAGTACAGAACCAAGCAGAAAAAAACTCCCTTATCTACAGTCTGAGGTAATGCAGCAATTTGTGGGTGAGAAAAAGTTTAATTTTAAATGCAGGCAAAAACTTTAAATGAGAAAGGTAAACATCAAAATATTTGACCAAGTGAAAATGTATTTTAGGTATGGTTTGAGGAAAAAAACTAAAGTAAGGCAAGGAGTCCAAGCTCATTCCCTTTAAATAGCAGTTAATGTGGTGATGACAAGATAAATCCTGGCAGGCAGTATCCATATCGCTCAACTTTTTTACACACAAAAAGCAAATAAATAATAATAATAATAGTAAAAATTAATTAAAAATATTAATAATTAAGGAGTAATAATTAAGAAGAAGGCCCAACACTGGGAATTCTTTTTAAATGCTAGTGCCATTAACATATAACATCTTAAAATAATTTGAAATTTTAGGACAGATGGAGCAAAAGTCTGAGAACAAATTAGGGGCATCCCTCTAAAATCTTGGCAGTTGAAAGATTTGCAATATCAAGCCCTATTACACAGAAGGCGACAATTCCAGATGGGCAAGCCATAGAAATGGATTGATACTGAACTGATATAGAGTACAGATGGAGTGCGTCTGTGCTACATTATAATGCATTCTGAATAATAACCATACAAGTACTGTTTGTGGGCGCCTGTAACAGACTGTCAGCCACATTACTTTTGTGCCAAAATGTGCAGGTTTAGGGAGGTGTAGAAATCATGTAACATTAACAGTGGCTGCAGGTGTGGAAATCATGTTAACATTAACAATGACTGGAAGTGTAGAAATCCTGTAAAATTACCAGTGTCTGGAAGTGCAGAAATCATGTAAAATTAGCAGTGGCTGGAGTTGTAGAAATCGTGTAACATTACCAGTGGCTGGAGGTGTAGAAATCATGTAACATTAGTAGTGGCTGGAGGTATAGAAATCATGTAACATTAGCAGTGGCTGAATATTTCTCTGAAATCAATGAAAGGCCCAGGTGAGGGGGTGACCAAAGCATTTTGTGCATCAATTTTAGTGATGCTGAGTGAAAATTCATTACTGGGGCAGAAGTCTAGTAGATTTTCAGTCATTTGACTTTAAAGACTAAGAAAAAAAGATTTATGTGACTTTGCTATGTAGTTCCTTGTTGACAGATTACACCAAGCAATGGCTGTTGCAATATCAGCACAGCTGAGGTTGCTGCATAAAGTATAAACGCTAAGTTTGTATACCACATGGATTACAGCATGAGAGAGGCTGCTATGAAAATATGGAAACGCTTATCATATTTGTCTTCAAAATATTATTTATCATTTAGTTAACAACAGATGCTGTCTACTGTCTATACTACCTTCTTTCTTACTTTTCTCATGTAGGTTTAATTGTTTCCTTATCTCATATCAGCTATTCATGCCATTTTTGGCAATCCTGATGGACAGAGCATGTGGTCTGGATAGAAACGTCTCAACAAATTCTTTAACTTAATTAAATATTTTCATTTGTTAACCATCCAAGTGTTGAGCTTACTGACTTATCTGTCGGGATAATCTGTGAAATAATAGCCAGTGAAATAATGAATATGTGACTAGTCTACAAAGAATATACAGTAAGATTTATTAGTACACAGAATATGACTTCTGAAATGTAGATGTATTATGTAGTAACAGATTCACACAATATGCTGTAGTCCTAGCGGAATGTCATCCAGCAGCTGAAAATGAGAACGCAACCAAAATTCATGGGAAAAAAGATGAGACTAACTCATGACACATCTGCGTGGTAGTGCACTTCCACAAAACAAAAAAAGTTTCAGTGATTTCTTTTCCTTCATGTCTTAAATATGTTAATGCAGGAACATTTACTAAAACCAAAATAGGAGAAAAGGGAAAGAAGGCATAAACAGAAGCAGGAAACTTGCAGACCGCAAAGTGATGCAAGCAAGTCTTATTTTACACAAATAGAAGAGGGAATCTCACTGTTCTCTCACACTTGTTGCACCCTGTCAAGAACGTAGGATGGCTTCATGATGAAGAAAAGGAAGGATGAAGATGGAGGGTAGGGGAGCAAGCAGCTAAAGCTGCGCACTCAGCCGGACTCAATAAATGTTAATATCTTTACCTGACATATATGCGTGTATTAAATGGGTGAGAAAACAGCCAGGGAAGGGAAGACATCGGGGTACAACAGGGGCAGCACTACTTAGGAACATAATCACATGCTTAGTTCCACTGTAAAAGTACCACCAGGTATGAGAAAGGGCTTAATACAAAGTGCATAGTATAGAGTACAAGCTAAAAGATCACCCACAAAAGTGAGAATAAACCAGGACAATCTCAAAGTAGCAGAATGATGAAAATTAGGATTGCTGTCAAGTATATGAAAGAAAACAGTCAAGGACACCCAGGGTAATCCCCAGATATAAATATGACAAATCCAGGGTAATCCACATATACAAGTATGGGTGACACCCAGGGTAATCCATAGATGTAAATAGGACAAATCCAGGGGAATCCACAGATACAAGTACAGGCGACACTCTGGATAATCCTCATATATAAATATGACAAATCCAGGGGAATCCACAGATACAAGTAAAGGTGACACCCAGGGTAATCCCCAGATGTAAATAGGACAAATCCAGGGTAATCCACAGATAAAAGTATTAGTGGCACCCAGGGTAATCCCCAGATATAAATATGACAAATCCAGGTTAATCCACAGATACGAGTATGGGTGCCAACCATGGTAATCCCCAGATGTAAGTATGGGGACAGGGCCAGACATGATCACAAATTCTTCAAAGCTTTTGCAAATATATTAAGTCCATGCTTACCAAAACTGTTGTACTTATATACAGTCCAGGACTGTCTAGACCTAGACACACTTCAGAACGTTGCAAGGACTACAACAATGCATAAAGAATGCACATATTCAGAATAAGTGAGTTTAGATCAGTGCCATTTGTTAGTACTATTTACAACATTCTGGGTGCTACAAGTATTTACTAGTTAATATCAAATAAATAGTTTTACCAGCACAGTTTGTGTTTTTCTTAGCAAGACACATTATAAACTGTGCACAAAATACATGCATAAAAATGTGATTTTATAAATGAGGGATAAACACTAAAATTGTTATGGATTTTCTGAAAACACGATTATTATTCAATAGTTATATACACACAAATTAACTCCTATGGATACAAGTCAAATTCAAACCATCTTACTCAAACAATTGGCGTTCAAAAATATTGGTAAAAGTTAGTCCTCCGAATGTGCTTTTCATGCCCAGGGTACAGCGTTTGATTATCTATCCTTTCATTTCCCTAGTCTGTAAATCTAAGTGCTCCTGCATTCCGTCCAAAATGCTTACCTCATCAATAGACAAGTTTAAAAAAAAAAAAAAAAATAGTAGTTACCAGACAAAATGTATTACAACTGTACATTACACCATGGTAAAGTTTAAATAAATTACCGGACACGCAAGGATTTAAGTAAACAACTGCAGAACAATATGTAGAAACAAACCTTATGGAGAATTTGCATAAATTATATTTGTTTTATCCTCAAAATATTAAGGTAATGGTCATATCCCAAATTACCTGCTTTATCTATATCCTACTATTTATTCATTAAGTATAAAATAGTCATGCATAGGGATAATCATATACACAAGAAAATAATGTTATGTTTAAAGATGATATTTGTTTGGCCGAACAGACATTTGTTTGAAAACAAATACATTGAATTTAACGACAGTCAAAAAAAAAAAACAAAAGTCACCAGAACTGCAAGTTTATGAAATATTTTTTTGCGGTGGGACCAGCACTCCCTGCCCCGTGCATGTAAAGCTGCACTCCTTCACCCCTGGCCTTGTAATACTAATTTTCTGGTTCAGTACACAATAAGGGTAAAGACATTTCCCTCTTGCAGTAGGCCTGCTCAAAGGAAATCCAGTTTTTAGTAAAATGGCCAAATGCAGACTCACACACAGCTGGCCTTGGAACAACTGATAAGCAATACAGACACGTTTGGGTTTTGCCCATCTACAATATAAAAATATAGAACTGAAACAGCACACATCACAGACTTAGTTTCAAATAATTAATTCTAATCATCTACTACAAAAATCACCTGGAAAATATAATAAATGCACACAGTTATCTCCCATAGTCACAGTGCAAGAGTCACAAAATAACAAAAAAGGAGCAAAGGAAAAAAAGCATTTAACAAGACCGCATAACGTTTACAAACTCTCAAAAAATGCCACTATAAAGAAATGGCAAAATGATATCAAACAAAATATAGAACAGTAGCTCAAGTTATACAAACAGATCAAAACATTAAAATCTTAAGACGTGATCTATTAAAATAAGCATCTACAAAAGAGCACATTTATATTCTCATATATTATGCAAGGCAAATGCAATGTGATCAATGTACTAACAAAAATTTGAGAAGCAAGGTACATGACTTAATATTTATTTCCAATGTCAAAAGACATTGCCATAATGGAAGAACACTCATCTTCAAATTAATTATTGAAGAAATATTCAATATACATATAACTAAAAGTACTTTTTTCAAGTATACAACTTGATCCTTAATACTTCATAAAAATAATTTCAATTTCACAAAAAGGTTAATATTTTTAAATACAACATAAGCTATGTGTGTAATATATAGACTGATTTCTCAATATGAAGATAAAGTGCAAACTAATGTGAACAAGCAGATATTCCAGAGACAGATGTGGAGGCCAGTAATACTTGCGGAAGCTGTGGTCCTACATGCAAACAAACAAAAGTGCTACAATCCATTTGTGTGTAAAAGCTTTGCATTTTTAATTACTTCATTCATGCCACAGCTGACCTGGGAAAAGCTGGTATTACTTTATGAGGTAAGTAACCAAAACGTAGGGAGGTCTTTGCCTCCCGTGCACAAGGTACAATCCTGACCTCCGACCAATACCTGTTTGGAGTTTGTATGTTCTCCCTGTGTCTCTGTGGGGTTCCTATCACCTCTGAAAAACAAGCTGAGTGTTTCCATCTCAAACGTACCAATGAATGGAGCTGTGGGCAGTAGCACAGACTCTACATGTTGCCCTATGGGGGAAGAGTTATACAGCCCATCTGCTTTGGGCATCGACTGTGGTGCACAGTATCCACAAGATAGAATTAGCATGGATCACAGACTATGCACCGTGGCAAGGCTAGCCACTCAACAGTGTAAAATATGGCTGTAGGGAATTCAATCATGTTGACTAATAATCGCCAAAATGGGCATGGGTAGTTACCGGTGATAAGTGGATTGAGGACCCGGCCTATTTTGACCCATGCCAGGGACCCATGCTAACAGTCGGAGGGGTGTATGTGTTCCTATTAGCCAGAGTGTGCCCACCGTAAAGCCCAGCAGTCCTGGATCAATAAGCTACTGACCAGCTGATGTCTAATTGCCCATGCTGGATTACCTCAGATAGCTCTGTTGAACAAAAGCTGGACGTAAAACCAATCAACCTGTCTAACATCAACTGAGAATTGCTACACTTAATGCAGGTTCACTGACAAGACACAGCGAGGAAGTGGATGACATAATGATATGGAGGAGGCTGGACATCCTATGTATCCAAGAGACAAGATGGAAGGGCAGTGCAGTGAAGTAATTTGTCTTAGGAATCACAGTCTATTACTCAGGAGAGGTACAGGCTAAAAATGTTGTGGGGATCTTGGTGAGAGAGGCTTCAGAAGGCAGTGAGGGATATCATCAGCATTAATGAGAAACTTATGGCAATTAGACACCAGTGTAATAATAGGGCAGTATTTATAATCTCAGCCTATGCCCCGGAGGAGGGATGTGACAGTGAGGAAAAGAGTGCAGTCAGACAGAAGTTGCAGGATCTACTAGATAAAGCAGGACAACAGGAATTTAATAATGGGTGACTTGAATGCACATACCGGGACAGACAGAACAGAATATAAGGACTTCCTGGGTCCTCATGGGTGAGGCAACAAGTATAAAGGAGAGTCCATTCTAGACTTCTGTCTGGCAAATGCCTTGATAGTAGCCAACACTTGGTTCAGAAAAAGAGCCAAGATCACATACAAGAGTGGTCAACATGCGACTCAGGTAGACTTCCTCTCAGTACAATAAATGATTGCAAAGTAACCCCAATAAAAGAAACAGTTGGCCAACACATAAACCACTGGTTAACACAATCAGCTGCAAGCAGTGGTCATAGAAGGTTCTAAGGTCAACAGAGACCAGACTGAAGGCCAGGAAGTTGACTGGGGAGAAATCACAACAGTTCAAAGAATTACTCCAGACTTTAGCTCCTAAAGAAAAAGAGGAAATAGGTGGAGCTGAAAAACAATGGAAGCACCTCAAAACAACGTGTGAGGACTACAGAACAGATATGTGGCCAAGCCAGGAATGGAAATAAGGTACATAAAGAAAGCTGGTGGTGGAATGCAGACGTCCAGGAAGTCAACAAAAGAAAGGAGCAGTTCAGGAAAAAGTAGGATATGGAAAAGACTGTCCAGGCTAGGAAGGACTACTGGTTGGCTAGCTAAGAAAGGAGTTGTAATAGCAAAAAATAAGGCATTGGAGGCACTCTACTAACGTCTGGAAAGTGACTCAGTAGGTGGCACAAAGAAACTATATCAAGTTGCAAGGCAAAATCAGAAAGATAAAGAAGATGGTCAAACACTCTTCATAAGAGATGCCAGCAACAACCTACTCACTAGTCCACTGGACATCAAAGGCAGATAGGAGTACTTTCAGCAGCTTCTGAATGAAGAAAACCCCTCAGAAGTTGTACTGTCCCAGAAACAGTCTATGATGAGAGAAGAAGAGGAGCCTGCCCTAAGGAAAATGAAGTCAGAGAAACCAGCAGGTTCAGATGAGGTCACCTCAGATAAGATTTAAAGATGCTGCATGAGATAGGGGAGAAATGGATCCTGAGGGTACTCATGGCAATGTGGATAGATAGGTGTATCCCAGATGACTGGAGAATAAGCATACTCATGCCAGTGTACAAGAACAAAGGGGACATCCACAAATGTGGGCAGTACAGAGGTATCAAACTCCTGTCACACTGCATGAAAGGTCTGGAAATGGTGACTGATAAATGGACATGCAGAATAGTAGAAAGTAAGATGGGAGATGAGCAGTTTGGATTCAGATCAGGATGCAGCACAACTAACCTAGTTGAGAAGAAGCTAGAGATGAGGAAAGAGCTCAACTGGGCATTCCTAGACTTGGCGAAAGCATATGACAAGGTCTCAAGAAAGCTGATCTGGGCAGTGCTGCAGTGGTTTGAAATCCCAGAAACAGTGGTAGAATTAGTGCACACTACATGCAAGGACCCAATGACTCAAGTATGAACAGTGTTCATCCTCAAGTGAGGTTCCCATTGGGAGTGGGTGTGCACCAGGATTCAGCTCTGAGCCTATTGCTGTTCATACTATTGATGGAATACATTAGCAAACAGGTTGGAGGGGACAGATCGACAAAGCTGCTGCATGCAGACGATGTGGTATTACAGGCAGACTCTAAGTAAGAACTTCAGCAAAGTATAGGAGAATGGAATGCACAACTTAAGGCATATGGGATGAAACTAAGCACAGATAAGACAGCGGTAATGGCAGCAAATTAGGGAAATCAGAAGACGTTGAGAAGTGAGATAGAAGATAAGATAGTGGAACAGGTTAACAGCTTCAAATATTGGGGATGGGTGGTTGAGGAGAAGGGAAATCTGAATGAAGACGTCAAAGCTAAAATCAGAGGGGCTGCAGCTAACTGGCATAGAGCCTCAGGTGTAAGTGTATGACAGAAGAATGCCCAAGAAGCTGACAAGCAAGGTTTACAAGACAGTGGTGTGACCAGTACTACTGTATGGTACAGAGACCTGGGCGGTAAAGGCAGATCAGATGGGGAAGCTAGAAGTGATGGAAATGAAGTGCCTGAGATGGGTGGTAGGAAGCACACTGTGGGACAGATGAAAAAATGTGGACATAAGAGCAGAGGCCAAAGTAGTTCCAATTGCAGAAAAGATCAAAGAGAACAGATTATGGTGGTTTGGACACAAGTAGAGAAAAGCCGAAGACAATCTTGTGAAGAAGATTTGCGGCAGACAGGAAAACGTTAAGTGGAAATGAGGACATCCAGCAAAGAGGTGGCTAGATTGTGTGAAAGATCTGCGACAGTCAGACACGAGTGTCGCATTAAATTGAAAGAGCTGCATCCTGAAAGAAATTCCACAGCAAACAAATGCAAAATACACTTTGGATTGTCACAGTATCAAAAATGTTACTGAAGAAATGTGGGTCATTGTTACAGGAAACAATTTTCTGATTAACATCTTTGGTGAAACCCCATCCTTTGTTTACAGGAAGGCCAGTAACATTAGAAGTTTTGCTGAATTTAAGCCTTGACTATATGAGAGAAACACCAAAAGATGTGAAGCTAATTGTACATTTTGTATATTTATACAGCAAGTTGATTGTTTTTATTGCCCTTATTTAAAGAAAATCATTAAGACAAGTGCATGTTTTTATTGCCCTTATTTAAAGAAAATCATTAAGACAAGTGCAAGGGGTGACTGTAACACTACACAAGCAATTTACCCTGAGGCACAGTGAATGTGATACATTTCATGTGGGTAAGACAGTAAATAAACTAGCATAGGATTTCATGTCATCTGCAGAAATCCATTCTGGATGTAAAAATAATGCACTAGCCAAACACCTTGCTCTTCATAAAAGACATGCAGGTTTTAAGCTCCAGATACTGGATTGCATAGACATGGGTGACCTTGAAGGAGACATCCCGAATATGCTGGATAAACGTGAACTTGTGGGAATTAAAGCTGAACTCTTTTAGGAAGCCTGGACTAAACTACTACTGTTCACTTAAAAGTGTACTGAAACTTAAAAAATGATCACATTGTTTACATGACTGATTTTATTTTATTCTACCAGTTGGTTTTAAATACCATGTTTAATCCGATTTAATTTGTGTATATGTTGTTTCAACCATCATACATTTTTTCTTTTTCTTGTTCATTTTTTACACTTTTTTCAAAATTATATGTTATAACAATACTAATTATACAATAATATTTTTGTAGACAGTTTTTAGGGTTCTTGTACACAGACCTGAAGTAGTCTAGAAAGATGAAAGCGATCTTTGTTAACAATAGGTTATGGAACTAGAATATGATTTTTACAATTTTTTTGTGTGCAAAGTGTATATATATATATATATATATATATATATATATATATATATATATATATTTTTTTTTTTTTTTAGATTGCCAAATGGTCTAAGGTTTATATATTTCCAGCCATGTAGTATATTGTCTTGGATGAAATCACAGACTTAATAATCTGATTAAATAAGAGGTATCACTTCATTATTAATTTCATTTAAAGTACATAAGGGTTATATTATTATGACAGCTACTAGGTAGGGCAGGACCAGCTCGTATGTTACACTGATGGTGGAAGGGTCGTGATTTTAACATGTATACCAATACCACTTTGTTTTACAGCACAATAAACCACTCATTTGCCTAATAAAAAGTATATAAATAAATAAATATATATATATATATATATATATATATATATATATATATATATATATATATATAGTTAAAAAGCTTGTGAGGAAACTATTACTCTGTTATTTTTGTTTTACTTGGATCACTTGTTTGTGTACTTAATAAAGTATTTTTGACTGGAAACAGACTGCCTACCCTGCTTGTATTACTTTTGAATACTTAGTAATTTTGTATAATATTTCAAATTATATATTTTTTATTTATTTTTTTACTTAGGATGAGTTCAAGTTCGCAGCCTCTACTACCATTATCTGATCGGATTAATAGATATATATGGATTGAAAATCTTCCACACAGAGAAGTTTCTTACACTGTTTTGAGTTGAGAGAGATGGTGACAGTTAACACGATACCCCGACCCCATGTAGTAAAGGGGAGAAAGGGGAGATAATGATGATGAGCCAAAACTATGTCAGTTTAGTTTTCCTACAAAGACAGCTATAATGGTCATGTGACTAGTGCAGTGAGGTCACAGTATCTGCCTATGACAGCAGTATCCACCATTCATGAATGATACGTCAGCTCGAGATGTCCAGCCATGAAAGGAGGATTGAGACTTTAAGGGTTGAATCTCCTTAACTGGTGCTACATGTAGAAATTGCCACTCAAGTTATTTACGTAACAATTTTATTTTGTAAACCATGTAAGAACTAATGAGGTTGTACCCTTTTTTATAGAAGGATACAAAGGAATACATTTCCAAAAATAACAGACACTTTGCAATATTTCAATTAATGTATAACTGGCATACAAACTACTACACTGTCAGAACTGATAGCATTCATTTTTAACTTTTCTGTCTCTCCCACTGTGATCCTTCCAGCTGACTATCTTGTTCTACTACTCATAACTGTAGTGTCTCTGGTCATATCCCCTGGTCTGGGACTACCTCAGCTCTAGGAGGGTTAGATAGGGGATAGAGGAAACAAGGAGCAGTGCCAGTTACAGAGCCATATATGTTACCTTGTATAGCTCCATGGCACAGACAGATAAAGCTCTGACTGCAAATTAGGTGACCTGAGTTTGATTAGTGGGTCTGCTGACCGTTGGAGCTGGCGGGGGGTGGGAAAGGAATAACAAGGCATCAATACATGCACTCTGGGAGATGTGTGGACAGAACAGTCTGTGTCCCACTTCCTGCAGAAGCCACAGTCACAATGGTAGAGGTTAAGCTGGAGTGTGGGAAAGCTGAAAGCAGTCCTGTCACTGGGTCCAGGGAGAGTCATACTTCATTAACACACTCATGGCAAGCCCAGCCTTCAAAACGGAAGTTCTCATGTAAAAGTGGATAGGCCACACTAGGTGATGACTCAAGCAAGTGAAATATATCTAGGCTGGGATGATGGCTTCTCCCCGATATCCTTAACTGGTTTCTCCCTAACAGTGCATAACCATACGGCACTGAAAGAAGCCTAGAACTTTGGTCATTATGGAAGCTCACGAGAGAGATGCCATGTGGTAAGAGTGGATTACAGCTCTAAAAAGAGCCATGCCACAGCAAAATACAAGGCACTGCAATAAAATATAAAATAAAAAATAAATGTTGTTTTGTCTACAAGCGATTATTTTTTAATGCACTAATTGAGCAATGCTGCTGACATCACATGCATCACAATGGAACTATCAGTCATCTGCAGGCCTACACTCTAAAGATTCAATTTTTAATGAGAAACTGTCTTGTGATTGTGGCAGCCTTCATCACCAGGAGAGCGCCAAACTGCAGGCAGCAGTCACAAATCTCTCTCCAAGAATGGACATCAAAGCAAAATGTCACTCCTTCCCACCCTACCCTCCATGGCTCCTCAAACAACTAAGAACGTAATTAATCTTGGGGTATCTGTGTCGCAGTCATGGCTCCATCATTTGACTCCACTGAGCCAGGATCACCAACAGCATTCTTTACACATACAAAAGAGAAGGAACAGACAGCTACTTTACACCAACCAATCCAGATAACTGTAAACAGACATGAACAAAGCTGTATGTTTGCATTATTCTGTAAATGTTGCTGTTTAAAGGTAAACTTAAAATATATATCACAAGTCAGAAAAAGTGTAAAAATGTGCACGTACGTGTAAGAGATGTTTGTACTCTAACATCTAACTTTAGAAAAAAAAGCTGATCTAGAATAACGCTACACGACGTGACATGGGCAAAATTGTGCTAAATAATACACAGCATTTACCACAATATTATCATGGTCTCACCTACTGTATTAACTAGCTCTGTAGCTAATCTGTAGCATCTACAAAAACATCCTATCATATTGTCATTGTTTAAGCAAAAAAATAATGCATATGAAGAAGAAACCACTCATAATTTTAACATTTTGTGGTAATTTTATCTTTGATTGTTTTTACACTATCTTTAACAGCATACCTTATGGAATGTAACTGCTCTTTCACACTTTCATCTAAAAGTATAAAACATATTTAACAGAGGATCCTATAGATCTGTTCTGATATTTTGACATAAAACTGTCATGAAATGATGAAGCTGTGGGTACTTGTTTAATTGCCACTGACCTACTAACCTCACACTCTGTTACTAATCATTTTACTTTGAAGTTTAATGGAATAAATATCTAAAACTTCACCATTTTATAACATCTGTAATTCATTTTCAAGTTATCATGTCATCTAGAAGAACATGCACACACCCATATATATATATATATATATATATATATATATATATATACACACACACACACACACACACACACACACACACACACACACACACACACACACACACACACACACACACACACACACACACACACACATATACATACCTGCATACACACACATTACACATCTGCTTGTCCTTATAATGGCATAAAAACAAAAACACAGTATGCCAATAAAATGAGTCATATGAAATAAACCACAGGAAGATAAAAGAGCATACTAGCCTATTTTTTCATGTGCTTATAACTAGATTGACAGGTCAGCATTCAGGTAGCCTTCTGGTAATTGCATTCTTTTTATAAGTAATATGATTCTGGACAATGTCTGAACTGGGTTTTGTTTAAAATATTATGAAATATAAGGAAACTGTACTCCAGAGTACTAGGACTGTAGTGGTAAAGACCTAAACATAATGATTACTTCAATCTTTTCAAATTTTAACACACATTACCACAAGAATATGATGCTCTACAGATTATCTGGATGTTATTAAATCCCATTATTTTGTGCAGGAATCATTGTTAAGCAGACTAGGACACAAACATTCTTGCCTTTGTAAAAGTCTAGACTAACTTAGCTGCTTCTTCTTCTTTCGGCTTTTCCCGGTTAGGGGTTGCCACAGCAGATCACTGGTCTGCTCATGATTGGCAGTGGAGTTTATGGTGTCGAGTTGCTAGCCCGGCACCCAACCTTCCACAGAAGGCACACAGTCACACCTAGGACCAATTTAGAGTGTCCAATCCTCCTACTGCATGTCTTTGGGATGTGGGAGGAAACTGGAGCACCCGGAGGAAACCCACGCGACCACAGGGAGGACAGGCAGACTCCACACAGAAGGCACCACAGCCGAGAATCAAACCGGAGAACCTCTTGCTGTGAGGCAGCAATGCCAACTGCTGCACCACCGTGGCTGCCCCTAGACTAACTTAGCTAACTGAATATATTTTAGCTGTTGTAAATCCCTTGGCTATTCTATCATTTATAAAAAGATCTTAAACTTCTCAAAAGCAGTCTGTGCCATTTAGCTAGGGTAACAAATCCATATGCCAAGCTGTGTAACATAACATGGATAGTTAAAGCAGTGCTCAATTCATTCACATCTACAGTGTCTTTTTGTATACTTGAATTTCACACACATAGCTCCTTACAGTGCCACTACATTTTCTAGGGTTGGCTTCCTTTTGCTTATACAAGTTCATAGGTTTATAGGTTGATACTAGGCTATCTGGCCTAGGGTATTTATAAGCCTAGTCAGAGTATGTTTGGCTTTCGCCACCCTTTTAGATTAGTTGACTGTGCCTTTGTATAGTAGGTCACAGAAGGTAGCCCTTTTAAGGTTTGTTTACTGTCCCTCTGTCAAGCAGCAACACAGAAGAGATCCCAGGGGTAAACTTATGATCTCCCATCCATTCGTCAAGATTTCTCTTGAAGACGGTCAGTGAGGGGCTCTGCCTGACATGGATTGGGATTTTGTTCCAGAGTGAGGGGAGCCTCTGGGATATGAATCTGTCCCTCCATCATGTCCTATTTATTTCTGTAGTCCCAAACAGAAAAAACACACTTTTTACAAAACACACTTACTTGACAGGTTTAAAAACAAAAAGAGCAAAAGAAGGTGTATTGGGTCACAAACCAATCACACAGTCATCCTAATATCAATCATATGTACAAATCAACTCAACTAGAAAAAAGAATTGAATCTAATAAAAAAAAAAAAAAAAAAAAAAATAAAAAAAATAACAAAGCACAAAAAAAAAAAAAAAACAAAATAAGGGCTTACAAAAAAAAAAAAACAACAATAAAAAAACAAAAAAATAGCCAAAAAAAAAAAAACTAAAAAACAAAGCATCATTTATATGAAAACAAAAGCAATATATACACAAAGGAATATATATATAAAAAAAAAAAAAAAAAAATAAACATATATACTAAATCGTGCTTACAAAAAAATGCTATGCCTAGCAACAAAATGGATTATTATAAATAAAAAAATATAAAAGGTTCCAAAACTAACTGAAGGCACAACACAAAAAAGCTCAATACATAAAAGGCACAAATAGCACATAGCAATCCAATTCAAAAAGATAAAATTTAAAAAAAAGCAGCTGGCTATCCCGAAACAAAAAAACACATGAAACAACACACATCATATAAACATTCAAACTAAGCAGCAGCCAAAAAACAAAGGCGGGCTAATGGACAAAACCCAGAAACCAGTAAAACAAACAACTAACTCAAAGCATACCATAAAGAAGGGGAAGAAAGGGATATGAAGAAAATAGCCTGTATGTAGCAATGCCATACAGTAATCCTGTAAACAATTCTCAATGATCATACAACATCCAACAAATGCACTTTAAAATAATTTCATCACCACACATAATACTTTCGAAGCTAAACCATAGTAAGAAGGAAAATAGCAGTAGGCAACATGGTAATTGAAATAAAAGGTCGCCACGATGTATAGCATTAATATAGTACATAAAAATAAAAATAGCTGCATATAAGCAGAAGAAAATGTCAGGCAGGGGCGACACTAACACAACTGCTGTGCAAAGCAAAAAAACGAAAAAGACTCTTAAGATATGGAGCTAAAAGTCTAGAGACAAATAAGAGGACTATAAGTCGGGGCACAAAAAATTAATAGCCATATAACTGAATAAAAATAAACAAAAATAAAAAAAACAAAAAATGAAAAACCTAGACAACAACACCACTTTTACATAGCAAAGGTACCATGAAACACAAGCAAAGGTGTTCAACTTAACTAATTAACTAGATCAATTATATAATATAGGGGAACTATACACCCATAATACTAAAAAAAAAATGGTCTCTAATACAAAAACAAAAAAGTAGTCACCTTTGGTTTGTAGACATCTGTGTTCTGTCATATTTTATTTTATTATTTTTTACAGGTGTGTGTTTAGGAACAGAAAGTGTTTTGTATAAGCAGAAGTGTCAGTAACTTAGCATATACAGTCAGTTTCCACATTTATATTTATATATTTTTTTTTTGGATCATAACATTATACTTTATTTCTTTTTCTATATGGTAAGTAAGTTAAGTGAGTCCCTTCAGTTTGGTTTTGGGTTTGTGTGGTCGGAATTTGTGATTACGCTTTTTGAAGGTTTTTACTTATTGATTCGATTTTATATGATTTAAATAAATAATGTTTGTTCTTATTTAACACATAGCAGCTGCTGTTTTTTTAAGTTTTCTGGAAGCTGATTACTTTTGTATAAATATTGCTTCGCCTGATACTGTTTATATATTTGTTTGAAGGCATTTTTTAGTTATAAATTTACTGTTGATTACTTTGGGTACCAGCTGACTTACTGCTTCTATGGCTTGTTATTTATATTTTTCAGTTAGTAAATGCATATATTACACCTACATACTATAATATGCTTATATATTTGCTGCTATATAGCTTTTTTAATGAAATTATTATTAGAAATGCTTTTTATTGATTATATTAATGAGATTTTAAGATTGTTTTTTAAATAACTTTGCCCACATATTTTTGTGTATTTTGTAATTAGCCAATGTAATATATATCTTTTTTTGTTTTTTTTTTTTTTTTCTTTGTCATTTATACCCTAACTATCTAGTTCATTGCATGACATATATATGTTTGACTAGTTTGATTGGTTTTGTATTGACCAATTAATAGAGCTCTTAAGATTTTAAACCTGCTCACAGTGGTTTTGTGTGTAGTTTTGTAAAAGAAAGAAGGGTGAGTTAAGCTGGCTCTAACTGAATAAACCTGTTTTTTGGCTGTTTTTTGGATTTCTTCTCTCTGAGTCTGGAGTTGTATGCCATTTGGAGACCACACTTGAACTTTATGACTTTTTTGTTACCTATTTATTTCTGTGCTGAGGTTTAGGTCCCTGGAGCATGTAGCTCTAAGGGATTTAGATTTCATGAGGTGAAGCATGTCCATTAATTCTGGGCTGGACATGGCTTTATATGTCAGACACAGATCACCTCTGAGTAGGTGGTACACAACTGAGTAGAGCTGGAGTTTCTTTAGCCGAACTGCATAGGGCATCTGTTTGAGCCCCTTGATCCTCTTGGTGAGATACTTTTGGGGTCTTTCCAGTTGCTGAAGGTGTCGGGTAAGGAAAATCCCAAATGGGGCATTGTACTCAATTATGTGCCTGATAAGTGATGAGTAGAGGGGCACAATGACCTCTCTTGATCTAGATGTGAACCCTTTCATGATAAGGTGGGCTATATAGAAAGTCTTTCTAACCACTTTGGCAACGTGATTGTCAAAGGAGAGATTGCTATCTACTTGGGTCCCCAAGTCCCTAATTACTTCTTCCATACTTAATGGATTACCACCTATGTGGTAATTTGTGGGCACTTTGTTTTTTCCAAAGGGGATGACTATGCACTTTTTGGCATTTAGCTTTAGGCCATGGCTCTGGCACCAGTTATCCGTCTCTGTGAGACCCTTTTGGAGGATGCTTGTGTCAGTCAGAGAGTCGATTATAGCACCCAGTTTGCAGTCATCTGCGAACTTGGTCAGCCACAGTCCACCCATGTTAGCCTGTACCTCGGAGAAATATATACCGAACAAGAGAGGTCCCAGGACTGAGCCTTGTGGGACACCACTTGTAACTGGTTTAGAGTCTGACATGGCACCTGCTATTCTGACCATGTGGGTTCTACCCCTGAGCCAGTTTGCAACCCATCTTGTGACATAGGGGTTGATATTTAAGCTGGTGAGCTTATTTATGATGCCCGAGTGGGGTATTGTGTCAAAGGCCTTTGCGAGGTCCAGGTAGGCTGTGTGGACTACCTTCCCTTCATCTATGGCTTTGGTAACTGTTTCAAAGAAGTCGACCAGGTTCAAAAGGCAAGATCTACCCTTAACGAAGCTGAATTGGGTAGGATCCAGTGTCTGGAGGTTTCCAATGTCTTTGTTTATGATTTCCATGATGATACGTTCCATAGCTTTGCAGATCAGGCTAGTCAGGCTTATAGGGCGATAGTTTCTGGGGTCTGTTGTGACACCACCTTTGTGGAGTGGGACCACTGTTGCTGTACGCCATTCCTTGGGAACATATCCTGTAGTAAGGCTGAGATTGAACAGTGACTTTATATGAGGGTTTAGTTCTTCTTGGAGCTCGTGTAAGATGCAGCCCAGGACACCGTCTGGTCCCACTGATGCTGTGTTTTTAGTTTTGGAGAGGGCAGCTCTCACCTGTGCATCTGTGATCTCAGGAAGGCTACACTGTTGGGATAGACATTTGCTCTTTTGGGGGGGAGGGTTTGCACTGAACCTTTCTTCCAGGATGTGTTGGCAATGTCTGTGGGTTCAGTGAATTTTTTGTCATTTTGCACCAACTCAGAGCGTATCTGGGAGTTGCCTCCCAAGTGACTTACCAATAAACACTAGGCTGCATATGAAAGGGCAAAGTGCGTCAAACAAACAACAAGATTATTTGTGATGCACTGCCATGTAGATATCAGCTGCTATCTATGACTTGTTATTCATATTTAATTTATTATTTTCATAACTGAGTAAATTACATGTTATTGAGAAGCATGGTATGAAACGTCAAGGTGAGAGAGAAAATAGACGGTCACTGTCCATGTGAAAGGCATTACTTTCACTATAACTCTTAAAGCTTGAAGGGTATTTATATTGCTAATTATGCAAATATGCATCATTTTTCATATTTCTGTAAATATTTTAATGAAAAAGCATTCAGAAAGTAAATGTAAAATAAAATCCATGTAAAAAAACTCAAGTTTCCTCAAACAAAACTGTGGCAGACATTGTATTTCTAGGTTAAATAGTTTCTCAGCTATGAAAAGCTCTTTGTGAAAATTTAGAGAAAATATAACTATGGAGTTACTTTCTTTTTTGCATTACAGCATTGTAGTACTAATGTACGAACTGTGAGAGAATTAAATATTTTCATTATAAATTTGATTTGCATTTCATCAGCTCTTGCACCATTTTAGAAGCATTTACTGTTCACAAGCTATTTACATTTGTTTGGTTTATTCATTTTATTGTGATCTTTCAGATGTTCAGGAATCTGAGGATGTAAATAGGGTGCCTATTCTGCTAGAAGTGTAAAACTGCAGCTAAGTGTGAATGAGTTTTTGGTAAAAGTTTTTAGTCACTTTAGAAGGCTGCAGTTTAAATATACCCGTTTTGATCTTAATGCTAATGTAGTTAGCAGGAAGCTAAATGTAAAACATTGCCAGATGCCCTCCCCTGTTGATTTCACAAGCTAAATCTTTATCTTAGACACATAAGCAGAATAAACAAACTCAGGACAGGATTTAGTTTGTTTCAAATGCATGTTAAAGGGTGGAAAACTGCTTTAGAGGGATTACTGTGTCCTAAATGCATGTTAAGAAATGGAAAACTGCTTGTTACGCAGTTTGTTATGGTGGCTGTGAAGGTAAAATGGATATTAAAGAGGTCTCTCTGCGCTCTCTGTTTTTTTATGCCAAATTTAGGTATTACCACAGATGACTGCTCTTTATTCAGCTCTGTTCTCCTCCCCACGTGTATTCTGCAGATAAGGTTTATTATTGGTATCTATATGGTAACTTTAGGCTACACTGATTTTACTTTTATAACCATATGTAATTAAGACAATCTTTAGGCCTGAAAGAAGGTGTAAACTGAAGCCATAATCAGTTTTCTATCCATCAGAAGCCATCTCCCTATCACATAGATGCATTTAATTGATATAAGGAATTATGGACATAGTCGAAGGTAAAAAAATAAATAAATAAATAAGCAAAGGGCTTTGCCAGTCATAAGGAAAAAGTGAAAAGGAGGCCATAAATGTCTGACAGACATTACTGGCTTTCACTGTTAAAAGATTATGGAACACTTCTGAGCCTTTCTTTAACCAGACAGTAGAAGTGGGGCTGCAGTCACTCAATGCCTCAGACATAGTCTTAGCCATATTCACAACATCCTCAGTTTCTCAAGCAATTATCAATACAAAGCTTCTACACAAATGTTTGTGAATGTCAATACAAATTTTATTGAACTGACTACAATGCTATGCATTCACTGAAACTGCTTTATAAAATGTTTTATAAATACCAATTGTATTACCTTGGAGCTTTTCTCCCTGGGCCTCGGCTGACAAAAGCCACCTATGTCCAGTCAGACTTAGGTTCATAGTTTGGGTCTATATCATAACCGCAAAAGCCCATTTCAGCGAATACATTAATGTTGACACATATTGCGCAAACCGGAAATACACCGAACGCCCTAAACTGCAAAATTCAAAATCTCAGACCGGCATAGTTGGCCAACCCGACTCCTTGCTACATATTACCCACCCAAACAAAATAAATAAACCACATACATACACTAACTGAAACCCTACTTCTAACCCTAAACTAAACCTTACATACATTACTATCTATGCACTTACCTTAACCCGCACCCTAACCCTAAGGTCCATAACTATTGCACACTTACCTTATGGAACTATACCGCACAAGGGCTAACTATGTTGAGTCGAGATTTTGAATTTCGCTGTTTAGGGCGTTTGGTGTATTCACGGTTTGCGCAATATGTGTTGACGTTTACGTATTCGCTGAAACGGGCTTTCACGGTTATAATATAGACCCCATAGGTTCATAGGTAGGTACTAGGCTATCGGCCTAAGGGTCCAAGTAAGCCTAGCTAACAAGGTTCCCTGGCTTATGCTACCCAAGAAAGTTATTTTCCTATGCTCCTGTCGAGCAGAGCCACAGAAGTGATCCCCGGGGTGTATTTCCTATTTCCCATCCACTCAAGATTTTTCTTGAAGAGTGCTAATGAGGAACTTTGCTTGACATAGATGGGTAGCTTGTTTCAGAGTATGGGAAGTCTCTGGGACAGGAATCTATCCCTCCAGCACGTCTTGTTTATTGTGGTGACAAGGTTTAGGTCCCTAGAACATGTAGCTTGGAGGGATTTGGATTTCTTTAGGTGTAGCATGTCCAGCAGCTCTGGGTTTGAAATAGCTTTATATGTTAGGCAGAGATCATCTTGGAGTAGGCGATATGCTATGGAGTAAAGCCGGAGTTTTTTGAGATGGTCAGTGTAGAGGCATCTGTTTGAGGCCAGTAATCCTCTTTGTGCTGCAGATGTCTTGTGAGGTACATTCCAAATGGGGCATTGTACTCTATAATGGGTCTAATGAGTGTCAAGTAGAGGGGAACAATTACCTCTTTTTTCCTGGATGAGAACCCTTTTGTGATTAGGTGTGCCAAGTAGAAGGATTTCCTGACTACTGTGGCGATGTGATTATCAAAGGAGGGACTACTATCCACCTGGGTCCCAAGGTCTCTTATCACACATTCGGCATTAAGTAGACTATATGGTAGTTCATGGGTACAGAGTTTTTACCAAAGGGGATGACAATGCACTTTTTGCCATTGAGCTTGAGGCCATGGCTCTGACACCAGGCATCTGTCTCAGTGAGGCCCTTCTGCAGGATGTCCACATCATTTGGGGACTCGATTATGGCTCCTAGTTTGCAGTCATCTGAGAACTTTGTTAGCCAAAGACCTTCTGTGTTAGCCTGTACTTCAGAGAAGTAGATACCAAACAGGAGAGGTCCCAGGACTGAACCCTGTGGTACTCAGCTTGTCACTGGTTTAAAGTCAGATTTGGAGTCTGCAACTTTTACAGAGTAGGTTCTGTCAGTGAGCCATTTGGCAACCCATCTTATGATGTAGGGATTTATACCTAGTTTAGTGAGTTAAACTATAATTCCAGAATGGGGTATGCTGTCAAAAGCCTTGGCAAGGTCACGATAGGCTGTGTGAACCACCTTACCCTCGTCTACGGCTTTGGTGAATGCCTCAAAGAAGTCGATCAGGTTCAGGAGGCATGATCTGCCTCTCACAAACCTGAACTGGGTGGGGATCAGAGTTTGGAGGTTACCAATGCCTTTGTTTATGAGTTCCATGATGATATGTTCCATGGCCTTGCAGACCAGACTCATCAAGCTAATAGGGCAATAGTTCCCGGGATAAGTGGTGGCTCCCCCTTTGTGGAGTGGGATAACTATTGTTATGCACCATTCAGTGGGCACAAAGCCTGATGTGAGGCTATGATTGAACATGGTTCTTAGGTGGGGAGCCAGTTCGTTCTGAAGTTCATGTAAAATGCAGCCTGGGATGTTGTCCAGTCCCATGTCAATAAATAATAATAGATTCCAGATACCTGCAGAGAATCCAGTGAAGTATATAAATCACATTAGCTGGTATTCATTAATTTCATAGGTTTATAGATTAGTACTAAGCTAACTGCCCTTGCGAGCCATTTTGAGCCTAGCCAATTATCCCTTGTGAGACTCAAACCCTGCACCTTGTGTTTGTAAGGCAAACACCTTAACCATTAAGCCACCCTCTCTACCCTCATATCAGTGTAAATCCCTTTGTCCCATGTTTGCATCAGGCAAAAGGTGTGCCGTGAAGAATCCCAGTTCAACCTGCCTTCCAATTTCCATTCATCTTCACTATGCTCCCTGTGAAGCAACAAGCTAGGAGAATCAGTGCCAGACTCAAAGCTTCCCAGACACATTTACTACTTGACAAAGGAAATAGTCCACAAGGAATTGAGTAACACAGATGGCTTGTACTTGTGCAACAGGTAAAACAGGTACAAATATCAATGTCATTGCCGTATCCCATTTCTAAAGACAATGCAGAACAGATGCCTTCTGTATCTAAAGTTAACTGCCTAAGTCAGTTTGTTCCCCAGGGACTTGACATGAAAAGGTGAGAAGAGCAGATGAGTCTAAGACTATGCCATATAATGTTAATAATGTGATTTTGATAAACTAAGTATGTGGTCATTGGCTCTCAATGAAAATAAAAATCTACATCCAAAAATGGAAGAAACAGATGTATTCAACATTTTAATACAAAGGCAGATATGGGTATTGCAATTCACAGACATGGATCACATTCCTATGACATGCATGACAGAGATCTTGTAGTGCACGATGTTATCATGAACATGGCCCATCAACAGAACTATGCTCATGACAGTGTTTGATATGTAGGCAGCTCAAGGAAAAACGTATGGTCAGTCCACTGGACATGGCTAATATGTAGGAGTACTAATGCTGGACACCTGCAAGGACATGCGATAGTAAAGAATCAACAAGCTGCAGCATTAGCAGCAAACCGAACAGACAGGTCTTTCCTAGACTCAATAAACTGGTGGTGTTTTTGATAAAATGTTTTTCATTTTATTACTTAATTTTTTTTTTACAAGTGGTGGAGCAGCGTTGCAGAGATAATTGGCATGTGTGTTTACTGTGGCAGTTTTTTTTCCGGATTCTCTCATTTGATAGTAAGATAACCAGACAGTAAGCAGCTATAAAGCTGAATAAAACTATAGCACCCATAGGAATATAGCTGCAACGTCCAGCTCTGTACATAAAAAAGCATGATTGGACACACTCTTCTGAAGCTTAGTGTGTGTCTGCATGTGTCTGTTGGTGGGTGAGTGGGTGGGGTGGGAGAGAGTGTGTGTGTGTGTGTGTGTGTGTGTGTGTCTGTGTGTGTACAGCATGCCTTTTACAATGTCTTTGCTAAGGCTCTTAATACTGATGTAACTATGCCTGGTTGATATAAGAGGTCAGGAGTATAGTGGAAGAAGTAACACTAAAAAAGGGAAGGAGTTTAGGTACAGATTAGTAGTTACCCCTGAGAAGAAGGGCAGACTGCACTAGTTACAACTGGCAGTTTCACCAGTGGTCAGCACTTTGCTTTAAGGACAAATATAACAGGAACTCAATGTGCTACGGCAGCTGTCAGACTAAAAAAGTGCTGTTAAAAGCTTAGCTAATCAGCATTTCACAAGATTTGTGTTGCTGCTTAAACCTACTGACTTGGACAGAAAATTATACTGGATCTGTATTTATGTGAGGCCACTCATGAATTATAAATCCCGGATAGAATCTCATGCTGAACTGATGTAACACACCTATTTTCATAGTGGAAATAATAACAATAATGCCCATTTGTTAAACAGATAGGCCCACTGGAATTACAGTCTCCTTTTAGAGGCAACCTAGAAGCAACGTATGATTAAGTGCCTTTTTCAAGGCAAACAGTTGGTAAAGGAGGGCTAAGGGAATCAAATCCCGTACCACAGAAAATACAGCTCACAGTCTTAACACTCGGTGATAATTGCCAGTCTAAACAGAAAAGCTAGTGTTCTTGGCTAGCACTAGTGATGTGAAAACTGAAATGTGAATCACTATTCTGCTTGTTATTACTGCTTTGGAACAAGATTCAGGCACTAGTTCTGGATCAGAGTGTTGCCATGATCCAAGTTTGACAAGCATCATGAGCATGGGGGGATCAGCCATGGGTGGAAGACAACCGGGCAAGATCTGCTCTACTCTTTGAAAATGGACAGTACAGGATTTTTCAGAGGAAGGTTGTTCTGTATTGCAAATTAGGGTCTAGACCTTCAGTAAAAGCAAAGTGAAGGTCACACTTTGATGATGTGCAGAAGCATGGATCCACAGTACCTGCTGTACTGTGTGAGCCTAGGTTAGTTAACAGAAAAATCCCAGAAATGGAGCTAGTGCCAATGCTGTAAAGGGATAAAGCACTAAATATGGAGCAGGAAATCAAAGTTTAACTAGCAGTTTAGAAACCTGATGGTGCTGTGCAGGGGGAGGGTCATCCTGGAGGGGAGGGAGAGGTTGTACCAGCCCTGCCACTATCCTCAGAGGAGGATTGGCAATGTAGAGGGTCAGCCTGGGTGTGAGTTTCGAGTTGCCAAGCAACTGATAGGTGGTAGCCCTCATCCAAGGGATGGGATTGGATCATTCCAACTGCCAGGATGCTAGTGACAGCACAAAGCACTTTTGAGGCTGCCTGAATAATAGCCCCATTAGACAGGAGGAATGAATGGGTACACCTTAACTGCAGGGAGGCAATGGTCTGCAGGCACAGGGGCATAATTAACAAAAAGGATTTCCCTGAGATGGACCTTAATGGTGCAAGAGTTTGCTCCTGAGTACTTTGCCAGTGAATTGGGTTTAACTAGTGGTCTCTGCATGTAGAAAGAAGGGATATAGTGGCCATGGGACACATCTGTCATGGTAGGAGAAATTAGTTATGTTCTACCATGGCTAATAAGGCTTCTGGTGAAAGCCTGAGGGTAATGCCTTTTCCAAAATATTCTTAGCTCACCTACATATGTACCTTAGGCCAAGTATGAGCTAGAAACTGTGTTGTGTGTTAGCAGCTTGCTTGGACATACTAGACTGAGTGTGATAGGGATAAAACATTAAAGCCACCAGTGGGCATAGACTGATATGCATGCCCACATTTCAGCACTTCACTACAACAGGGGCATCAGTTCCTGATGGCCGAGGGGTAGAGATTCAATTAGGACGATGATGGAAGAGTAGAGCAGATGTTATGCATGAACACCACTAAATACCTGTCAACCTGGGTAAGAAATGCACACACATATTAAACAGAAAAAAAGTCTTTGAGATAAATGCAAGTAGGACGTCTCTGAGTCCTTTTGTTACTTAGTACACACATACACAGACATCCTCATAGAAAGCTTGCACATTAGAGTTTAGGAAAGTAAAGGGGCCAGTATAAGCTATGCTTCAAAGGATGCTGTGCAAACCCAAGATCAATTAGCTAGACCTAGGGTCAAGAATGCAATACTGCTCTGAATATCAATTATGCTAATAATTTGCAGTTGATATAAATAATACCCCCCATTATGCAAAGAAACTAAAAATTAAAAAGGTCACACAAACCAATTAATAAAACTTTTTGATTTTTAAGTCTTTATGGACAGAGTCAGCGGAAAAAAGCCAAATCCCACTAGCTGTAGACATGCACATTTTGGCCTATTTATGACCACATCAACACAGCATGACTAGACATTTTGGCTATACTCCAGAAACACGGGGACTTTAAACCTAGCTGATGTTCATAAACATTAAGAAGGCTAAAATGTGTATATCCACAGCTAGTGGCATTTGCTTTGTTTGCCTGAATCTGTTCATAAAGACTTAAAAAGTAAAATGTCATGGACATTCAGAAGCCATTTACTGAAATACTTGATGTCCTTAAGGGGTCACAGGTTCATAGATGTTTACTAAGCTAATGACCAGAGGATCCTTTTTAAGCCTAGCCATGCATCCCAAATCTCTGACATCTGTTATTTGCATATATCCCAAGGGACTCTATTACATAGGTTTAAGATATCACTCAATGAAAACTCTAGCTTGGCTGGGTTTTTCTTTTAGTTTTTACTAAATGGTTTGTCTGAGGACCTTTTTACTTTATGGTTTAGTTGTTAGTTGGGATATTTTCCAGACACCGTTATGGATATCAGCTGGGTTTAAAGATGCTGTGGTTTTAGAGAACAGACAAACAGTCTACTTATACTTTGCTTATGAGATCATAAGAACGGTGAAACGTCCATATCCACAGCTAGTGGCATTTGGCTTTGTAGGCCTGAATCTGTCCTAAAAAGACATAAGAAAAGGAAAATGTAAAAAAGTCATGGATATTCAGAAAACATTTAGCTGAAATACTTTATGTCTTTAAGGGGTTATTTGCATATATTCCATGGGCCTCTATTATAGAAGATTTATTGCATCATACAGTGAAAACTCTAGCTTGGCTAGGTTTTCTCATAGTTTATACATTATACAAAACCATCTAAATATGATGGTTTCCTCTCATTCTATTTATTACTGATGCTACCAGTTGTGTTTGAAAGTGGGCATATATTACATTATCGAACTTTCAAAAGTTTGAACGTCATATGGTTGACACCATATGATCGAACTTTTAAAAGTTTAAACATTTCCGCAGAGATCCCCATACAGTGCGGAATGGGAAGATTTCCCTTTCCTGCACTGTAGTGTGATCTCAGAGTTGGTATATTTAAGGAGTGGGCGCAGCCCCCCACGCTGGGGGTGTAGGGGGACTTGCCCCCATGTTTAAAACTGTCAGGTGGGTTTTTTCTGTATATATTTTTTTGCTTTTCAAACTTTTAGAAGTTTGATCATATGGCTTCGACCATAGGACTTCGAACTTTTAAAGATTCGATAACGTAATATACACCCTTTGAACGTGGCTGTACCTCTTCTTAAATAACCGAGCTTGTAAGAACCATATCACTAGTGTGTCTCCATTTTCATTAGTCTGCCAAAGCCAGGCACCCTACTGTGCACCAGGAAGAGAAAACAAGATAAAAGTCCTGTTACATGGTCACTTCCAAACTGTCACAAACGATGCAACAGTGCAGCAAGGGTGGAGTGAAGGGGCCATGTGTCCCGGGTGCATGGGGATCTCTGCGGAAACGTTTAAACTTTTAAAAGTTTGATCATATGGTGTCGACCATATGACGTTCAAACTTCCCACAGTGAAGAACTTCTCAAAAGCAAACTTCACACTTCTTAAGACTGGAGTGGTATCCTTCAAGGCCCCCGAGCCAGTGGAAACCACAACCCACGCTGCTGAAACCCTTACAAATGCCTTCTACGAGCACCTCCAGGAATGTATGGATCAAGCAATCCCTAATAAAATCAAGACCCTTTCCACCAAAGGCAGGCGCCCGGTCTGGTGGACCCCAGCCATAAACAAACTCTACAACAAGAGGAGAAAGCTACTACATGACAGAGCAAAATCCCTAAAAGGGAAGGCATCTCTGATCAATACTAGCGAAAAACTACGATCACTCATAAAATCATCCAAGGCCAACTTTGAGAGAAAAATCGCTAATGACACAAAAGACAATCATAAGGCCTTCTTTAGCTATGTTAGAAACCTGGGTGGAAACTCCCAGATATGCTCAGAATTAGTCCAAAATGATAAAAAAATCACTGAACCCACAGACATTGCCAACATACTGGCAGACAGGACCAGTGCAAATTCCTCCCTCCCCCCCCAAAAGGAGAAATATCTATCCCACCAGAGTCTAGCCTCCCAAACATCTCAGATGCCCAGGTGAGAGCTGCTCTCTCTAAAGCAAAAAACACAGCATCAATGGGACCGGACGGTGTCCCCAGCTGTGTGCTACACGAACTCAATGAGGAATTAAAGCCACACATAAGGCTGCTGTTTAATCTTAGCCTTACTACAGGATACGTACCCAAAGAATGGCGTACGGCAACTGTGGTCCCACTCCACAAAGGCGGTGCTTCTACGGACCCTGGAAATTACCGCCCCATAAGCTTGATGAGCCTTGTCTGCAAAGCTATGGAGAGGATCATAATGGAACTCATAAATAAAGACATTGGGGACCTACAGACACTGGATCCTACCCAATTTGGCTTTGTCAAGGGCAGATCCTGCCTCTTGAACTTGGTCGACTTTTTCAAACCAGTCACTAAGGCCATTGATGAGGGTAAGGCAGTTCACACAGCCTACCTTGACCTAGCAAAAGCGTTCGACACAAAACCCCACTCGGGCATCATAGAAAAGCTCACCAGCTTAGATGTAAACCCATATGTCACAAGATGGGTTGCAAACTGGCTCAAGGACAGAACACACAGGGTTAGAGTTGCTGGTGCCATGTCAGACTCTAAGCCGGTCACGGCGGTGTCCCACAGGGCTCAGTCCTGGGCCCCTCTTGTTCGGCATTTATTTTTCTGAAGTGCAGGCAAACATAGGGGATTGTGGCTGACAAAATTTGCAGATGACTGCAAACTGGGCACCATAATTGACACTCCATCAGACACAGACATCCTCCAGAGAGGTCTCATAGAAATGGATAACTGGTGCCAGAGCCATGGCCTTAAGCTAAATGCCAAAAAATGTATAGTCATACCCTTTGGGAAAAACAACGTAACCCTAATTACCACATAGGTGGTAATCCATTAAACACGGAAGAAGTTATCAGGGACCTGGGGACCCAAGTTGACAGTAACCGCTCTTTTGACACTCACATTGCCAAAGTGGTTAGGAAGACCTTCTACATTGCCCACCTGATCATGAAGGGATTCACATCCAGATCAGGAGAGGTCATTGTACCCTGTACTCTTCACTTATCAGACCAATGATTGAGTACAACGCCCCATTCGAATGTACCTTACCCGACACCTGCAGCAGTTGGAAAGACCCCAAAAGTTCCTCACCAAAAGGATAAAGGCTCAAACATATGTCATACGATGCCTGACTGAAGAAACTCCAGCTCTATTCAGTCGCATACCGTCTGCTCAGAGGTGATCTGTGCCTGACATACAAGGCCATGTCCAACCCGGAATTAATGGACATGCTCCACCTCAAAAAATCCAAATCCACCAGAGCCACGAGAGCAAGAGACTTAAACCTCAACACGGATATAAATAGGACGTGCTGGAGGGACAGATTCATCACCCAGAGACTCCCTACACTATGGAACAGAATCCCAGTCCATGTGAGGCAGAGCCCCTCACTGACTCTGTTCAAGAGAAATCTTGACGAGTGGATGGGAGATCGTAGGTTTACCCCGGGAATCATCTCTGTGTCACTGCTGGACAGAGGCACAGCAAACTAATGGGTATAGTATTCTCATCCTAAGGGGTGGTGAAAGCCACACACACTCTGGCTAGGCTATAAATGCCCTAGGGCAGATAGCCTAGTATGAACCTATGAACCTATGAGTGCATTTTCTACATTCTTTCTGTGCTGGCATTTCAGAAATGCCAGTAGAAAAAGCAACATTTTTTGCTGTTGCCAGTAGGAAGGGGGCGCATGCTTTAGATTGCTGTGAGCTTTCTATAAGAGTGTTTTCTTTTTTGCTCTTCCAGTGAAGAGCTGGTAGAAAGAGGCTGTGTGCTCCAGAAAGAATCTAGCAAAGTGTTTCCTTTTTTTTTTCTTTTGCTCTTTACTATTATCAAGGGGATGGAGCGCTAGTTCAGAAACTGGCACAGGGCACTGGGTGAGCCATCTATCCCTCTGGGGATGCTCACTGTTAAAAGTATGTGAAGGTATACTGCACTGCAGTCCTGTTGGACCTTTAAATTGAGGGTTAGGTTCAAGAGTCTGAGGTTTCTTTTTTGATAATAATGCAAACAGCAGGCAATACCATGCTAGCATCATAGAAACTTGATGTGTAGGACATAAACAGAATCTACTCTGTTGCTAAGCAAATTGAGTTGCTCATTGCAGATAGTGTAATGGACAGAGTGTTTACTGTGACATCTCAAATTCTCAGTTCACAATTTACAAACCATCATACTCTGTTCATGCTTATGCATCTGTTAATCTGGTCAAAAATTAAATGCCAGCTTAGGAGGAAGGAGAAGCATAGTTCATGTAAAACCTCAGTGTTACCGATTTTAAACATGTCTGTGCTCAGGTAATAGGAAAATAACAACTGCTACATCATCACTGGCTTCCTACTCGCAGCTATGCTGAAGTGCTGAAGAAGCAATGCCATCTCTGCCCCACCTGCACACCTACCACAAAGAAGTTAAGGCTATTCTTCAGAAGGTCTTTAGTTATAGTACAAAAGTCTGTGGGATAGATGGTAGCCATATTCCTTCCACTGCAATGGTACACGTGAGTAGCATGAACAGTTTGGTCGAGGTACACAGAATAACCAAAGCAGATGGTGCATCTAACCGTCTACTACAGATATGAATGATAAGTGGTGGCATAAGGGTACCTAAACAAACTTCCTTACCTCTACCATTTTGCCTTTTCCCCTTAAAACAGAAAACTAAAGAACTTACCCACTAAGTTGAGAAAATCTTAGATTATCAGTATATCTTTCAAACAGAAATACACAAGAATATAGCAGAATATTTCTAATAGTAAATCAGCATACAATAAATACTTACAGACAAGCTGCTGGTTAATGTTCTAGTTAATTATTTACCATGTGATTTACTTTACAAGCTTATCAAACAGAATATAAATTCAGTGGCTAGGGAGAGATTGTATAAGTGGGTACAGTCACCTCAAGTAATTCTTATTTCAAACCGTATTATGATGCATAATTATAGCTGTTGACATGTTTACTCAAAATGCATGATTCATGTTATGTTGTGTTTAAAATTCAATGCATCATTTCAGACCTGTACTTCCTCTACATATAGGCTGCACACTTTCAGAATGTCTTCAGTTCACACTCAGCAGGGTCTTATTACCTTTTTTGATGTAATAAAAGGATTGTGATTTAATATATATCTTGCTACAGTTCTATACTGCGGTGGTGGTGCTGCGGTAGCATTGTCGCCTCACAGTAAGACGTTGTCCTGTGTGATTCTCAGCTAGAGCATCTTCTGTGTGGAGACATGCGTGAATGGGCGTACCTTCATTGAAGGTTGCGCATCAGGGCCGGAAACTCGGCATGTAAAAATCTATTGCCAATCATTAGCGGACCGGAGTTCCGCTGTGGCGACCCCTAACCGGGAAAAGCCAAAAGACACAACAACAACTCTCTTGCTACAGTTCTCTTTGGTGTACACAAACGTTTGCAATAAAATCAGTCTCTGGCACCTGGATGCATATTCCATCTGTCTGTTAATAACATTACTTGAAAGCCAGCTAAACCAAGCTAAGAGAATATAATTTTACTATTCTTGCTTAAAGACTGCTAGCATAGAGCAACCAGACCATAATGCCATGTTCTCCTGCTTTTGACATTTAGATTCCAAGTCTGGACAGAAACAACTTCTAATCAAGTTATTAAGGGTCCAGATGGTAATCAGATTTGGCTTTCTACAGACATATTAGGAAGATATATTAGCAAGATATGTTAAATGGACCAAGATGGACATATTAGCAAGATATGTTAAATAGACCAGAATAAGTGAAAGGCTAAGTAAAACAGACACTGAAAGTGTAGTTTTCTGTTTTAAATTTTAGCAATTTATGAAAAAAAAAAAATCAAAGGGTGAAACACGATCACTGCCTTACATTGAAGCCTGAATATTTATGTAAAAGTTAAGAGTAAAATTAAAATGTGTCCACACATACACACACAGAAAAATCTGAGAATGTGAAGGATAAAAGCAGGATGTATTTTAGAGTTAAAAATCCACTGGTAGACTCAGAATGCAAATTTCCAAAGTGGCCTTACAACCTGTAAGTCAGCATCTGGTACAGAGCTTCAAAGATATGAGTGAACAAACAAATTAAACAGCCTGTGCACACCCCCACTATGGTTCTTGATAGCTGTAGAACTGCATGTGCCAGCTACTCAGAGCTGGGGGCTAGATTCACAGTATATTCTGTCAAATAAGGCTAACCTTCTGCTCTACAGTCCATATAAGAAACCATATTTCAGCAATTCACCCATGAATGAAAGCAATCTTATTAGTTTAAGAAAAACATTGTATGAGTTGCCCCAAAGCAGTTTCTACAAATATGTAATTAGTGTCACTTTTCTCTAGTACTTGACAATGTCATTATCTGCTACTATATACTTCACATTAGTAAAACTGGAAATAAAATATTTAACTTTGCTCCAGGGAAGCAGTTAGAAAACATGAATTACAAGCTTTATTTGTTTCAAATGATCAGGAAAATGTTTTGCACAAAATGATGCAAGTGGCTGACAATGAGAATTAATGTAGTGTAGAATGTTTGTTGTACGATACTGAGTTAATGACAGACAGGTAAAGTTCAGCTCTGATTCACTCACAAATGCATCTCATATCCTAACACTAAGATGAAAAACCACCCCAATACGTTGAAGTGGGTCATCTGACAATGTGGGTACTGTCTGCTATATTCAAGCTGAGACACTGGGACCAAGTTACACAAACAGTGCACTCTGAGATGGTGTGACAATGAACAGACAATGGACCATCCAGTTGTCCTAGATGAGGAGGATTAACTGCTATGTACATTGTCATGACCACCACATGCAGGTCTGATAGCAGTGCAGGACACATTTAGTGAGAGTTTATCTACTATAACTATTACATTATCCCAAAGTGATGCATGTGGTCATATGATAGGGCATGGGGACCAGTGCAAAACTGGTCGCCACTTCCACATATGGACTGCTCCACAGCATACAGGCTCTGCTCCAAGTTAATCCAAAGGGTAAAATGAGATCTAGAAAAGTACAGTTTTGTACCTACCATAAGTGTAGATGTTCGAGTGCTAATACAGCTGCAGTCATAACAGATGTGTTTTCCTGCCGTCAGACGGGTTCTTGGTCGGCCGAATTCCAAAGTCTAGGTCCGGCGTCGGATGTCGTCACTTCTTCCCTGACGTCAGTGCAACAGGGGTATAAAAGAACCAGCTGACGCCATTTCCTTCAGTTTTTCTTGCCCCAGATGTCAGGTGCCCCCAGAAGGAAGGCAAAACATAAATTTATGTAATAATGAAATGCAATAAAACCAAAAAACAGTAGTTGCAAGCAAATACACCATAAAAGAATACCCCAATCATGCTGTATGAGGAGGTGTTGGCCATTAGGCCTGTCCCAAGAGGGGAAGGAGGGAGGGAAACCTGGACTGCAGCTGTATTAGCACTCGGACATCTACATTTATGGTAGATACAAAACTGTACTATGTTCATCGTGCATACAGCTGCAGTCATAACAGATGGGTAGAATCCCAAAGCTAAAAAAGGGGTGGTAGGCACTAAGTGGAACTAGGAGGAGCCAGGATGCCCTGCAAGACTGCAGTGGCAAAGCCCGCTCTAGATTTGGAGTATAATGGTAGGTGATAGTGCTTGGAGAAAGTATGTACAGAACTCCAAGTGGCTGCTTCCAAAATATCTTTGGTAGGAACCCCCCTGAGGAAAGCTGCAGAGGTAGCTGTGGCCCTTGTGGAGTGAGATCTGTTGCCTGTAGGTACAGTTTTACCATGAAAAGAGTAACAAAAGCGAATGCAGTGGGCTATCCATTTTGAGATTGTCGGTTTGGAAATAGGCTTCACTTGAGCACCTGTAGCATAGGACACAAAGAGTTGCTCTGATTTTCTGACAGGCTTTGTTCTGTCCAAATAATAACAGAGCTGTATGTGAATGTCCAAGGAATGTAGTATTCTCTCCGCTTTGTTTTGTGGATTAGGGTAAAAGGTAGGTAAGTGGATAGCCTGATTCAAGGCTACCCTGGATACTACCTTTGGCATAAAAGAAGGGTTGGTTCGTAAGGAAACTTTGTCCTGATGGAAAATGATGAAAGGCTGCACAGCCATGAGGGCTTGTAGTTCCGAAACCCTGCGTGCTGAGGTGATAGCCAGAAGGAAGGCTGTTTTCCATGACAAATATTGCAGTTCTGTTGAAGCAGCTGGCTCAAAAGGAGGTAGGGTCAGTTTTTCTAGAATGAAATTGAGGTCCCAAGCAGGTACTGGTTGCTTCCTTGGGGGTTTTATATTTTAGCCCCTCTGAGGAACTGTCTTAAGAGAGGGTGAGAGAATAAAGGTGGATCAGTGTTGTATTCTGCAGAAATGGCTGAGGCATGGATTTTGATGGAGGAGAATGAAAGTCCACTGTTTAGCATCTCAGCTAGGTACTGTAATATTTGAGGTAAATTCAGTATTTCAGGATTCTGACCCTTTTTCTGATTCCAGGCACAAAACCGTTTCCATTTTGCGGAGTAGGCTTTTCTAGTAGAAGGCATTCTGGCCTCCAAAATGACATCCTGCACCTCCTTGGAGAGTAGGGTCTGTTTTGAATTTAAGGAATCCTCCATGCAGCTAGATTGAGTGTTTTCAGCTGACTGTGAAGAGTTTTGAAGTTGTGCTGAGTCAGTAGAAGAGGCATTAGAGGCAGGATCCATGGTGGGGAATGCATCAGGCTCCTCAGGAGTGGGTACCAGTGTTGTCTTGGCCAGTCTGGAGCAATGAGAATCATCTTTGGTCTGTCTGCTCTGGCTTTTAATAGAACTTTGGGCAGCAGAGGAAGAGGTGGAAAGGTATAAACTGTCATTGTTGTCCAACTGAAAGAGAGTGCGTCCACTTTCCAGGCCTGTGGATGAAAGGTCCTTGAGCAGAATTTGTCAATTGGTAATTTCTGTGGGTGGCAAAGAGATCTATATCTGGCCTTCCCCATGCTTGAATTATCTTTGTAAAAACTTGAGGATGCAACTTCCATTCGTATGGATCTGTCATATTTCTGCTTAGGTTGTCTGCCAGCGTGTTTTCCTTGCCTGGCAGGAACTGTGCTTGAAGTTGGATTTGTAATTCCAGAGCCATGTTCCAAAGAGACATGGCTAGCCTGCATAGGGGGTATGAATGGGTTCCTCCCTGTTTGTTTATGTACCACATCACTGTGGTGTTGTCTGTCCTTATCAATAGCTGGCCTGGATGCAGTAGGTCTTTGAAAGCCATAACAGCATTTATTACTGCTAGCATTTCCTTTTGATTGATGTGTAGGTGCTTTTCTTTGTGGGACCATTTGCCCTGAATGCACCTTTCTGTCATGTGCGCCTCCCAGGCGTAGTCCGAGGCGTCTGTTGTGATGACTTGATTTGCTTGAGGCTTGCAGAATGGGAGACCTATGTTTCTTTGGCATGCTTGAGCCCACCACAGAAATTCCTTTTGAAGACATGGAATCAGTGGTATAACTGTTTCCAAACTGTGGCTGTGTTGAGACCATAAGTTTTTTAGGTACCATTGAAGTTTCCTCATATGCAGCTTTGCACATGGGATTAGTAGGATACAAGATGCCATGAATCCCAGAGCCTGCAGGATTTTCCTTGCAGTCAGCCTGGTGAAGGTTGCCAGTTTTCTGAAGTAATGAGTTAGTTGCCCTTGTTTCTCTGGCATGAGGTAGGCCATCTGGGTGTTTGTATTCAAGCTGGCACCCAGGAAAATTATTGTTTGAGAGGGTATTAGTCTTGATTTCTTTTTGTTGACTGTGTATCCCAGAGAATTCAACAACATTATTACAAACGCCAGGTGTTTCAGAAGTATGTGTTTGCTGTCTGCTTGGATCAGGCAGTTGTCCAAATATGGGTATATTTGTATCCCTTGAAGTCTGTAGAAGGCAATTACTGATGCCAGGCATTTCGTGAACACTCTGGGCGCAGTAGATAAGCCAAAGGGCAATGCAGAGAATTGATAATGGGTTGAACCTACAGGAAATCTGAGGTATCTTCTGCAATCTTGTCTGATTGGGATATGCAGGTATGCCTCCTTGAGGTCCAGTGTTACCAGCCAAGACTCCTTGCCCAGCATGGGAAGAAGCTGCTGTAATGTGAGCATCTTGAATTTTGGTACGAGTAAATATGTGTTTAGGATGGATAGGTCCAAAATAGGTCTCCAATCTTTGCCCTTCCTTGGTACCAGGAATAGTCTGGAATAAAAACCTTGACCCTGTTCTTTTGCAGGTACCTCTTGAATAGCTTTCATGTCCATGAGATCTGAAATTTGTTTTTGTGCCTCTGCCCTTTGATTGTGTGGCAGGTTTGGCATGCCTCTCATTTTTGGAAGGGTGTGAAAGTGGAATCTGTAGCCTCTGTCTATAATGTCCAGGATCCATTTGTCTTTTGTGACAATATGCCAATTTTTCAAAAATAACGCCAGTTTTCCACCTAAAGGTGCTGCCAATTGAGCCTTGCTTGGCATGCAAAGGGGAAAGTCATTGGTGCTGCTTTCTGAATGGCTGTGAACTTTCCTCACCACCTCTTGGTGTAGGTGCTTGCCATTGTCTGCCTCTAAATGATCCTTGAGATTGCCCTCTACCCCTTGGGTGCCTGTATCTACCTCTTTGAGGTCTGTCCGTGGCTGGAAAGGACCAATTTTTTAAAGGCCAATTTCTACTGAAACGTGGAGGTTGTACCTGTAGGAAATCTTTCACTGTTTGCATTGATTTTGCCTTTTCCTCCATTTTCTTTAATACCTCCTCAGCCTTAACATCAAACGATACATCTTTTTGAAGAGGTGCATCTAGTAGTTTAGCTTTGACATGATCTGGTAAGGTTTGTTCTTTGAGCCAAGCATGTCTACGTATGACTGATCCTGTAACAGCAGCTCTACATGAGGCCTCTAAAGCATCAAAACCACATTGCAAGGTATGTTTACCCACTTGCTCTGCACTATGCAACAAATCCTGCAACTCCTTCAAGTCTGGTTGTTCAGGTTGTGACGTTTTGCTTTTCAACTGAGATAACAAAAACTGTTGATACTTTAACATATGGAACTGACAGTTTAATGCCCTCATGGTTAAGGTGGCCGAGGTGTATACCTTTTTCCCCCACATTTCTAAAGCTCTGGAATCTCTCTCTGAAGGTAATGGATTTTTGGCAGTGGAGGCCTTAATTCCCTTGGGACCCTGTGAAATGGTTTCTGGGTCAGCCACATGGCTTTTGTATAGGAATTGGTGTGAATCAGGAACCTGGTAATACCTGTCAGGCTTGACTGGAGCTGGAGGTAAAGAATCTGGGTTAAGGCTGGCCTCTGAATACACATCATCTAGTATGTCTAAAACAGGAGGGATAGCCAGAGGCCTGTGCTGAGGGAGCAAGAGGAAATCCCTGAGCCTTTTCTTGGAGTCAGAGTAATCTTGGCCTTCCCAGTGGAAGTGTTCCCTCAAGGTATGCAAGGTTTCCCCAAAAGAGTAGTCCTCAGGGGGGGGGAGACAGAGGGAATGGACTCCTCTGCATCAGAATCTTCAAAAGGGGAGTATGAATGTTCCTGGTCATCAAAATGTTCTGAAGTAATTTAGGCCTGGTCCGAGGAAGGGTATTCTTCCTCTACTCTGGGCCTTTTGTCTGAGGGGGGTTGGGAACCCCTGATAAGAGTAATCAAATCCTCAGCCATTTTGAGCATCTGCTTTTTAGGCATGGGGTCTTGAGAGGGGCCCTGTGAAGCTTGTCTTTTAGAATGCATGGCTGCTTTAGATTTAGTGAAAGTCTTAATGGAAAAAGAAGAAGGCGGCCTGAAGACACCTTGAGAGATGGCAGGCCTATCTAAACTCTGAGTTTCCCCGCCAAGAGTGGCTTCGGTATCTGTAGTCGGGGTGTGGGCCAAAGAGCCTGCGACCTCGGGCACAGAAGACACCGCTAATGAAGTGTCATCGGTAGTCAGGGCCTCGCTGAAAACCGAAGCACGGGTAGTCGGCTTTAGCGTGGTGTCGGTAGAAGTCGCGGACCTCATATGTCGGTCCTTATCTTTGCGTCTTTTACTCAAAACTGGAGTCGGATTATCTGACGACATAATGTAATTACTTTTTGCCAAAATAGTGTTGGGCGAACTCCGCCCGACACTTAATAGTGCGTCTGTTGAATGTAGCACAAAAACGACAGGCCGAGACGTCGTGATCTGGGCCCAAGCAAGGAATGCAGAGGGAATGGAAATCCTTATGCGGTATTTGTTCCCACATGAAATGCAATTATTAACTTTGTCTGACATCGGTCTGAGGCAAGAAAAGTTTCCCCAACGGGGTACTTAGCTTTCAAGAAGACTTCGGTTAAAAAATATTCGTAATCTCAGGAGCTGGCCGACCGGCACTTGTGAACTGCTTCTGCTTTGGGCAGCAAGAAAGACTGAAGGAAATGGCGTCAGCTGGTTCTTTTATACCCCTGTCGCACTGACGTCAGGGAAGAAGCGACGACATCCGACGCCAGACCTAGACTTTGGAATTTGGCTGACCGAGGACCCGCCTGACGGCAGGAAAACCCATCTGTTATGACTGCAGCTTTATGCACGATGAACATCTGGGAGTGACATTATCTGACACACTGAAACAAAACTACAGGAGCAGAAACAGCAAATGAATTTAATATGCTACAACAGAGAAGTCAAAAAAGTTATAGGATAAAACAAAAGTATACGTGACGCACAAAAAATCTAATAAAATCACTCAAGAAAGCTGAAATGATGCCAGTCAAAACAACAAGGGTGCTACTAACAATTCTCATTTCCAAGCTATTTTACTTACTGCCTTACACTAGGCTGGTGTACAAATTATGTATTTATTACATTTGTTAAAGTACGCGAATGGTCAGTACACCATTTGTCAGTCAGGCAGCGACAAGAAAAACAATCATAACAAAGAATACAAGCTGAATCTGCAACAAAGATGAGCAATTAGCCAGCAAACATTACACATACATTTTAGCTGTAGACATACTTTGAAATAATACAGTTAAAGGTGAGCACTATGAACATTCTTAGAAAATATTCCAGAAAGTTTGGAATATGTAAAGAAAATACAGACTCTTCTCTCTTAAATGTCATTCATAAGAAGCCATCCTCCACAAATATTACAGCCGTACACAAGGAAATATTTTACTTTTCTCTGGCTAGTTCCACAATTTTTATCACCATCAAAAATGAAATTGTATAAACCATCCATTCTTCAAACATAGGCTTCTAGCTTACTATATTCCAAACACTTCTTCTTGTAACTTCTGAGCCCCTACTGTCCTGCTCTCTCAACTCTAATCTCACTTCTATGTAGTTCTCCTGCCTCAGCTTTCAAAAAAAAAAAAAAAAAAAAAGAAATTTCTCTATTCTTGTCCCATTCTCAGCATCTTCCCTTAGGTCTCTCATTCAACAACATTTCTCTTTCTATTTCATAGGTAGGTACTAGGCTATTGGCCTAGCAAAAAAAGGTACCCTGGCTTTCGCCACCCAAGAAAATTATTTTCCTGTGCCCCTGTCTAGCAGAGCCACAGAGGTGATCCCCGGGGTGAATTTCCTATTTCCCATCCAATCATGAAGATTTTTCTTGAAGAGTGCTAATGATGAGCTTTGTTTGATATAGATAGGTAGTGTGTTCTAGGGTATGGGAAGTCTCTGGGACAGGAATCTATCCTTCCAGCATGTTCTATTTATTGTAGTGACAAGGTTTAGGTCCATAGAGTGTGTAGCTCGGAGGGTTTGGGATTTCTTTAAGTGGAGCATGTCCAACAGATCTGGGTTTGACATAGCTTTGTATGTTAGGCAGAGATCGCCTCTGAGTAGGCGATATGTGACAGAGTAAAGCTGGAGTTTTTTGAGATGGTCTGCGTAGGGCATCTGTTTGAGGCTGGTAATCCTCTTTTTGAGGTATTTCTGTGGCCTTTCCAGTTGTTGTAGATGTCTTGTGAGGTACATACCAAAAGTGGTGTTGTACTATATAATGGGCCTAATGAGTGACAAGTAGAGGGGAACAATGACCTCTTTTTTCCTGGATGAGAAACCTTTTGTGATGAGGTGTGCCACGTAGAAGGATTTCCTGACTACTGTGGTGATGCGATTATCAAAGGAGAGACTACTGTCCACCTATGTACCAAGGTCTCTTATCACACTTTCGGTGTTAAGTAGAGTGCCACCTATGTGGTAGCTCATGGGTACAGAATTTTTACCAAAGGGGATGATGATGCACTTTTTGGCATTGAGCTTGAGGCCATGGCTCTGATACCAGGCATCTGTCTCCGTGGGGCCCTTTTCTAGGATGTCCATATCGTTAGGAGTTTCAATTATGGTTCCTAGTTTGCTGTCATCTGCGAACTTCATCAGCCAAAGACCTTATGTGTTAGCCTGTACTTCAGAAAAGTAGATACCAAACAGGAGAGGACCTAGTACTGAACCCTGTGGTACTCCAATTGTCACTAGTCTGAAGTTGGATTTGGAGTCTGCTACTTTCACAATGTGGGTTTTGTCAGTGAGCCAGTTGGCAACCCATCCTGTGACATAGGGATTTATACCTAGTTTAGTGAGTTTATCGATAATTCCAGAGTGGGGGATGGTGTCAAAAGCCTTGGCGAGATCTAGATAGGCTATGTGAACCACCTTACCCTCGTCTACGGTTTTTGGGACTGCTTCAAAGAAGTCTATCAAGTTTAGGAGACATGATCTGCCTTTTACAAACCTGAACTGGGTGGGGTTCAGAGTTTGGAGACCACCAAAGCCTTTTTGTATAAGATCCATGATGATACATTCCATGGCCTTGCAGACCAGGCTCGTTAGGCTAATGGGGCAGTAATTACCTGGGTCTGTGGTGGCTCCCACTTTGTGGTGTGGGATAACCATTGCTGTGCACCATTCAGTGGGCACAAAGCCGGTGATGAGGCTATGTTTGAACATGGTGCTTAGGTGCAGTGCCAGTTCATTCTGCAGTTTGTGTAGAACGCAGCTTGGGATGTTGTCAGGTCCCATGGATGCTGTGTTCTTGGCTTTGGAAAGTGTGGCTTTTACCTGTGTAGCCGTGATTACAGGAACTTTGCATTCTTCTGGTATAGAGATGGGCCCTTTAGGGGGTGAGAGGGAGGTAAAGATAGCACTGAACCTATCTGCCAGGATGTTGGCAATATCAGTTGGTTCTGCATATTTAGTGCCATTGTGCTGTAACTCAGATCAGATCTGAGTGTTGCCACTGAGATTCTTGACAGCTATAGAATGCTTTGTGATTGATTTTAGAATCAGTGGCGATTTTGATTTCATAACTAGCTTTGGAAGATTTTATGAGGGATCTCAGATTCTTACTGAGGCTGACCAAAGAGTTCCTCCAATCATGGGCTATTACTCTTTTTTTGCAACAGTTTCTTTCTTCTGTTGTAAAATTTGTTTATGGCAGGAGACCACCAGATTGGCTTCCTTTTTTTTTTGGAGGATAGCATCTTGGTTCTGTTAGAGATAGCAAGAAACATGGACTTGTGTAAGTGCTTATAAAGTGCATTTATGTAGGATTCAGCAGTCGTACCTCTATTGTCCGTTTGCATGGGTGTCGTGAAATTTGCCACTTCTGTCTTAACAAGCGTGAAGTTGGCTTTGGAGAAATGTTTTACGGTGGTTTCCTTAATGGGGGAGGGATGTAGACGTCTAGGGTGATTAGCTTGTGGTCGGATCTGACCAAAGAGGAACTGACCTCTGGTGTGGAACACCAGTCGCCCATGTTGGTAATGATCAGGTCTAGGATATTGCTACCCCTGGTGGGGGGTGTGGATAAGTTGATCCAAGGCACTGGAATTTATGAATTCCAGAAAACGTTGAGCAAAAGAATTGGTACACAAGTAGATTTCCCAGTTAATTGTGGGGTAGTTAAAAATCACCCATTATTAGGGTGTTGGGTTGCACCCTAATATTTTCCAGTGTATCAAGAAATGAGGAATGGGAATCCTGGGGCATGGTGGGGGATCTGTAGCAAGTTACAATTTGGATTGCGATCTTGCCCAGAGTTAGTTGCACTTGGATAATCTCGGATGCATTATGCTGAGCAACTAGCCTGGAGGTGTGGATATCCTTAATGAATATGGACACGCCTCCGCCTTTAGTGTTTCGGTCCAGGTTACATGACCAAAATGTTGTTGTTGTGTCTTTCGGCTTTTTCCGGTTAGGGGTTGCCACAGCGGAACTCCGGTCCGCTAATGATTGGCAGTAGATTTTTATGTGCCGAGTTGCCGGCCCTGGCACACAACCTTCAACGAAGGTACGCCCATTCACTCATGTCTCCACACAGAAGATTGTCTAGCTGAGAATCGAACAGGACAACGTCTTACTGTGAGGCGACAATGCTACCACAGCACCACAGCCTGGTAATGCAGGGGTGCTTCCTGGAGCCTTGAACCAGGTCTCTGTCACTGCACAGATGTCGATGTTCTCCATTTTAAGGAGTGCCTCAAGTGAATGCATTTTGAGCTTTAGACTTCTAGCACCGAGTAGCATTACCCTTAGATTTTGCTTGCTTGTACATGTTAAGGTGGTGAATTTGTCATTTACATTCCACATCACTATTCCCCATGTAATATAAACTCTGTCTCTTAGTACGACAATGTAGTTACAACCATGCCCCCAAGTAAAACAGTTCACAAGGATATACCCAATATTTCAAATTAAAGTTCAAGTTTATTCTTTTATACATTAGTAGCAAAAAGTGCATAACTCAGTAACTAATTTTTCAGATTCATATCAGTATAATCAAAAAGGAAAGTGCTCAAAAGTACTTCATTTGCTTCTTGAGGCTGGCCCTTTTCCTGATTCCACCCCCTCCCTGACTACAGACTCACACTGTTAAGTATCAAGGTAAGGGGCAAACTTATTTGATGAATGTACCTTCTGGTCAAGTGCAATTATAAGCACAGATGACCATCATGCAAATGACAGGAAACCTTCAATTTCTACAGTTAATACACCCAATGGCCATCTGCCAACAGAACAGCACTTTGACATATTGTTTATTAACCATTCTACATATTGTGACATTTATATATACTAATAAGTCTATTACACAAACAGTAAGAAAACTCCATTTTTTTATGCAGCTAATACCTCTGATGCAGTTTATGGTGTACCCACTGAAGATGTGTCATAAATAAGCTGACATGTAATCCTCTTAGCCTGCATTTTAGTGTACTATGAAGATGTCCACCTTAAGCCTCTACATGTTGTCAGCCATGCAACAGTGATGTCCCACATCCGCCTGCCACAGCAACCACAAACAAGTCACTCAGTTTGAGCTTCTTTGGCTGGCCCTCTTGTCTGAAGTCTATTAGTACAACCAAAGCCAACAGTGCCATGGCCAGGAACAAGGCCTTATGCCAGTGTTCTAGCTATCTTAAGAACATTCTTTTTTAATTAGCTAATAAATACAACAAGCTGTGGCAGTGGCAGAGCTAGACACCCAATGGTGTGAACCTTGACTCTAGATGATCGTCACAGTTGAAGTGACACCCTGACCCCATGTACAAAAATGGGAAAAAGGTTTTGTGGATGGATAGATGAAATGCAACAAGATTTTCAATGAGCTTTATGTTTTTCAAAATAGGAAAACATTTTATTCTCATTACCAGGTTTCTTATTTTAAAGCTGGTAGTTCATTTATTCCTGACGCCTGCAGCCACAGAAATAAATTTCAAGCAAAAACAACAAAAGATAAGTCCAGTCTTTTTTTTTTTTTAATTGACCAAGCAAAGTAAGATATTACAAAAGCCACAGAATGCAAAGGGTAGTCAGCCTGTTTTCAATAAGAAAATATTGTTTTAAGAGATGTCACAAGTAACACTAAGCCTATCAAGGTTTGATTTTTGATGGTGAAATAACACAGTGTAATGGGCTGCAACATAAAAACTGGGTATCTAGGTTTAACAACTGCACAATGAACACAACTAACAATGAGAGTTTGATAGCTCTGCTACTGCAAATGGCAGGTCAGAATGTTGACGAGATTATGAGGTATTTTACAACACAAGCTACCAGATGTCTAAGAAAAATTCTAAGAGATTTTCAACAAAAAAAACATATTTGAAATTCTGATGTGAGTACTGGAAAATATGAACAATACATATGCATGACTAAGGGCATCAGCAGCTACTCCATGGCACTGAGGGATAAAGCCCTGACTATGGCACAGACAACCTGAGTTCAGCTCGGATGTCTAAAGGCGGTCACTATGGAAGATGGAAATGAGCTCCTGTTATCTACTCACCCATCCTGGGGGGAGGTGGTTCTGTCTCACCATACAAGTGACACCTAGTGGGAGTACTACAGGTTACATCCAGTAAAGTGCAAGACATCTGACCACCTTTGCACACATAAGTGGAGTTAAACACTGAGTGAGAATGCATACTTGCCCTGCAAGAGACAGCAACAGTGGTGCAAGGGGAGTAACTCTTGCTTAGCCCAGGAATGCCCAGATCCAATCACCTTGGAATGAATAGGGCAATTGAGTGCAGGTAAAGGAGCCATCAGGCAAGGCCCTGTGGGAAGAAAGAGAGTCTAAGGTAATAGAGCAAAACTGAATTATCAGACACAAACAGAGATGAAGATGCATATGATTCAAAACTGCAGTCCTAGAAGGGGTAAGACAAAGTAATTGCATGACTCAGATTTAAGATTAGAATAAGTCTTTGAATTTGCCAGAACATTACTAAGACAGAAGTTTCCAAATAAGAAAGTATAAACATGCTTCTGTAAAGTTGCAAAAACATATTAAAATAAAAAAATGACCACAAGAAAGTGAGACTTAAATAAGTTTTAAGTGTGAATTCTGCAAACAAGAAGAAAACATGCCAGTCTATAACTCCTGTTAGGGACTTTTCACACAAAAAGACCCATGCCATGCTGAGGGAAAGATGTGCAGAATTAATGTTAAAACTATTTTTGCACAGTATGCAAAAAATCCTACAAAAAATAATGAATATGAGAAAGATGGCATAACAGACAAAAAGGGCAAAAGGTATCATAATAGTATGACAAGTCCAGGGAAAGTAAAAAAAAGAAAAAGGCAGAAAACAGTAACAGTGAGAATGCTGAACATAGAAATGTGTACATTACCTCGAGGACTATAAAATAACACAAGACCATAAGTGTAAAAACAGTGGATATTGAAATTAAAGTGCTGACAGCCACTGTTACCTCAGTAAATGTAGTAACTCATGTCACATTTGTAAAGGTAACATGACAGAGCTACACATTTTGGAAAATGCCATTTTGGACAATTTTTCTACATTCACAAATTATTTTCATTTACAATAGTACAAGAGAGTTTACACAACAGATATGAAGTAGGTTGCATCATGAAGGAGTGCATTTCTAGTCACCTTTATGCACAAATGCGTGTACATTCAGTGCACAGCATTGTACCACAGTTGTGCGATATGTTTTCAGAACTGCATTAAATGTTAAGCACAACTAAAATATTTAAGTAGTATTTTGGGGTGAATCTCCGTTAATGATTTTTTTTTTTTTTTTTTTGCTTAAGCATTTTGTTGCATTTTTATAATCAAGCAGCTTCCTGAACATTCAAAATTCGAAGCTTTCTTTGTACAAGCAAATTTAAAGGTAACAGTAAAGCTGAAGGGGGAAATGTGTGCTGGGAGTGGGTAAAATCACCCTCAAGATCAGTGAAGACATAAGTCTTATAGGGTTGCTGTGTATTTATGTCATAAAAATTGATGCAACTTTAATAAAACAATTGTACAGCAGAACTTCTTACATAATCTTGGGAGTTGGCATATTTAAATAGCAGGGGGTGTGGGAGTCGCAGGAAGGCTTGCCCCTGTTGTAAAAGATGTCTACTTATTTATGTGTATTTTTTGGCATTCCAAGGTTTCATTTTGTGGAGTTGAGGATTTGGCATTCAAACACTTCTATGCTGGATATTATGCTAAAGATATATACATATATAGGTTTACTATTAAAACCCTAAAGTGCACTTGTGCAGTTATTCACATTGCTGCCCCATATTGTTCACGTCCCCATTTCGAACCATGTTAATACCAATGGTTCAGAATTAGTTGTTATAAAAATGCCATTTGGTGTTTGTTGATGCAGGTTCGCTAAGTTTACATTTGATTTTCAGGCACTTTGAAACAGTATTTCGATGTAACACTAGTCGACAAAATGCACCTCAGGATTTTGATAGTAAACCACATTATATTTTTATAAGCACTTAAACGAGTGCATGGATCCCTATCAGAACCAAGATGCTATCCTCCAAAAAAAGAAAGCCAATCTGGTGGTCCCCTGCTATAAACAAACTCTACAACAGAAGAAACAAACTGTTGCAAAAAAGAGTAAAATCCCATGATTGGAGGAACTCTGTGGTCAGCCTCAGTAAGAAGCCGAGATCCCTCATAAAATCCTCCAAAGCTAGTTACGAAAACAAAATCGCCACTGATTCTAAAGACAACCACAAAGCATTCTATAGCTATGTCAAGAATCTCAATGGCAACACTCAGATCTGCTCTGAGTTACAGCACAATGGCACTAAATATACAGAACCAACTGATATTGCCAACATCCTGGCAGATAGGCTCAGTGCTAACTTTACTCCTCTCTCATCCCCTAAAGGGCCCCTCTCTATACTGGAAGAATGCAAAGTACCTGTAATCACGGCTGCACAGGTAAAAAAAAACACTCTCCAAAGCCAAGAACACAGCATCCATGGGACCTGACAACATCCCAGGCTGCGTTCTACATGAACTACAGAATGAACTGGCACCCCAACTAAATACCATGTTCAATCATAGCCTCACCTCAGGCTTTGTACCCACTGAATGGTGCACAGCAACAGTTATCCCACTCCACAAAGGGGGAGCCACCATGGACCCCAGGAACTATCGTTCCATTAGCCTGATGAGCCTGGTCTGCAAGGCTATGGAGCGTATCATCATGGAACTTATAAACAATGACATTGGTAATCTCCAAACTCTGGACCCTACCCAGTTCAGGTTTGTAAAAGTCAGATCATGTCTCCTAAACCTGATAGACTTCTTTGAAGCAGTCACCAAAGCTGTAGATGAGGGTAAGGTGGTACACACAGCCTATCTATATCTCACCAAGGCTTTCGACACCATCCCCCACTCTGGAATTATTGACAAACTCACTAAACTGGGTATAAATCCCTATCTCATAAGATGGGTTGCCAACTGGCTCACTGACTGAACCCACACTGTGAAAGTAGCAGACTAAATCTAGCTTCAGACCAGTGACAAGTGGAGTACCACAGGGTTCAGTCCTTGGTCCTCTCCTGTTTGGTATCTACTTCTCTGAAGTACAGGCTAACACAGAAGGTCTTTGGCTAACAAAGTTCACAGATGACTGCAAACTAGGAATCCTAATCAAATCTCCTAACGATGTGGACATCCTACAAAAGGGCCTCACTGAGACATATGCCTGGTGTCAAAGCCATGGCCTCAAGGCTCAATGCCAAAAAGTGCATTGTCATCCCTTTTGGTAAAAACTCTGTACCCATGAACTACCACATAGGCGGTAGCCTACTTAACACCAAAAGTGTGATAAGAGACCTTGGGACACAGGTGTACAGTAGTCTCTCCTTTGATAATCACATCGCCACAGTAGTCAGGAAATCCTTCTCCGTGGTACACCTCATCACAAAAGGTTTCTCATCCAGGAAAAAAGAGGTCACTGTTCCCCTCTACTCATCACTCATTAAACCCATTATAGAGTATAACGCCCCTTTTGGTATGTACCTCACAAGACATCTACAACAACTGGAAAGGCCACAGAAATACCTCACAAAGAGGATTACTAGTCTCAAACATATGCCCTATGCAGACCGTCTCAAAAAACTCCAGCTTTACTCTGTCACATATCGCCTACTCAGAGGCGATCTCTGCCTAACATACCCAGAGCTGCTGGACATGCTCCACGTAAAGAAATCCCAATCCCTCCGAGCTACACGCTCTAGGGACTTAAACCTTGTCACCACAATAAACAGAACATGCTGGAGGGATAGATTCCTATCCCAGAGACTTCCCATACTCTGGACCAAACTACCTATCTATATCAAACAAAGCTCCTCATTAGCACTCTTCAAGAAAAATCTTGATGACTGGATGGGAGATAGGAAATTCACCCGGGGGATCACTTCTGTTGCTCTGCTTGACAGGGGCACAGGAAAATAATTTTCTTGGGTGGCAAAAGCCAGGGTACCGTTTGGCTAGGCTTACATAGGCCCTAGGGCCAATAGCCTAGTACCTACCTATGAACCTAAGTGTGTGTGTGTGTGTGTGTGTGTGTGTGTGTGTGTGTGTATATATATATATATATATATATATATATATATATATATATATATATATATGGTTCCCCCTTCATATGATCGAATTTCTCTAAACTCGAAAGTCAAACTCGAAACCAAAATCTTGAATTTAGAGAAACTCGAACAAATGAAAGGGACAAAAAAAATTAACATCTTTCAAATGTTTTCGCAGGGAGGCAAACCCCCCACACCACCCCTTCTTAAATATACCTACTCCGAGATCGAACTATAGTGAAGGAAAGGGAAATCTCCCATTCTGCGCTATACGCGACAGTGCAAAATGGAAGATTTTCCATTCCTCTGCTATAGTGCGGTCACGGAACATTCACATTTAAACTGCTAGAGTACAGGGGGACTTGGTTCCCTGCAATACGGTAAGTTAACTTTTTATTTTTTTAAACCTAAGGCTCCCATTCACAATTTCAAGTGAATGGAAGTTCTAGACTCTGGTCTCGAGATTATGAATTTCGAGCTTCCATGCATTCGATCTTGTGAAGGGGAACTATATATATATATATATATATATATATATATATATATATACATACACACACACACACATATATATATATATATACATATATATATATATATATATATATATATATATATACATATATATATATATATATATATATACACATACACATACACATATATGCATACACACGCACGCATACACACACACAGATACAGACAGATAGATATAGATATGCAACAACACAGAGACAAGCTTTACAGTAAAACTAGCACGCAAAAATTAATTTAAATCAAAATTTGTTTTCTAGTTTTGTTGTTGTGTCTTTCGGCTTTTCCCGGTTAGGGGTCGCCACAGTGGAACTCCGGTCCACTAATGATTGGCAGTGGATTTTTACATGCCGAGTTGTCAGCCCTGATGCACAACCTTTAATGAAGGTACGCATGTCTCCGCACAGAAGATGCTCTAGCTGAGAATCGAACAGGACAATGTCTTACTGTGAGGCGACAATGCTACCGCAGCACCGCCATAATATCCTGAAACAGGTCATGTAGTCAAAGTACTCAAAGAAGAAAGATCAGTCTATTTTTTAGCATTCTATAAACACTGAAGGCCCAAAGTTATCACTTGTGTAGGAATGGCCAATTTAGTTGCCTACAAAGTCCTCCCACTGTCACCAGAATGTGGCAACCACCATAATGAGATGAGTGTTCCACATTTAAAACAAACATCAATACAACTGAGAAATTATTAAGTACCTCATCTCAGAACTGAACCCAGAATAAAAAGAAAATTATTATGGTCACAATGGATTCATAGTAGATGATGCAAAAAAAAAAAAAAAAAAGGCATGGTTTTAAAAACTTGTGTGCATGGGATTACATCCCCCAAAACTAAAAATCAATTCAAGGTCTCTGCATCTCAGGGAGATGTCAAACCTGACTGCAATAGCCTGTTTTGCTGAAAGCACATTTTGGTCAAAAGCTATTATTTATACAATTGGCCTTGCACTGCTGGTAAGCTTCAAGTTGGTTATGAACATCAGTTTTACCCGCAAGGCAGCTGAGACTAGGCAGTCCTAAAACCCTGTACTACTTCTGTGTGCATAAGCTAATGGTTACATAAATACCTTAGCTGGCAGTGCAGTCACTTCAATGATGCAATGGTCCTGGGTTTAACTCCCAGCTAGGCACTTGGTTCCTTCACAGTTTAGTCTGTGTATGTTTCATAAACCGTGACATTATTGCCACTAGGCTATACATCGAGGAAGATCAGCATGCCTTCAGATTCCTAGGTCCCAGCTATGTCACATGTGGAAAAGGTAGTGTAACCAGAGCTACTTTTGTCTTGGTTCTGGTACCAATTCCCATATGAAACATGTTGCATATTTTAAATGATATAGAAAAGCAATGCAAACATGTTCTTCAGATCACATCACTTCCCCTGTGGCAGCAATAGTCCTAGCATACATCTCTTGGCACACTCAATGCATGAAGTCACCCCAGCCTCACAGCATAATAATTATATACTATTCAAGTATTACAGCACACTTGCTGTCAGGCTTTAATGACTAAAGTAGTATGCCATTACATTTGATTTGACACCTACTTTATTAAAACAGTTCCATTTTCTTTATAGAGTTTCAAGAATTGCATGACCCTTAAATTCAGAAACAATATTAACAACCAGACTTTGACCCCAATTTTACAAAAGGAATAACTTGCCCTGGAGCTTGAAAGGTGAACACTCAATCAGTTCCATCTCCACATGAATCCTGCCATGCTATGTGCATTCAACCCCACTGCACACAAGAGAAAGCTATGTGGAGACCCAGTTCATCTGCCTAGACTAGGAGAATTCATTTTCATTATGTTTTTTATGCAAACTGTGTCCTCAAATCTCATCTGAATTAATTATACTCAGATTAATTTAAGCTGCTCCACCTGGGACTTTGTGCACATTGTGTGGTTTTCAGCTTCCCAGAGAAATAGACTGGGCTACTGATTTACAGCTTAGCTTTGTTATAATAAGCAGCTTTCAGAAAAAACAGTGAAGTGAGAGATATCCCTGTATATTCCTGGAAAATACAGATTCAGTTAAAAAAGGGGATAACAAATGCTGTTAGCAGCAAAAACATATTTTATTTGTCCATTACATACGCAGCTCTTTTTTTCTACTAACTCACAATAAATCACATTTATGGATTTTTGAATTTGAATATTCCACTATTTTACTCCATATAAAAATAATCCCAAAAGTGAGCCTAACCAGTCAGAACACTGTGAAATGAGCTTAATTCAGTGGTATGAATGGTGCATTTTAATTACAGAAACTGCATAAGAGCTAAATAGATATGCCCAGACTGATCATTTATACTGCCATACTACATACTCTGCTGCTTAGGAAGTGGTTTGCACTGAAAGTTAACATGTGAGCACTACCCATGTCACCAAGGACAATCTATATGAAGTTATAATATGGATTATCTGTTTACAATGATAAAAATTAGCAGTAGGATTAAAAAAAAAAACATGAGAGACAGCTGCCAGACTTTGAGCTGATTGTAACTAAATATAATCTGTGTCTTCCAACCCCAAGATGTCTCAACAGCCAGATGGAAAACAATGGGTCCAGCAGGACAGACAGGTATAAAACTGATTCAGGAGTCAATGTATGTAAACTTTAAAGCACAGTCATAGATTCATAATGTTTACAAGACATGGTCAGTCCATGGGCCATACTCACCTTGCCAATACCACTGTCATAAGGCACCTCCTGCTACAGGAAGGCAAAACAAGTTAGGCCTGGGTTGAATTTATAGATACCCATCCAATGATCAAGGTTTGGTTTAAGGGAAGTGATGTCATCATTTTGCTTTAAAAGTAGTGGAAGAACATACCACATTTGGTTGAAACATGTTTTTATCTGTTTGTATACTTATTTAATTTTCAGAGCAAGCTAGCCCTACACAAGAAATTATTTGAAAACAGAAAAGAAAAACTGATATCTTTTAACAATTTATCATATACCATGTATATTTTACACTGTCCTTAGCATCTATTAATGAACTAAAAGCAGCTCCTGCAAATGCAGATAACCCACATTATCAGGTCCTCTGTAGTGTCTCTCACATTCACAAGAGGAAACATTGTGCTATGCACAACTGAAAATCATAAAATTTCTTGCTACCACTTTGCTTAGCTGTTGACTGATCCTGATTGACAAATGAAAGAAGAGGATCCTATCAAACACGGGCTGTAAGTTGGTACTAAGAGAAGGTCTGTAGTGGGAAGGACAGTCCTCTCGACAGACCATATGTAGACAGCATTTACCCGGTTAGCCAAAAATAATCACTGATCCAAATCTCTCACTTCATTGTCTCTCTGCAGCAACCGCTCCCTAGTCATAGGCTACTTTCACTAGAGGGTCTTCAGGTATGGGGCTTTCCTTTACATGAGCATCAGCCTTACTTCTGACAGAATACATTCTGATACAGAGTTTCTCTGACTTTCTTGAAAACAGAACTTATCAAAGCAGAACTCTTCAAACTGATTTCTTCAAATATGAACTTCACTGAGCCTTATAAGGAGCTTTGCCAACTAATTCTTCATTCCAGCCTGGACACTGCACAGCCTAAGACTCATAGGCTCTTTACTCCCAACATCTTCTTTTTTTCTGAAGCAACGGGAACTTGAACATAAAATAAATGTAGTATCATAAGGGATGCCGTCCTCCAAAAGGCAAGTACAGGTACGGGCGATAGGGGCTTGCACTACCTCATACACTTTAAAAGAACTATTTCTTTTTTCTTTATTTTTCTTGGTTTTGGAGATCAGTTTTACTTTTTTTTTTTCCTGAAAGCTTCTCTGCAGTTTGCACTGATTCACTTACTCCAAGCAGACTTAATGGAGCAATTTTCTTCCATGGTTTAGGTATATCATGCTTGTAAGTCACCAACACAACTAGCAAAAGTTATGTTTATGTGAAATTGAGGCTTATGGATCAGCTGCAGGCTTGGAAATGGCTCCTGTCATTTAATAAAGACAGCAGTATGGAGGCATAAGGTAGCAAACCCATGAATTACAAAATATTTTATTCTGTTTGTACCTGCCTGTTCTCAGTATGAAAAGCATTGTTATGCACTTTTTTTCATTTAAAAATGCAGCCAGCATGGTCTAATGTCACACTGTCACTGACATAAACTATATATACCTTCACAAGGAATGCATCGACAGATGTTCTTGGACATAATGCCTTATGTCATTGCACATGGAGTACTGAATTGGGCAAATTTGTAGGGGATATAAATAAAAAAAATCCCTAAAGCTGCAAATACAATGCTGCTCTTTGATACCTAAATCTCCTCTTGTGTTACAGATGAGGTTTTTGGTGCATGTGTGTGTGTGTGTGTGTGTGTGTGTGTGTGTGTGTGGGGGGGGGTCAGGAATGGCTCAAGGCATCGAAGAGAGGCACCTGTAGTACCTGATGGTTTGCGTCATAAGGTCAAGAACAGACCCCATCCTGTTAGACCAATTACACAATAGAAAGATGAAGGGATTTCATTTTCTTCTTCAACATTAATAGAAAATGTTTGAGGGACAGATATGTATCAGAGAATTTCATGTCAATGAAACCATCTTCCAGTCCCCATAAAGCAAAGTACTTCTCTTACTCTGTTCAAATGCAATTTGGATGAGTGGCTAGGTAACCGCAGATTCACCACTGATTTAGTACACTTGCCTCTCATGGATAGGAGTAATATGTAAATGCCCCAGCATATCCTTCTTCTGCCCATCTCTGGGTTATCTGTACTCAAGCTACAAGGGCTAAAAAGCTATTGTGGGAATATAAGGCTAGGCTTTTTAAGACCCTCACAAATATATAGCCTAGTAAATAGATGCAAACCCTTAAGTACACACACACACACACACATATTTAGATATATATATATATATATATATATACACACACACACACACACACACACACACACACACACACACACAAACACACACACGCGCACAAACACAAAAACATGCACATATTTGTTACACTACACAGGATGTCTCCACACATCCACACATAGCAGAAAGCAATGAAATATCAGTTAAATAAAATGACAGCTGTTATACAGGGAGCTGTTTATTAAAATAAATATATATTTTAAATCATTTTATAGTATAAAACTAATAAGCATGGCTGGACTGTGGGAGGAAAAAGGGCTTTGCTCTACTGTGCAAACTACATTGGTTATGGGTAAATCCTGCTTACCCATGATTTGGCCAAGTCAAACTACATGAAACTACATATTTTCTGAAATAAGTCTTTTCACATGCATGGGCTTTCTCCTCAGCAAATTATGTGCAATGATAACATCTAGGTTGAGTTCACCCTCTACCCTCATACAAGTTAGGAAAGTAGTCGCATATGCCCTGTTAAGATTATCCATGCTCTCCCATAGGGCAGCTGACTGTGGAGACGTTTGCAGAGCTGATCAAAGTATCCCTTAATGAAGCCTAATCAAATATACTTCCATTGGTGGAACAATGCCCATGGAGGGAAGATGGCCAAATTTTATTTTTTTTAATTTATTTTACATTTGTTTATCGGGAAAGTCTGACTTGAACAAGGTCCATTTACAGCGGAGGCACGAGGAGAAAAACTCCAAAACATAACACCACAAATACAACAAATGACAAAAAAATTTTGTACAGTGGCATATATACAATCAAAACTCCATAACATAACAGGCATATATATAATCAAAGCTCCATAACATAACATAACACAAATGACAGAAAATTTCTCTACAGTGGCATATATACAATCAAGGAGATATATCATGCTTTAATTTGATCTAAGCAAGCTCAGTATATAGATAGCAAACCTCAGATATCATTATTAGTAGTACAAAGCTTACAAATGAAAGAATGCAATCAAGAAAATTGATGCTATTTGGGAGATATGTCACAGTGTGAGACATAGTTTGTAGGATAGTAGTCCCTGAAAGGGAGTATTTGAGTAGAACAAAATAACTGAGGTAAGTAGTGAGGGGATGAATGCTGTCTCATGTTGGAAAGATGGCCAAATAGGCTTCAAATGGCTGAGTAATGCCTACTGCAGAGAACTTCCAATGGCTGAACAAATCCCACATTCAGAATGTAAGATGAACAAAGGGACTTCCAGTGGCTGGGTAATGCTTTCCTGCTGGGAAGCAGATGGAAGTGGTAATTCCCTCATGAAGGGAAGCTGACCAAAGGGACTTCTACAAGTTGAATAATGCACCCATGGATTAAGGCTTACAGATAGATTGCAGTGAGTGAGTAATGCCCTTGTACTGTGAAGCGGACCAAAGGAACTTGGAAATGGTTAAGTAATGCCCCCTGAATGGAAGCTGATCAAAGGGACTTTCACTGGCTATTTAACTTTCCCCCATGAAGGAAAGCTAACTAGAAGGATTTCCACTGGTGAGTAATGGCTGCATGGAAGAAAGCTGACCATTGATTCCACTGGCTCAATAATGTGAAGGTGACAAATAATTACTCATCATTTATGGGTCACTCATACAAATTAGGACAAAGAAGGAACATGTGCTGCGGGGCTTGCCTTAAGTACTGTGACCTGTAGGAAGGTAGGTAGGGGCTCTAATCACACTATGGTCACCTCATGTGTGTGTCTTTGTGTTCAGTTAGCTGTCATTCTGAAGAACATTTTGCCCTGTATAATCATCTTAGAAACTGTAAAGACTAGGCTGTACCTGACCAGATTAAATCCAGGCCCACTCAAAAAAATAAGCCACCTTGATGGACATCTAATATAAACAGATTCTATAACAAGAGGAAGAAACTGATGTCAAAGAGCAAAAGACAACTGTTTCTGCAGAGGAAGAATTCCTTACATAGATTGAACAAGCAAATCAGAAGTCTTCTAAAGTCCTCTAAAGCTACTCATGAAGCTGAAATAGCATCCCTAGCCAAGGACAATCATAAGGCACTCTTTACCTACATCCAAAATCTAAAAGTGAGTGTCCAGCTATGTGCTGAATTTGAAGTAGATGATACCATTCACTCTATACCAGAGAAAATTACCAACCTATTAGCTGACAGATTTAGTGCAAACTTCACCTCCTACCCAAAGCATACCAGACACCAGTTCTCTTCCTAGTATCTCTAGAGATCAAGTCATATCTGTGCTCTCCAAAGCCAAAAAACATGCCTCAATGGGACCAGATAACATCACAGGTTGCTTTTTAAGGAATCTAAAACAGGACCTAGCTAGCCCAAGTGTTATTCTCTTCAGCCATAGCCTGAGAACTGTCTTTGTACCAGCAGAATGGAGAACAACAGTAATCCCCTTGCATAAGGTGGAGGCATCAACTGACCCTGGGAACTCTACACCCATAAGTCTAACCAGCCTCATCTACAAGTTCATGGAAAGGAGAATCATGGACCTTATTAGCAAGGACAAAGGTGACCTTTCAAACTCTAATCCCAACTCAGTTTGGCTTCATTAAGGGTAAAAGTTGCTTACTGAACCTTGTAGACTTCTTCAAGAAAGTCACCAAAACTCTGGATGAAGGTAAGACAATAAACACTGCCCATCTGGACCTAGCCAAAGCCTTTGATACAATCCCTCATGTGGGTATCATTGAAAAACTCTCCCAGCTAGGTGTTAACCTTTACATCACTAGATGGGTAGCTAACTGGTTCATCAACATAACATATACTGTCCAAGCTGCTGACTCAACCTCTACCAGTACACCTGTCACCAGTGGTGTACCACAAGGATCTGTACTGGGCCCTTTATTATTAGGAATCTATTTCTCAGAAGTGCAGGCTAAAGTAGATGGCCTTTGGCGTCCTAAATTCAGTGATGATTGTAAACTAGGTGCAATCATTGAGTTCCCCCAATGATGTTAACATATTACAGGAGGGGCTAACACAAACAAATGACTGGTGCCAAAGTTACAGTCTAAAACTAAATGCAAAAAAGTGCACTACTATGCCATTTGGCAAAGCGGAATTTCCACTAATTACAATATCAACAGCACCCCTTTTAGTTCAAACCCAGTGGTATGACATCTGTGAACACAGGTCAACAACAATCTGAACTTTGACCACCAGGTTTCCACACTGTTAAGGAAAGTCTTCTACAATGCGCATCTCATAAGTAAAGGCATTGCATCCAGGTCTAAGGATGTTATAACCCCACTTTACTCAACTCTAATCAGACCATTAACAGAGCACAATACTCCCTTCTGCATGCATCTCACCAGACACCTCCAGCAACTGAAGAGACCACAGAGGTTTCTCACTAATATGATACAGAGCCTCCAAACTATGACTTATATACTGTTACTGTACGCTATATTGTATAGGATACTGACAGGCAAATTGTGCCTGGCCTACAGGGCAGTCTCTGACCCTGACCTGATGGAAATGCTGCACATCTGCAAATCAGATGGCACTAGAGTCACTCACTCCAGGGATCTCAACCTTGCCAGTGACACTAACAGAGCATGCTGGAGAGAGAGGTACATCTCTCAGAGATTGCCGCTGGTCTGGAATAAACTTCCAATTCATGTAAAGCAGAACTCCGCAATGACCCTATTCAAGCTCAACCTGGACAAATGGATGGGTGATCACAAATTCACCCCAGGGATGGCACCCATGTTCCTCATGGACAGGGGTAGTCAGTGTTGGTCTGTAAAGTATGTCCATGTAACCAAGGACAATTGAGTCAACCCAGAATTAACATGTCTAGGCTTATAAAGGCTCTAGGGCAGATAGTCTAGTAACCTCCTGTGAACCTATGTTGCCACATTCTTTTCTTATGGCTTCAGATAAAAGAAACTATTTTCTTCTCAGGGGTCTTAAATTCCTTAGTAAGAGCTTTGGATGGAAGTGTGTGTGCTATGTCTAAGAAAAATAGGAGAGAGAGAAATTCCTCTGCAAAGACTGATGTTGGATACATTTGTGCCACATATAGCAACTGGGGAAATCATACCATACTGACTTCCTACCAGCACTAAGAAAGACTCAGCATCTGTCATTCCTTTATATTTCTAGACAAATTAATCCCCAAATCATGAAAATGAATCAATCAACTTGAATTAGCCACTGTAAAATCTACTCCCAGGGATTTAAGAATATTATCCCATTTTAAGGGTAATCCATCACTGAAACTGGACTAAAACTGTGGCACAAGAACTTGAGACTTTGTGGTATTAAATTTGTACTCTGCTAGCTTTCCTTCTATGTTTATTTAGGCCTTATAGGCATTAAGTAGTTCTCACAAAAATGGGAGCATGTGACCAAGAATTTCTGTCATGCAAACAGTCTCATGATAGTCACAAAGTTCTGGGAATAAACCACACTGGCCTTCCTTGACAAGCAGTGAACAGCGTCTGGGTGGCCTACAATTGAGAACAGCAGCAAATATTTTGAAATCCAGGCCTGGATTGTAACTGGTAAAATAAAAAAATAATGTTCTCTTTCATCTTTACTCTTCTTTCAAATGGTTAATGTCACTGCATGGGAAATAAAGCCTTCTGCAAACAAATGGCAAATAAGCATGAAAGAAATCACAAAAGGATAAAAAAAAAGAACTTTGGGCACATTTCAACTGTCCAGATTTATGTGGAGTTCCCAGAAGTTTACCTCATATTTTTGATCTCTTCCTCATAAGATTTATTGGTTTCTGGCATATCATTGAGGATTCAAATCACTAAATAACGACGAACATGCAAATTTCAGACTCCATATCCTTCAGAAAAAGCATGCTAATATAACACTTGTTATTCTAACAAACTTAAAGGTTTATAACAGCAACATTTAAAATATGTCCCTTTTTCTGGGCCTTTGTCCCCTGTTATTTTTGGCTTTGACCAGATTTCTTGCGCTGTTAGCTTGAGAGGTATGACTTGGGATGTGTACTTCATACAACTCTACCAATATCCCATGGGCTCCCACCATTTGACCCTTAGAAAACACTGTTCTCCACCAGGGCAAATGTTTTCTTAGTAACCGGGTTTAATAAAGAATGAACTCTATCCTCCAGTATGCTAAAACAGTCAAGCAGTATCAGAAAGTTTCAAATGTTTCTTCCTAACTCCACCTCTTGAGAACTACACATACACAGCTACATAATGCTACAAAGTGACTCAAGGACCTTAGTCTCACAAAAATGAAGTTAAGTGTGGGCACCTTATCTTTACAAGTCTAGAATTAGTCTGAACTCTCAGCTATGTACCAACTTTTTCACTGCCAGAAGTCATACTTGTAAGCCTGACAGCTTTATTCGCATTAAAGCATACTAGTACCCCATTGTTTCAGATCACCTGAAAGCCCCCTGAAGCTGCAAACATTAAATCCTCCTAGTCAGGCATTTAGTAATCAAAGGCATGCCAGACTTTCAGGAAATTGTAACTCCTATTTAAAAACAATGGCAGTGAGCAGGAGCTCATCAGTTTAGTAGGGCAACCAATACTGATTTCAATGGCTAGCATTTCACAAACTGAAGGTCTTCTCAGCTTGAGCACTGGAATATAGATAAATAAGACTAGACACTGCAGTGTGAATTTTTCACCTTTTGAATTATATACTTGTATACAGCAGACCATCATCGGATATTACAACAGGAATCCTACTTCTGGTAAGTACTAATCATGCATGACTTACCAAGCCTATTAACCTCATGACCTCAGAAAACTCCAAATAATATAGACACATCAGGTGCACACAATCACAAAAATAAACGAATCAAGTTTGTACACTAAACATTTTTTTAATTTCTTGGTCATTAATGCAGTGATATTGCAGGCCAGTGCAGCACACTGCAACTTTTATACCTCAGAGTTTCTAAGTCAGACTCGTACATTTTTTCAGCATTTGTTCCTTAGCTGACTAGCCACAACTATATTATTTTCTTTCATCATATGGCCTTTGTTTGTAGCGTCCCTTACCTCTGCAAAAAATAACTGACTTTCTTTTCTTACAACTGATGTCTATGCTGCTAACCATTCACTGTCATATTGTGAACATTCTCCTCTCCAGATCATATTCACTTGAATGTTGAAATGCTTTATCCCCCTTTTACACACAGACAACCATGGAATTAGCAAAGTTAAGCTTAAAGGTTCTCCGAGCAGATATAAATTCTCTTCTCTAGATCACACTCAGTACAATACTGAAACACTTTATCCTTCTTTTTCATCACAAACAACTGGAATTATTCAAATTACTTCCAGCTGCTCTCCAAACAAATCCATGTGTTATTCTGGTAACATAAATGACTCAACATATCTGCTACACGTAACTCCTTTCCAGGCATATTCTTCACTAATAAGTCATACTTCTGCAGTCTCAACATTCTATTCAGTTTGGCTGCTGTCTTGTAGAAGGACATATTAAATATTCTTTTAAATCGTTTACGGTTGTTTCAACCAACACTGTTTTCCCATACATATATTCCAGAAATCTTCCACATCCTCTACTTCAGCACCCTGTCTTTCATACTCCATAAAAGCTCTGGGCCCATAAACAACTAGTTTAATGTCTTGGAGCAGAGCTGTAGTGAGGGAACTTGATGGTGTGTACAACACACCTCCTTAGAGGCCTCCACCTGCTAAAGCATTAAAAAAGTATTGACACCTTAAGAGCTGTTGACAGGTGATCATTTATTAAACAGCTTGCAAACTTTTTATCTGACAATCGTCTATTATTAACCACCTTTAGAAAGAAAAAAAAGAACTTTGGCATTCAGTTTGCAAACCATCTTAATAATAACCATACTTTGATCCCTTAAGGACAACTTGCAAGTTGTCATTTTTTAGGTTTCCATACCCCCCAACCCCTTACAGGTTAGCACCCAGACAGTTTCCCCATTTTCATCATCCTGTCTTGTAAAGTCACTGTTCCACTTCCATCTGTTTGCAATGTGACTGGCACGTTCATATCAAAATATTTCAGTGTGAAAACTTCAATTGCTCAATTTTTGTGTTTCAAAATAATTTTCCTTATTCTGTATAGTGGCTTTAATCATGTTCCGATGATTTTTTTAAAATAAAAGTACACATTAGAAATTCAAAAAAAAAAGTCTTTTTCATTGTACCTTTGCTTTCTGAGCTATTTAAATTCCTCAAAATCACTCCAAGTGCTTATTTTACAATTTTAACGTGTTTACCTCAAAATGACAGATGATGGGGCCTGCTTTGGTAATGTGATCTTGTTTTCTTACTTTCATTCCTTCTTCCGTGAACATATTTCAATTCCTCTTTATATGAGTCATGTTAGGCATAAGGAAGTGGTGTTTTGTCATGCCATTAAGATAGAATGGTAGGACTGTGAAGTACTGTAACCTAAACAGACCTTCTATAACAGAGCTACTTCTGTATTTCCCTGACTAAGCCTCATTTGTGTGTCTAATAGAGCTTATTCTATGCTATAAATAGCGGTTACCTACTTCTAGCAAAAGAAAGTAGCTAAATAGACTACTGTAAAGGGAATATTTTGTAGTTCTAAAAGAAATGCCAGACCTTCCCCAACACACTCATGTTGAGGTATGAGAACTCTCACTGCAGTGATTGATCCTTGCTGTATCATAAGTAGTAGTAGTAGGACTCCAAGCTAAGTTTTTTTTGCTACTTCCCAATGCCTTCAGTAGGAATTTTTTTTCTCTCTCGCATGAATAATGCAGAATTAAAATGTGTTTTAGTAGTTCATTAATTATTTCTATCATGTTCACCCCCCCTTTTCTCTATTACATATTTATTTATACTTTGGTAACCAGGAAAGTGAACTGGTCCCATGACCCATTTCAGCCAAAACTTGGGCTACATTGGCAAAGACTAACTAGTAATAAATGCAATTAGCAAAACAAAGAAAAAAAATAGTGACATAAAGACAGTAACAAAGATTGCATGTGCAACACACGTGACAGCGAATAAGTAAAACATTAAGCAACATTTACTAGAAAGTATACATTAATAATGCTTAAGTTTATTATAAGTAGCAAACTGTATGCACCGATATTGTGTATATATATATATATATATATATATATATATATATATATACACACACACACACATACACACACAAAGCACATATGTACAAAAACATACAAGTGTGTGTGTGAGTGTATAAAAATGTACGTAGCATGTAAAATACTAAACGTGGGATAGAGTGCTGTGTTTAAATAAAATGCATGTTTGACTCAGTCTCTACGTGTGCGCATTTAAACACAGTTAAATACTTCTGAATATTACTAATAACACACTCTTTTCTGTCTTAAAGTTATGAATAATGTAACTCAAGAAAACCACAGTGTCTGGCATTATTCTTTAATTTGGAGAAGCAAGTACCGACAAAGTCAGTGGAAGTTTGGCACTTGGAAAGATAAAAAGCAAAAATATTGCAGATTCTTTCTTAGCTCATAGTAAAACAGACATCTTTCTTCTAATTACATTACTCTTTCTTTGTTCCACTCAAAACAGATTTGTAGTACATCTTCAAGGTGCCTTTCCTTATGACATGTAGAAATGTAGCAACCTGCACCATTTCACAGTCCTCAAATATTCTGTTTACAGTCAGGAATGAACTGGATATTGTGGATTCACAATTTTCAGTTTTCATACTAATTACCCTAAAAATAGTCAGCAATCAGGTATAGATGAATTTCTACTCAAATTAAATATGAAATGACACATTACTTCTGATACCATGGAACAATAAGTATTAATTCATTCTTCAGCTACCACTTATATCCTATTCAAGGTAACAGGGAGCTACAGTCTAGCATGGTATCTAATGGGTGCAGAGTAGACACTAATCCAGGATTGGAAACTGCTCTATCATAGGATAGACACACACACACACACACACACACACACACACACACACACACACACACACACACACACACACACACACACACACACAATGCACATCTATGGTCTTTATGGAGGATGCAGTGTGGGAGGAAATGGAAACCTACCTGTTTGGGTCATCCAGTGTCTGTCTTACACAAGCAAAAAGGTTGTAATTATTATTACACCTTTCTACATTACTCCTGGGAAGCTGAATATAGACAGCCCCATATTTCCACCCTGAAATTTAAAAGTTCATTAAGTTCTCATGCCAGTGTTTATACATGTAGATCAACAAGGATCACTGACTCCTTCACATTATGACAAAATTGCTATCCCCAGCTGTGATATTGAAAATTGTTCAAACTCTTCAATATTCTTAGATTTCTTTATAAAATATACCAGTCCAGTCACTAGGCATGTATTTTATGAATAAATCTATTTTCTTATTATTAACTGCCATAAACATCTTAATTAAAATGATCTCTTTAAATCTCTTGAAAAACTGTGAATTTATAAACCAATCAATACTGAAAATTTTAAAAGCCAAAGTTTTTCTCTGAGTAATGGATACTCTGTGCTAAAACAGAATTATCTTCTTTGATGGGCCTGAGTTACAATGTGAAACGGTGTGTAAGATGGACTAGATCTCTCACCACCATGGTTTTAAAAACAAGCCTACTTGTTTCATTGCCTGAGATGTAATACAAGTAACATTTCTTTAAACCTCAGACCAAATGTCAACAAGTACGTTCAAGTCTTTAAAACATTCTACCTGTTCCAAGGATTTATCACCATAACATTTCAACTGTTCCTTTTCAAAATAGCACGTATTTATATTTTGATATATTAAAATATCCACTAGTCCTGGAACATTTCAATGTTCTGTCAGATACGTATTTAACTTATGTACAGCAAATTTTGGAGAGACGTATGTTTTAATCTTACAGCTGTCTGTATCATTTGATGAGCCAAGAACATGTTCACCAAGGAAATGTACAAAAAACAAAGAATGAACAGAAGTGAAAGCAAGACTGATGTCCGTAGGATACCTGAACTCATTTTCTTTTCAAATTATACAGCCCCTAGTGCTGCTGCTCTCTTGGAATTAACTGTCAGCCAATGTCTGAACAAGTTAGTTATGCATAGATTGATGCTAAGTGACTCAAGTGAAGATATTGTTTGTAAAATGGCAGTGTGTTGTAAGGTTTAGCCAAATCTAAATACTCAGCTATAACAGTAAATCCCAAATCATTAGCCAAACTAATCAAATCTTAAAATTCAAAGAGAGACTTCTGTAAAAGGCTACTCAGCTTTAAACCTATATTGGGGAAATCCATCAATATAGTCTATGCTTTTAACAGTATCATTTTAAGATTCATTTTTCAAAACACTTATGAAGAATGGAAATTAAACTGGTCTACAGCTGGAAACTAAGCACCTATCATCTTTCCTAAATACAGGAATTACAACTGAAGTCTTCCAAACTGTTGGTAAACAGCTTGTTTCAAAACAGATCAAGATGTTGAATGAGAAAGGAGTGCCTCTCAAGGGCAATAAAGGTAGGCATCTGGCTTGTAATACAAATGTGACCTTATCCTTCTTTATGTGACTATGCGATGAGTCACAATATATGACAACGTTTTCAATGTCATACTAATGAGTAATTAATTTTTCCTTGCATTTAACTATATCAGTGCTACTATAATCCTCCAAACTCTATCCGTGGCCCTTGTAGGATGTTCCCTTCAATAAAGCCTTAATCAGGCTTACTTTCTATTCTTGTTCAACCTCAATGTCTTAAAACTACTTTGTAATACTTCTCAGCACTGCTTTGGACATGCATATTGCAATTTAAGATATTAAAATATGACCATGTGAACATTTTCAACCGTTTATGTAGTTTAAGCAGTTTAAATTATTGGAACCATTTAAACAGTTTATACTTATGTAATTCCAAATATATATCTGTTCAAAAAGGAGCCATATCAAACATTTTGAAATGCTCCCAAAGCTGTGCATGTAAGCTTCTAAGCAGCATAGACCAAGAATGGAGGGGCTTTTACATTCTATAAAAGAAGTCCATGTGGTATGACCTAAAAGCCTGAGGGGAACCAATAGCAAGGGTGAAAAACCAATAAGCCATCCTAACAAACAGAGAGGTTTCAACTGTTTGTCCAAGAAACGGGCAATATAACTAGTCTTGGACCATCCCAAGTCCACTATTGGTCATAAGGGGGGGGGGGGGTCATTGAGCTCCTTTTCAATTTTTGGTACACCAAAAATACCAGGATCCTAGGACTCTCTGTGGACATATAGTTGTACTCAGTAACATAAATCTGATCCTGTGTGAACATATCAAGCAATTCTCAATTAATTTTTTGATAGGCTACATACACTTCATTGAGAGAAACTTCCCTATACGTTTTAGCATACAAAAGCTGGAACATTTTTTTGTACATAATCATCCTGGTGCATTATTACGAAATCTCCCACTTTATCTGTTTGCATGTATCTCAAACTGCTGAGTATTTAAATCATTTATTAAAAATCTCTCTTCAGTGGACATTGTTCCGCCACTTACTGTGTTCCAGATAATATCTGAAATCAGTTTCACATGCTTTTTCAAACATTTTTAAAACACTATTCGTGTCAGGATTAAAAGTACTAGGAATGCGTATAACACAATTGTCCACTGGTACTTTGTTGGCCCACCCCACCTCTATATATGACACGCAAATTTAAATTGCAAACATACATTTTAAGATCACACAAGAGCTATACTATATCCACTTGTTTACTAGGGACAAAAGTATGTCCTTTACTAAACAAATCAGCATGAAATTAAGTCAACTCTACAGAGCTAGAATTATACATTTTTAAGTCCTGTGCAGCATTATAAATTATAGAAAAAGTTTCATTTAAAGTCACCGCAGAGCTCTGTAACCATTCATTGTGTTCCTCTGGTTCTGCCATTGTCTGCAATTCCCCTGTGGATATGGCTGATTCTGGCACCTCTGATTCCGATGCATTCTGAGCATTGTATTACTGGCACATCTAAAGGGGCCTCTTCCTTCTCGGCTGGATGTCCATTTGGAATGTGTGTTTTCTTCAGGACCATTCCTCGCATCCTTGTACCACTGTTTCCCACTAAGATGAGATAAGATTAAGTAAATCTGGTGTCCTAGCATGGCAATATTGTTTTTAGTATATGGGTTTTCAAGACATAATTGGTATGAGGAGGAAGAGGAACAGAAGCTGAGGGTGGTGGAGAAAGATGAGAAATGGCAGAATACCAGAAAAATTAAAATGACTCCAAGTTAGAAAGAAAAAGTGAATATTAAGGACATGGGGAGGACAGAACGCCCTACCCCTCTTTGTGTTATCCTTTTTGTACAACATTTATTTTAAAAGGGCTTTATCAATCTAGATGGCACAGGAACAATAATTCATAGTTGTAACTGAATGTCTAGCAAAATAAGCTAATGACAATCACTTAGAGTCTTTTCATTTTAGGGTCTATATTACCTGATCGAAAGACATTTTCATTGAATGCCTTTTCATGAACATATAAAACTTTGAATGGCCACTTCAGTGAATTTTTTTCCCCAGGGGAAAAATCGCTTGGCCAACCAAACAAACTCTCAGACCCTACGAAGTGGGGGGCTTCACCCCCCCCCAACTAAATATACCAACTCTGAGATCACACTACAGTGGAGAAAAGGGCAAACTCCCGACGACAGCCAAGCGTTTTTTCCCCTGGGAAAAAATTCCCTGAAATGGCCTTTCGGAGTTTTGGGACTTTGGCGTTTATGTGTCGATGAAAACACATTTCAACAAGGTAATATAGACCCTCATTTTATATTTCAATAGTTTAGCCCTGGAAACATGCAAAAATTACCAAATATATTCAATTCTCCAGCTGATGGGAATAGAAATTTTGTGAAAATGATAGGATTCCATCCACTCTTGCTCACATCTAGTATATGTCAAAATTAGATGAAATCCTATGCATGACACAAAAGAAATAAGACCTTGTTAGACCTGATTAGTGTCAAATCATAGTATATTTCCTGGCTTAATATAAAAAGATGTCACTGGCAAAACTCACTATTCAAAAGAGTCCTTCTGCATTTATACAACAGTTTTCATTTAATTACTGCCCCAACTCTGTCACATATTGCCATGCCAACATTTTAATAGCCCCAAATAATTATAGCCATAAGTCTGATCATCACAGTCCACAGGCATGCTTCATATTCATGTAGACAAAAAAGGTGAAGATTCAGGAAGAATCAGGTACATGCCTGAAACATACACACACACATATATATATATATATATATACACACACACACACACACACACACACACACACACACACACACACACACACACACACACACACACACACACATATACTGTCACCTCTGTCATTGTCACTAGCCTGATCCCCAGTGCATGTCCATGCTAGGTCTACTAGCTATTCTCCCGCCCTCCCAGACATACTCCAGTACTGCTGGGCATGGTTGTGGATCCTAAGGGAATCCTGGGGGATCATCTCATCAGTGTTTCCATCCGGTGGGAAGGTTTTGTCTTCCCTTTCCTCATATTCCATGCTCAGCTCACTGATTGCATCTGATGGCAACTCTCCTCTTTAGACCATGTCTCCCCTTAAGAAGCATATCAATCAGTGACCTCCCACCTAAAACGGGCACGTCCATCCCATCCCTGCTGCTCTGTCAGTTGCCCAAGCTTCTACTTGAACCCATGTCAGCTGGGCTATAGTCAGGGCTTCATCTCTCTATGCCACCAGAGTGATTTACCCTAATGAATATATTGTCATTACAGATGTTAATTTGCTAGTTTTTGGTACCATTTATTCCTATTGTTTTAATAATTTTTTTCACAATGTGGTGTATGTTTCAAATTCTGCTGCTTCTTTTTCTTTGTCACTTGTTGAATTGCAATAATCTGCTCTATCTTAATGCTGTTTTGTGATTGCCTTCTTATTAATTCTGTACAAAAAAATTACATTTTTGTTTGCTTACTTATGGCCTGGGTTGTGGTTGAAAAGGGTATTTTGACTAGCTAATTTACTCAGTAAACAAGTGTTGAATTAAAAAAAAAAGAGAAATTATTTGAGATAGAATGCATCAAAACCTTTGAGAAGTGCTCTGGAACTGTAGAAAGGATAAGATGGTTGATGTTAATGAGCATCATACACCCATTCTATTAAGTTGACTGCAGCATCTATGTCTGGAATTAGAACCCCAAAGAAATGGTTAAAAAGCCCCAACATTTAAAACCTACCAGTCCTTTATGTTTATGTTTGCCAAAGGATGCAGGTATTGTAACAGTGGCCCATTTTTACAAAGTTCTCCAGCTTCCTTCTCCAGTGCCAAAACAGGCTGCTCTTCTATTTTCAAATGATCTCCTTAGCCACATCAAATGTTCATTGAAGAGATTTGCTTGATCTTCACTAAATTTTCCTCCAGGATGTCCAGGTTTCTTTGTAGGACCAGGCACAGACTTGTTATACTAACCAGTTTCCCAATAGACTTTTCTTCAAAATCAGATGCCTGGCTCTTTCATATCAGCATTCATCTGTCTTCTGGCCCATCCTCGCCCTTCTATTTTTTTTCTAAAGCTGCGAGATTGGAAGGCCCCGTTCATTTCCATATACCCTGAAGGAGTAATGAAGTAAGCACTAAGCAAGACATGACAGCTTCAGCCTGTTATTCTAATTATTCTAATTACAGCCAGAGGTTTTCAAATAAAATTAACTGAGTTGGTATAGAAGGTCTCCTTATATGCTCTCCACTAGAAAGGAAATCCTAGGCTTTTTAACCCCTCCTGAAAATATGGGGTACAGAATAAAAGAAATGGATAATTGACAACTATGAATTATTCCAAAGAATCCTAAGAATTTATTGCACTTTGCATTGAAAAGCTAGGTAAGACAAGAAACCAAATGATCTCATGGTTTTGTCAGTACTTAGAGACAACAGACACCACAAAAAGGGATCCCAATCACTGAGTCCATGGCTCCCTCTAGTAATTTGGAGGTCAGTAATTGTGAATTCCAAAACTAAAACATCTGACAGATGGCACAGGGAACTATGGCTATGAGCTTTTACTGAGCTGCCTTCTGTATTCCAGGGCTGATTCTTTCAGCCTGAATTTGTATGCCGTGTGATTCTGAGAAGTCATATAACCAGATAATGCTACAAGGCACTTGGGGAGTTGAGCTATGTTCCTCAGAAGACTCATGGACTGCACACATAGTAACTACATATTGAAGGAGAAAAGCGAGTGTTGAATGTTGCTCTTCTCCTTCAAAGTTTTTTTTTTTTTTTTTTTTGCAAAGGGTGCAACCTCATATGTTATAAACAAAATTTTCACTACTTTAAGTGCTGTTCACAATATAAGTTGAGAACAAATGCATAACAATGGTTTAAAGCTCATAGCTGGGCATTTTGAACACAGTAGACCGGTTCTACTTAAATGATAAACTGGCGAGGTCAGCTGGTGGACATAACTAGAAGGGCAGAAGATTGGTCATTGGTTTGAAACTGGTTTGAAACTGATTTGTCACACCATAGTTTTCTATTTTTTGTTTCCTTATTCATTAAGTTCAATACTTTAAAAAATTGCAGGCAACAATTACATAACATAAATATCTGCAGCAATTTTGTGCCATTAAGAATGATTGCAGTCTGAAACATGAATTACATCATGCTGTTCATAATAAACAGCAAGCAAAAAGGCAGCCAGATGAAGTTACATGTGGCCTGCAGCCGTATTCAAATCATTCACACAGGCATCAGATGAAACTTAAATGTCATTACAGAAAAAAAAAACATGAAAGTGACTGTAACCTTGCAGCTGTATTATGAAAGATAGTAGGAGACTTTTAAAAACAGTGTAATTGCATGGCTTATTTATTGAAGATTTGAAATTACAGATATTTTGTGTCAGAGATTCATTTCCAAACACTTCACTTTAAGTGACATAAAGCATCACAGAATTAATGAAACAAACACAAATAATCAGCAAAATAGGAAACAGAGTCAATATATTAGCAGAACTGTTAGGAATAAATACTGAAGAACATGGTGTTTATTACAGACCGACACTAAAGTGAGGATTTCTTATACAGCACCAAGGAACTTCTATACAGGTAGATATGGGTACTGAGGGAAGCCGAGATCTACCCATTTATCAAGAGTTTTGATCGATTCTAAAAAGCAGCATGGCTGGTAACATGATCACTTCTTAGCCAGAGCTTTTGGATCCAGTAGGCAAATGGAGAAAGTGATATGCACACAGTTCTGCCCGTTTTGCATTTGCCTGGAAGAATGGAGATGTTATAACTATAACCACATTAACTAGCTTGACTACACTAATTTGCATGAATCTGGAAACAGACAAAAAAGTCACAGATCTTTCACTTCTATCTTACACCATGGAAAGATGGTCAGGATTTTTGGTTTAATCAGGAGTGGTGTTAACATTTGGGGGCCCTCAGCTGATGTCAAGGACCCTAGGCACTTCCAGTCTACATATCACCCCTCCTGAGTAATGTTTTAGTTCATGTTGGCCCATCTCACAAAGGGACATTTAAAGTTACTGGCATTTAGTTGCACCAATGATATATTGCAGCAACCCCATGTACAGGTCTGGACTTTGTGGAATGGTGCCGTAGGCCAACTGTTCCAGCCATCACACAGACAAACAAGTTTCCCCTCCATCATGCATATTACTTTTTTCTTCCTTTTCTCACATTTTGTTTTCAGCTTTTTCAAGAAGCCATAACCTCCTATATGCTCTGAAGTGCATTTTAAAGTTTTTTTTTTTTTTTTTATTTTTACACAACCTTTTTATCCAATGATGGCTTGAACAGAATTTTTGATTAAGTAAAGTAACTGTGTTCCTGTTCAGCTTTAGTTTTCCTTGCATCCATTCAGCACACCTTTCCTGACCAAGTAAGCAATAATCATTTAGGAAATAACTCAGTTAAGCCAGAGCCCCCAGAAGCCCTTGAGTTATGCATGCTCTGAAATACATTTAGAGCATTTTCCCAACCAATGGTGGCCTAAACAAAAATCCCTAGCAAGAAAATAATTTCGGTCTTTTTTTTTCTTTCAAGGAAGACATAAGTTGTACCAAAGGCTTAATGCTCAAAGATGACAAAATAGTAGCTCACAGTTGTCAGGATACACAGGTCTTATCTTGGAACTGCCTGCTTCCCTAACCCCTCAAAAAAGACTGCCCATGGAACTGGTGTTAGACTGGCATGAAAGCAGAGGTTCAAATTTCTACAGTCACGTATTTCAAGTGACTGCTGACATGCATACATACATATCTATCTAGCTATATATAAATATATATATGTAACAAATATACACACACACACACATATATATATATATATATCTATATATATCTATATATATATATATATCTATCTATATATAAATATATATATATATATATATATATATAGATATATACACACACACACACACACACACACACACACACACACACACACACATAGCGTGCCTCTTCACTCACTGTCAAAGGCAGCTACCTGAAGTGTGATTGTGACAGTACACTGCCCCTACACAAGCTATAATAGCCTTCTTCGTACACCTCTGAGGTTTGTGACAAAAGTAAAAGAATCAATGACCACACTGTCCTCAGCCCAAACACAAGCTTTAATAACCTCATGTGCTCACCTCCAAGGTTTGACTGTGATGACAATTAAAGAAGTAATAACTACACAATGTCCCCCCTACACACACACAAACACCCTACAGCAGCTTTCTGTACACACACATCTGAGCAGGGCTGGTTTTAGGGTGGGTGCAGTTGAGAGCACACACACACAACCTACAGCAGCTTTCTGTACACACATCTGAGCAGGGCTGGTTTTAGGGTGGGTGCAGTTGAGAGCACACACACACACCCTACAGCAGCTTTCTGTACACACACATCTGAGCAGGGCTGGTTTTAGGATGGGTGCAGCTGAGAGCACGCACACACACACACACACACACACACACACACACACACACACACACACACACACACACACACACACACACACACACACACACACACACACACACACACTACAGCAGCTTTCTGTGCACACACATCTGAGCAGGGCTGGTTTTAAAATGGGTGCAGTTGAGAGCACACACACACACACACACACACACACACATCCTACAGCAGCTTTCTGCACACACACACATCTGAGCAGGGCTGGTTTTAGGATGTGTGCAGTTGAGCACACACACACACACACACACACACACACACACACACACACACACACCCTACACAGCAGCTTTCTGTACACACACATCTGAGCAGGGCTGGTTTTAGGATGAGTGCAGTTGAGAGCACACACACACACACACACACACACACACACACACACACACACACACACACACCTTACAGCAGCTTTCTGTACACACACATCTGAGCAGGGCTGGTTTTAGGATGGGTGCAGGTGAAAGCAGGCACCATTACCTTCTTTATCCTAACAGGGTTATTATCACACCCCTGTTCAGGTTAAACAGCATAATCAGAAAATTAATAGTTTTTGCTCTTCATTTTTCCCCAACGGGAACAGCTTTTGTATCCCCCCTCCCCACAGTCAAGGATGCTTAAGGAAGCCTCATGTATCCAATTATATAGTCTTGGGAGTTCTGTGATATGTTTTATTCATTACTTTTAAAACATAATTACTTGTTAGAAACATTTTTTTACTGATACCCAGAAGAATAATGTCTGTGTCCCGGCATTATTGGGTGTGTGCACAGATAAAAATCATTGATATTTTTGCACGCGTGCGCGCACACACACACACACAAGCATAAGCCATAGCAATGCCAGTTTTGTACTTATTTCAGCAAACAGTAATACACTGTACAACACTGGTACAGGCACAACCTGATCAGTGACTGACATTTAGTAGTCCTCAAACAGCAGCACTTTTATTTACCTTCTCCGATTTTTCTTATAGTTTTGCTCTAACCTTTGTAAAAAGCTTGATTTGCTTGTAAAATTATTCAGGTTTACATACAGTCAATAAATCCAAAAAATGAAAGCTGATACAAAAGCAGTTATACTATTAACTTTTTAATTGAATTAGAGTAATATTTGGAACTTGTTCATGATTTTGAGTCTTTATTCTACTATTATAGCAATTGCAATGAATTATTCAGCAAAAAAGTTGAAAGTTGTAGTATTTGGTGTTATGTCAGTGTTTATAATACTCTCTGAAAGAGAAAACCATCCCTGAAGATCAGAAGCATCAGCTTTTCTTATAATCCAAGGTTTGCATTGATATCAGTCACTGTGGGCTGCTGATATTGGCCCTGGGGCCCTTACAACCCTAGCCAAAAATTTAGCCCATGTTCCGACAAGTCAGCACACGATGCCCTGTCCAGCAGGGACACAGGTGGAATCTCAAGCCTGTATTATCAGCTTTATCCTAAGAGAGTCATTTTGCAGACCTGTTCAGGTTAAAGAGCAGAATCAGGAAATTAATAAATTTTTTTCTGGTCATTTTTTTCTTCAACCAGCAGCAAATTTTGTGGGATCCCCACACAGTCAAGGATGATTAATGGGCCCCCTTGCAGCCATGGGTATTGCAAGTACCTAAAGTTGGCTGTGTTGCTAGTTTTAGTGGAGTGAATGCCCACTAGCAGAGTTTAACTAAGCCAGGGGTACTATGTCAGTGGTAAAATATTTAATGGAATTGTGAAGCCCATTGCTCTATAATACACTGTTACTATAATAACCAGAGGTATCTTTGAATGTTAAAGGAGATATAAATACGATTTATTACACATCTGATTTCTTAAGTACTCACAATTGCTGTACTAGCTTTTGTTGGTATGACAGACGTGGTGCAGTGGTTAGTGTTGTTGCCTCACAGCATGAGGTTCTCTGGTTCGATTCTCGGCTGGGGTACCATCTGTGTGGAGTTTGCGTGTCCTCCCTGCATCCACGTAGGTTTTCTCTGGGTGCTCTGGTTTCCTCCCACATTCCAAAGATGTGTGTCTGCAGCATTTCTCCCTGGGCCTCCTCTGAAAATGGGTCCTGTCCTAGTCAGACTTTCCCGGTAAATTGTGTCTTTCGGCTTTTCTCGGTTAGGGGTCGCCACAGCGGAACTCCGGTCCGCTAATGATTGGCAGTAGAGTTTTACATGCTGGCTTGCCGGGCCTAATGCACAACCTTCAATGAAGGAACACCCATTCACGCATGTTGCCACACAGAAGACGTTCTAACTGAGAATCAAATGGGCAATGTCTAACTGTGAGGCGACGACACTACCGCAGCACCACCACCGCAGTCTAGACTTTCCCATTAAACAAATGTTAAATAAATAAATAAATGTTACAAAATATCAAGGTAAGACAACTTGCTGTGGTTGGAGGCCCCCCAGAGAGGGGCCCCTAGTGACTGTAGGGTTCACTGGTACCTAAAGCTGGTTATAATATAACAATACTTTAAAGGACTTATTTGCTTCATGATGTATCACTGATAGGGCTAAAACTACAAAATCTTCATTCTTCCAATGACGGAGGTAAGAGTGAGAGCTTCTGCGGAAATGACACTGTAACAGGCTTTCATTCAGACAATTAATACTGCCTCCTAAGCATGGTAAAAGAAATAAACCAAAAAGTTTGAGAATTCTGACATTCAGACATGACATTAAGCTTCAGCCACATTTTCTGGCACCTAGCTAATATCAAACACTATTTCTGTTACATCTTGTGATGCATTCTCTTTTAGTGCACAAGTACTAACATCACCAGCTCATGCACATAATACCAGCAGGTGGGCATAATTACGCTATACAGCTCCTTGCTAGGCGTTGAGTATATTCTTTGCTTTTGTTCTTAAATCTAGCAATTACAAAAGTCATATCCCTTCAATCAAGTTTAAAAAAGTAAGCTATATAAATGCAGTGCCAATTAATCTTGAGATACAGTAGGTAGTCTGAGACCACTTGAGAAATTTATTGTAAGAGTAAAACAGGATACATTATCATTAATTTAAGACTGTTCTTCTAGCATATGGTAAATGACAAATATTAAAAAAAAATAAAAAATCATCACTGTCGTAAAGTGTTCACGGAGACACAACCTTTATTCACAGGAACATTTAAAAGACTTTGCGTCTCCGTGAACACTTTATGGCAGTAGTGATTTTTTTAGTTAATATTTGTTTGTTATAGCAATTTTTACTCTGTGATATGTGGTAAATGAGCAAGAAGAAATAAAACAGCAGAACCAAATCTACAGAAGAAAAAAAAAACTCCGTGCTGGAATACAATAAAGTAATAGGCAGAAATATATGTTCGATGATGAGGTGAATGCAGAACGAACACTGCAGCTGTACAGAGACAAATTAAACAGCATTGTGATTTGACTATAAAACAGGTATGATTAAAGTAAGCAAGCAAATGAGGAACACCAAGTAAATTTATGTCTTGTGGAAGACAGCAACTCATTTTGTAAAATACATTGTTTTAACATCAAGTACAGCATCAACTATGGAAATATAGTCTGATGTCTAGGAGCTTTTCACATACATCTTAAGTACAAAGATACCTGCATGGCTCTAAAATTAATTACCCATCTATAGACTGTATATTAAGTTTAGTATTACTATCTCAGCCATAATATTAACCTGGTTACCAGGTTTTAAGTGTGTTAAGAAATCTGATATGTGCCAAGACACTTCTAACAAAAGTTCATAAGGTTTTGCTTTACTTAACTCTGTCAAACATTTACAGTGATGGTGCTGTAGTAGTGATGTCGCCTCACAGCAAGACGTTGTCCCGTTCGATTCTCAGTTATAGCGTCTACTGTGGAGACATGTGTGAATGGGCGTACCTTCATTGAAGGTTGTGCGTTAGGGCCGGCAACACAGCACGTAAAAATGAACTGCCAATCATTAGCGGATCGGAGTTCTGCTGTGGCGACCCCTAACCAGGAAAAGCCGAAAGACACAACAACATTGATCTTCAAATGTTCCACATTAAAGAGAGATTATAAAACAATTTAAGGAATTCAGTAACTGAGTTTTCAAGCCATGAGGACATATCAAATTACTCTGGAGCACACAGATGATTTGACACCTTTTATTGCACCAACAAAGGTTTTAAAGCAACTCAAGCTTTGGTGATAACAGCAGCCCTAGGTCAGGGGTTAACAGACTACAGGATTGAATACCCAGTTATTTCTAGAAAGGGTGAGGACAGCATGCCATTTCTTCCCCATTAGCCCACCACTGTGAGAAAAACAAAGTCAGCAGTAGTTGAGTTTTATTTTCTTTATGATGGAATTTATTTCCATTAATTAATGGGGAAGACATGATACATCTTTCTAGAGACTTTTTTCGCACAATGGAAACCCATAGGTAGTCACTGTTGCCTCTAATCAAGTTTGGATGCAGGATGTCACATTTCATCCCCCAACCTATTATGAAGGCTTTCCTCCCTTTCTTGACACACCTGGGTATTAAAGTAAAGCTGTGTAAAACTTTTACCATAACAGTAGATGTCCAACTGATCACTGTTGCACTATTACTAACAAATGGAATATCCTGCCAGGGAGTATGACCGGCCAGCATACCAAAGCTGGGGCATGCCTTCTTCTCATGTTGTATGCCCTCATTCTGAATATAGCGACCTACAATAACTTGTTCAGTCTATATGGTGTACAATGGCCTCCAAAGACCACCTTCCTTTGGAACTTGAAAATCTGAGCACTCTGGAGCACAACAGTCAGAGCTACCTGATGTGTGAAGACACAAAATACCTATTTGGGGAGTATCTCACTGACTGATAATGTCCTGAAAGATCTTTCTGTTCAGCATCCATTTATGAGGGCTTGCTCTGTATCTGCTCAGAAAATATGCAACACTGTTCTTTTCTGATGGGATGTATACAGCTTGAAAGAAAATGTTATGCTGAACTTCAGAAGAACATGTTATGCTGAATCTCTCTGTCACAAGTTCTCATGGCTAGTCCGCAGAGGAAGTTAAGACTTGGTGCCTGTCTGTTTATGTACCACATAACTGTAGATTGGGAGCTAAGATGAGAGCCTTCATTTACTTTATGTTTATTTCATCCTTCCTCTCTTTGGGGGATCAACCCCCCTCCCCCAGACTCTGATGCTCTTGGAATAAGCTCCCCATGCCAGATCTGAAGCATCTTTGCATAGCTATTGTCAAGAGGAAGGAGCCAGAAAGGGAATTCCTGGGTTGAGTGAAATCTAGTTGACCTACCAAAGAAATTCCTTCTTGATGAAGGGCAAGAGAGGAATTAGGGGGGTTAACTGGTGCCAGTGTGGAGCCCTAATTGACTGGAGATACTACTGAATCTTCCTCATGCGAAGTTTTGTATAAACTGTCCTGAGTATTATTGATGCCAAGTACCATAGGGCTCTCAAAATCTTTCTTGCTAAGCTCATATTCAAATGAAGAAGGTTTTGAAAATACCCTGAGAGAAATGGAACCTTGTTTGCAGGAAGGAAATCAGCCACTGACAATACTGAGTTTGCATCCTAAGAAACTCTGATCTTCAGATGGAGTCACACAAGACATTTTGAGGCTCAGTGTGAAATCCTGATTGCTCAGAATATTCACAGCAAAATCCAAATCAATTTGCAGAATCTCTTTGGAAGGAACCTAGATCAAGATATTGTCAAAATAAGGAACATTCTAAATTCCCTGAAGTCTGCAGAAGGCAATGACAGGAGCTATGAATACCCCTGGGGCAGCTGAAAGACCAAAGAGTAAAGAAGAAAACTGAAGGTGATATGAAGAGACTAGAACCTAAATAATTTCCTGAATGCTGAATGAATAGGGATATGAAGATATGCATCCAATATCACCAAAAAGGCTTAGGAAAGAACCATTGGAAGTGCAGTCAACATCTTCAAACATGGAATTTTGAGAAAGGTGTGTGAGAGAATAAAGGTCAAAAATGGGTCTGTGATTGCTCTTATTCAGGGAACCAGAAACATTCTTGAGTAAAAACTAGATGAGGGAGGACAAATTCTGTTGTCCCCCAAGTGAAGAGGGCTTAGAGATTAAGGTGAATCCTGCTTGTACGAGGCTGGGGAAACACTGGAGGATGAGGAGAAGTAATCAGGATATCTTGTAACTGTTTAGGATGATGAACACAACCCATTTGTCAGATGTTATGGATTCCCAGATTGAGAAGGATAGAGACAGTTTTTCAAGAAAGGAATCTGGGAATGGCTGAGGTAGAGGCAGAGGTCATAAAGAAAAAAGAGGTAATAAAGAGTCATAAAGAAGCTAGTTTGTATGGAAAGGAGAGTTTAGAATCCTTTGAATCCTGCTGAGCCCTTTCCTGAAATATTTTCTTTCTTACCCTTTTAACAAGTTTAATGATCCTTATGAGGAAAGGGACCACCTTGGTAGTGCATCAGAAAGGGAGATTTGCTTATCTTTCTCCTGCAGTAGTGAAAAGTTCTGCAGCCACACAAACACAAATATGTTTTCTGTCTAGAGGAGAGTCCAGAACTTAATTATGACATCCTCAGGTAAAGTCTGCAGTCTATACCATGAAAATCTGTAAATAATGGATTCACTGGCAACTATTCTAAGAGAGACATCAGCAGCATCATGGCTGCACTTAACAGAATGCCTAGCAACCTAAGAAGTAGAGTTAGGAAGAGATAACAGGAGAATTCATATCTGACTCCTCTAAATTTGACAGGATATTATTCAAGTTATCCAGGACATACAAAAGGCATCTTATAATATGGATTTGTAAATGACAGTTCTACAAGATTCTGTGGTAGAAGTATATACAGTTTTGCCATATTTATCAATAGTGCTACATCACTGGCATAATCCTGAATTCTTGAGCAAAGTAGAAATGAGTCTCTCTTTTTTTTGACACCATTGATTTTATCACTGCTTTTACCCTGAATTCCTGCTCAAATAAGTTGAGTAGTGTCTCTCCATCTCTCTCAAAGATACACACACACTCTTTCCCTTTCATGAATGTACAAAGACATGACTTCTCTCTCACAGATGCACACATGCACACACAAACAGATTACATTTTTTAAGATTGTTAAACAGCAAAGTTACATTTGGAAAGTATATAAAACTTGAGGCTGTTTGCTTTTTTTTCATCAGAGCCTCACAGCAGTTTAATGTTGCTGTGAAGTGGTGGAATTATTTTTTTAATGGGTGATGTCTGTACCTTAATACCTTGCTGGAGAAAGTTCATTCTTCAGCAGGGTATTAGTGTACATTTAGCCCATTATCTAAGCTCCATAACATAAGGTAACAGTTTAATGAGGTTGGTCTTCATGACTTCAAAAATTCAGTTGAGAGACTGACGACTAATTTGCTGGGATCTTCCTACTTAGTTAATTCTTACAGAAGACTAGTATCTTCATTAATCCTATGGGAGAAATATTTATTTTGCTAATTCTGGAAAGGCCTTTTAATTCACTTTAAACTTGGTGGGGCACTCCATTTCTGCAAGTTCTGCTGGGCGATCTGGCTGTAAAAACCTGCATGAAGATGGAGGGACAAATAAACTTTAAAACCAAATCATATCGTGAAGCCAGGCTTCTTCATATTCAGCATGTATTCTATATCAAACCACGGCTGTGAAGGGAACTTATTTTACTGGTTTATTTACATTTGTTGACAGAGTTAGTCCCAATAGGCTAGTAACCTCTTTTCAGGGGAGACCATCCTGATCTCTTTACCTCCCATATAGTCACATGATTCATACTATGGGTGCAAGCACTGTAAAACCAGATTCTTGGATTTAGATAAATCAGCAAATACTTTTTTTTTTTTTAAAGTGGAGATGGTGTTGCACATTTTTAAGACTAAATTATCATACTGTTTTATACAAAGTTTAATGCTGACTTATCAATCATCGAGGAGGGTGGGTTTTCAGCTCTGGAATGGTGAGCTATGATTCCACATGGAGGCCAAAGGCCCTAGCTGGGGCGCAGACTGTATGGGAAGTGCTGATAGACTGGCTGTAGCACAAGGTGACATGTACAAAAGCATCCAATTACTTTTAATGGCCACCATGAGCAGGGATTAGAGTTATTCATAGACCACAGAAGAAAAGCCTTATCCTCCTGGTAAAAGGATGATGCTAAACCAGGATGACCTGCTGTACTCTTTGTCTTGTTGTAGACACCAAGGCTGAAAATAAACAGAACAGATGGCTGATAATACAGGGCTGCAAAAACAATGCAGAGCATACACGTTACTTTTCTTTTTATGCTGCTACAATTGTGGTACTGTGTGCGTACTTGTACTTGCACAGTGTGTAGAGCATTTAAGAAAAACTCAACAAATGCATTTTACTGAATGCAATTAGTAATACAACTAGTTGTCATGAACATCTGCATAACAGACAGAATTTTCTTTCATATTTACTGCATCTGTTTCACCCAAATTGCCATACAAGCAAGCCAAGTTCTACCCAAAAGTTCCTTTAAATCTTTTCAAATGCAGAAAAGGGCAGTTGTCAAAGCACTGATTCTGATGCAAGATATGCCTAAAACTCAAACGAAAATTAGATCCTCAGTACTATAATTATGGGGGACTGATTATCTGGCGTGTCACTGAACCCTTCTTTAAGAGGTCAGCTTGATGCAAGCTGCCTCCTATAGTTCTTCAGTAAAGATCAGAAGATTACACAACTGAATGCTAACAGGTACATGTCATAAAACTGAGCAACTAAGGCCAGTCTCCTGGTAAGGTGTTCATCTGCAACAGCAAAGACTTGGGCTTACGTTTAAAAAAAAAAAAAAAAAAACATTGAATGCACAGCCATGGGGAAGGGGATGTACATTCAGTGACAGCCCTCCATTCTTGTCAAAACAGCATAGATTGCATTAATTGCAGGGGCGGCTCGTGCTATAGGACTGCAGGACTGCAGCCCTCCCACCTGTAAAAAGAAAATAAAAAAAAATGGCAAACATAAAATCAAAACAGAAAAAAAAAACCCTCCACGCATGCTCACAGCACAGACTTCTGGGTTGCAGGGCAGAGATGCCTTTCTCTCTTATCCAGACTGCCTGTTAGGCAGTCTGGATAAGGGAAAAAGGCATCTCTGCCCTGCAACTTAGAAGTCTGTGTGGTTGTCGTCACCCTCACACAGAGAAAACTGGACTGCATCACCCGCAGGCTGGAGCCTTCAGCCTATCACAGGAAACCAGCCACCAGCCAAACCGGAAACCAAAAGTAAGCTGTGTGTGGAAAACAGCCATGAGGGAAGCTGTACACTGGATAAAGTGGTAAGTGTAATTTTATAGTTTGCTTTTATTTTCAATCATACCACCTGTTATGCTGCTTATATTTATGCTGTGTGTTCTGATTTATTGTGTGTGTGTGTGTGTGTGTGTGTGTGTGTGTGTGTGTGTGTGTGTGTGAAATGCCCCAGTCACTATCTGCTGGTGGCTAGAGATGTCAGGCTTGAACCCTATACCTTAAGTGCAGGTGGCAAGGGCCTGACTTCCCTACACACCACCATTTGTAAATAAAAACAGATTTTTGCCTCATATTTGTTCTGTTCCTCATAAAATCTGTGATTTCTGAATGTTTGTTTTTCCCTTGCAAAGTCAGCAGTGCAGTGGTGCACTGGTAGCATTGTTGCCTTACAGCTACAGGTTCTCTGGTTTGATTCTTGGCTAGGGTGCCTTCTGTGTGGAGTCTATATGTCTGGAGTGTTTCTCCCTGCTCTGCTAAAAGTTGGCTTTTGTTCCAATTCAGACTTTCCTGGTTAACATGTTAAATAAAAATAACAGGCATTTGAATTTCAGATTTCATATTCTTCAGAAAGTACATGGTAACACAAAACTCTTTATTCTAGCAATTTTCTAAGTTTATAAGATTGGATATTTGAAATTTGTCCCTAGTTTTTTGACTGTATTCCCCCATTATTGGGTTTGTCCAGGTTTTTTGTGCTAAGGTCGAGAGCTATGGAGAGAACTGAATTCAATGAATATGTTTGGGGGCTGTATTCCCCCATTACTGGCTTTATCCAGGTGTCTTTTGCTAAGAGGTTGAGAACTATGTTCACAAAACAGCTGCTTTGGCATAGTGGTATGTTTCTCTGACTGTTTTGCACAGGGTCCTGGGTTTGAGACTTGGCAGTAAAATGTATGGTGGTAACACAGCATCCTATTCTAGCAACTTTCCAACATTATACAAGCAATGTTTAAAATGAGTTCCTGGTTTTTGGGCCTTTGTCCCCCCCGCCCCGATAAATGTTGGCGTTTTCCAGATTTCTTGCGCTGCAAAGTTCAGAGATACAGCTGAGTGTCGAGTAGATTTTTCAAGGAGAACTAAAGTTTAGTGCTGCTTATGCTGATTCTGCTTGTATTGTTAATAGCACAACAGGTAGTGTACTCTTGATGCAGAAGGCTGTGAGTTCTACTCCCACATTAGGTAGATGCATTGCTGATACTGTACTATGTTTTAAAGGGGGTGGATGCTGCAGTCCTTTTTGGCGAAGATACCTAGTAACAATGAACCTGTTGTCATCCATTCCCTATTGCAATATTACTAGCTTATTTTTTTAATGCAACATAGACAATTTATTCCTCAAGGGCAACAGGTACTTTACTTGTAGATGAAACAATGAAATATCAAGTTGTTTGCTAGCAGCAACCTCTTCATTAGTTACAGATTTCTTTAATGTGGGAATTATTTAGATGACTTTTACTACTTCAGATGTTGTGCATATTTACTGATATTGGTGAACTGTTACTGGTGGACTATAGAATTTTGAGTAGACTTTTATGATGGAAATGTTCTGAATTAGGCAGTTGGTGCATGCATTTTGTTTCACTGTTTATTGGAAAAATGTTCAAAACAAATTTAAAATGATCTCTAACAACTGTACTGTATTGTACACGGAATATAATTTAATATAATCAGGAAGGTGTATCAAAGAGCACGTGTATGTTTCGTGTGCAAGGGGCCTATTTTTTGAAAACAGCCCAAAGTTAATCTTTATCTGCCACCAGTAAAATGTATTTTCTTTGAATGTTGGTTTCAATGCTGCTTCAATGAATAAGAGTTTCAAGGGCAGAGACGTTTTAATGCTAAGTCTATTTTCATTGTGAGACTGCATTGCTTTGTTTAGCAGATATCTATTAAGTGTTTATGTTGTAAAATGTAAAATAAAACTTTCAAATGAAATCCAAATCATTGCAGAAGGAAAGCAGTATGCACATTACAGTGTTTATGGTAAATGGGGCGAAATAACCAAGGAATGGGACATTGGAATGGCTGCAGGGGAGTGGCTCCATTCGACCATGATTTTGTAAGGGGGGGAGGGCAGCAAACTCAAACAGGCATGGCTGAACTATACCTCTCAACTGTCCAGATTTTTGCAGAATGAATAGATTTTTGCTTCTTATTTTTGGTTTGTTCCTCATGAAATTTGTGGTTTTCTTACAAATCATTTAGGAATGAAGTCACTAAATAATGACAAACATTAAGTTTCAGACGTCATGACCTTCAGAAAAATGCATACTAAAGCAAGACCTGTTATTCTATCAACTGTCTTAAGTTTATACAAGAGCAATTTTTAGTACTGTTTGTATGTATTGTTCCCACCAATATATCTGGCCTTGTCCAGATTTCCTGCATTAAGAGGTTGAGAGGTACATGCAAATTGCTTTATAGAATTAGGAATATCCAAACCTCTCAACTGTCCCCAATTTTGGCTCAAAATGTTGCTCTCCCCCTAATAATCCCTCCTCAAAATAGCAATTTTGGAAGAAAACGTGGAGGGTTTACAATTATAAATAACTGTAATGATCAGAGTTATAGATGACTTTTATTTCAGAAATGCATGTAGATTCTCTACTTTTGTCAGTTGCTCAAGTTAACAGTACTAATATTAAAAAGGTCTCACTTCTTGAACAGGTTCCCAGCTGTATTGTATGGCAATTTTATATTTTTGCATCACATTTTTGGTCCGTTTTTCATAAAATTGTGATTTTCTGGCAAATTAGTGGCAAATCATTAATGACTGAAGTTAGAAAAATAATGGCAGACATTTGAGTTTCAGATTTCATACCCTTCAGAAAATTCATACTGATGCAAGACCTACTACTATTCTATTATCTTTCTAAGTTTATAAGAGCAATATTTAAAAAGTGTCCTTATTTTTGGGCCTGTGTCCCACTTCTATCTATGGCTTTGTCCAGATATCTTGCTCTGAGGTTGAGAGGTATGAGTGTCAGAGCCATCACCGTCAGCCAGAGACATTTCAAATTGTGACATACTTGTTGCATCCCACTCCCCCATGTAGTGACTCTGGATGTGTCCAAGCAAGGCAAGGAACAGTTATGCAGTGTAAGTGTGCAGAGTATTCCCCCATCCAAGGTAGACACAAGTACGGCAGTGGATTTTCATCTGTCCTTGATTTTGCAGAATGTTCTAGTTTTCTGTCATATTTTTATTCTGTTGATTTATGCTTCTTCAGAAAATGCATGCTGCCACAGTGCCCTGTTGCTCTGTGGTTAAGTAGCAATGTTTTAATGACTATCAGGTAAGCTTGTCGGAGATTGTAAGATGCAAGTAAGCTTTAATAAGCATACTGTTAAAGAATTACCAACATTGAAAGCCTTTTTTGTTGTTGCCATGCAGAGAATATTTACATAACTAGATAACGTATAATCCTTAGGTATTGAAATGCATATGACAGTATTTGTAATAAAGGACAGGATTACAGTATTTTAAGAAGCTCATTACATTTGTTGGAGACTTGCAGTCATCTTTGCAGGCGTTACATGTAAACTAAACAGAATGCCAATCTATCATGTGTGGTCCATAACCTGTGCAGTAATCCTTTAAGCAATTTATCTTGAGCTTGTTTCTTGTTTGCTGTTCATGTTTTACTTTGATCATGTCTTCCCCATGAAACAAGTAGATAGTTGTTGTCAGGCAGCAGGTCTTTTTGGATAAGAAACATTTTTACAAGTGGGGGTATCACAGAGATTGCTACTTTCAGCATGTTACTTGGTAATTTTATAAAGCTGAATATAAATTATAATTGAAATTGCACTACAAGGAGAAGTGGTTTGAGTTGAGTGCTGCTTGTTTTTTAATACTTGATTTTGACTGGCATTCCAGTAATGTATTTAAAAAGTAATTTATTTTTTCATGCCTCTCAACCTTTGTGTTTCCATCTAGATATTAAGTAAGCTGTCATGTAGCCAATGCATTGAAATATTTTTTTCTTCTACACTTCATTTTGTCTTGAGTGGACTCTTGTAATGATGGTTTGGCACCCAGGGCAGCATATTTAATTAAAGTTCCAGTTGTTGTGGTTTTGATCATAGCTCCACCCCTTTCTAGTTGGCCACACCCCATTCCCATTGGCCCCACCCATTCAGCTGTCTTCTGCAGCCCCCCTTTAATTTAAAGTCACCAGCCACCACTGATTAATTGCAAGAGGGACCCCTGGCTGAGTTCTGACATCTCATGTACACAGAAGTGTTCACTCGACTGCCAGGCAAATAGCTTCAGAGCATTCTATCAAATCACAGCTCTGCTAAATGGGGAAACAAAAACAGTACCCAACCAAACTGGGATGCTTCAACAAAAAAAGAAAACGACTATATCATGCCAAGTGTACATAAGTATATGAGCACGGGGTTGGGGGGAGGGGTGCGGTGATCAGACACATTAAGCTAAGAGAGGAGTACGGGGTTGGGGGAGGGGTGCGGTGATCAGAGACATTAAGCTAAGAGAGGAGTACGGGGTTGGGGGAGGGGTGCGGTGATCAGAGACATTAAGCTAAGATATGAGTACGGGGTTGGGGGAGGGGTGCGGTGATCAGAGACATTAAGCTAAGATATGAGTACGGGGTTGGGGGAGGGGTGCGGTGATCAGAGACATTAAGCTAAGATAGCAGGGAGGTACAGTTCATCCTATAATTCTTACACAGACTTCCAAGAGAGTAGAAAGAAAGGAGATTCTGTAGTTTATTATCACTGGGGAAGTGACACACAAATGTCACGGTTTACAGCTGGATATGGTATCAGGAATGGCACACTGCCTCTTACAAGCACCAAAAAAGAGGACAAGTCACCGAAAATGGAAATAAATCCTTGAGGTGGGTTTGAGCCAAAATGTGTAAATACAACATTCCACGCATTTGAAAAACAATTAAACAATCCCTGCTCAACTTTTATTTCTGTGAAGATGTATACATCTTCCAAATGAATACAGTGAAAACAAGCAGTACTATTTTTTTTATTCTAGTGACTACAATTTTCCAGTGGGAGAACTTACTGTAAGCTCTGCCTGATATCTCCAAACATGGACAATGACAACAAATGCATTATTCCCTAGGGTCACTGTAATATCATCCAGTTTATAGATACAGTTACTTTCAGATGGTTGTGGTTTGTCATTTATTTGTGTTTATTTGAACATTTGGTAACCAGTTAAGTGTGCTAGTTCACCCTATTTCAACCATGACCTGGGCCAAAACAGCAAGGAAAATATACACATATACGTGCACACACAACGCACATACATACATATACAATTTAGTATAGACAGTAAACCGGCATTCTTTTCTCAGAAAGCTGGAATAGTCCAAGAAAACTCATTCAAATATGAGGAAAATATGCAAACTCTGCACAGGACTAAGCCCTGGAGCAATGCAGCAGAAATCTGTCCATTAAGCTACAGCACTGCCAAGATGTTTGTCTTAACTTAGTTAAACAACTAGCAGGTGGACTGGGCTAAGTAAATTAAACAGTTAACTATTTATTTAGTTTATTACTACTACTTTTTTTTACTATTTCTGTAGCTCAGTCTGTAAATAAAGTGCTTTCCACACTAATTTGGAGAGGGTCCCCTTAGAGCTTTATTTCTTTATAGTGTCAGAGGTTCAACAGTTAATGCACTTGCCGTTAGTACTGGAAGGTCAGAAGGCTGAGGACTTTACTTTCACTCTAGGTGAGTGGATTCATTTTAAAAATATCAGTTGGTGGTTCTGTAGGTAACACACTTGACTTTGGAAGATCAGAAGGCTGTTGGTTATATTCCCCTCCCAGATTAATAGGGTCTATATCATATGAGCGAATCACACAAATTGTGGATGCTCTTAATATCGAACGTACCGGACCTCAAAGTACTTTTTCTGAGATCGCGGTACAGTGAAGAATGGGATATTTGCCCTTTCCTCACTGTAGTGCGATCTCGGAGTTGGAATATATATTTAGCGAGGGGGGCACAGCCCTCCACAATAGGAAGTTCGAGGTCTGGTACGGTCGATATGAGCATTCGCAATTTGTGCAATTTGCTCATATTATATAGACCCGATTAATAGATTAATTTATGATGTGGCAGTTCGGCACAGATGTTTAAGACCATGCATTGCTAGACTGTCCAACAGTCCTGGGTTTGATTCCCACAGTCTCCATTTGTCGTCTGTTCAACTCTGAACCAGTCATTTAACCAGACACTGCTTGCAGATTGCCCCTGAAAAGAGACTGCATGTCCAGTGGGCTTACCTGGTTAACACATACACTGTCATCCAGTTACTGCAGATGATTTGGTAATGAGCTACTTCCTGTGGAAAAGGGTTTAAGTCTTTCTGCCTTGATTTCCCTACTGTGTGACCTTGAACAATTCACTTAGACAATGCTTTGGGGCATTTGGGAATTTGAGCTGGATTGCATGCCTAGTAATTAATTAATTTGTTTAACTGCCTGTTTAAGTGACTTTCTTAGAGTCACATGACAAGCCAGTGGAAATATTGCATCTAGCTACTTTTTTTAATTCAAGTACAAGTGTCTCTTTGTTAAGTGGAAATGAAGGAAGCGCAGTCTGTTTAATTTATCTACTCTGACTCAAACTGAAAGTAGGAATCAAGGGGAAAACCTGGGACTCCAAGATTTACCAACTTATAACATTGTTTTATTACCAGGATAGTGGACTGATCTAGCACACAGACTTTGTCAACTATGACCCGTGCAAAAGGCAATAAATAATACCAACCAAATAAGATAAGCACATCACGCCAAATCATAGGATCATAGGAGGTTACTAGGCTAATGGCCCAAGGGCCCTTAAATAGGGTTACCACCTGTCCCACTTTGCGAGGGACAGTCCCCTCTTTGGGCAGTTGTGTCCTGACCAAAAATATTAAAAATGGCAAATGTCCTGAGATTGTAGGACACAATTATGTCCACATTTTATGCAATAGTTGCATAAAATTATTATTTCTGTATCTAAAATACCTAAATGTTACAAGAAACATAATAAGCAACTAAACTGCTACAAGAATAAGCTTTTATTTAGGCAAAAAAGTAATGTTCTATTCTTTGTACTGACCGTGGGTATGTGTCGGCATGTAAAATCTGATGTGTGTCCCGAAAATGTCCCACTTTGGCCATTTGAAAAGGTGGCAACCCTACCCTTAAAAGCCTAGCCAAGTACAACCTCTGTTCCCATGAATATCAAAGTATTAAGCGGAACTACATCAACAACTACTGCCCCTGTCCAAGAGGGACACAGGTGAAACTCTTGTGGTGAATTTACAGTTTCCCATCCAATCATTCAAATTACAGTTAAATAGGGTCAGCAAGGGGTTCTGCTTCACCTGAGTTGGAAGTTTGTTCCAGAGGATAGGTAACCTCTGTGAGACATCTGTCTCTCCAGCAAGTCCTGCTGATGTTACATACTAGGTTGAGTTCCCTAGAGTGAGTGCATCTTATACAATTTGATTTACGAGTGTGCAGCATTTCCATTAGAGCAGGCTCTGAGATTGCTTTACATGCAAGGCACAGGTCACCTCTGAGTAGACTGCAAGACACAGAGTATAGTGACAGAGATTTCAGTCTATCAATGTATGACATATGCTAAAGACCCTGAGTTTTCTTTGTAAGAAACCTTTGAGGTCTTTCCAGTTGCTGCAAGTGCCTAGTAAGGTACATACCAAAGGTAGTATTGTACTCTATTGGCCTGATAAGTGAGGGGTACAGGGGGGTTAAAACCTCTTTTTTTCTGGATGCAATGCCCTTAATTATGAGGTGGACAATGTAGAAAGCCTTTCTTACCACTGTGGAGACATGGTGGTCAAAGGAAAGGTTGCTGTCAACCTGTGTGCCCAAATATGTCACCACTGATTGCGTGCTTATGGTGTTATTAATGTGGTAATCTGCAGGGACATCACTCTTGCCAAAGGGGATGATAATGCATTGCTTTGCATTGAGTTTTGGCCCATGACTTTGGCACCAGTCCTTTGTCTGTGTAAGCTCCACTTGTAGGATGTTGACATCATTTTGGAATTCGATGACTGCACCCAGTTTGCAATCATCAGCAAACTTTGCCAACCACAGGACTTTTGTTTTAGCCCATACATCTGAAAAGTAGATTCCAAACAACAGGGGTCCCAGCACAGATCCTTGTGGAGCACCACCGATTATGGGTTTGCTGGTGGAGGCAGAGTCACCTGTTTTGACTGTGTGCATTCTATCAGTGAGCCAGTCTGCAACACACCTGACAATATACCGGTTGATCTCCATCTAGGTGAGTTTATCAATGAAGCCTGAGCTGGGAGTAGTGTCAAAGGCCTTGGCCAGATCCATGCAGGCTGTATGCATGGAACTGCCTTCATCCAGGGCTTTGGTGACTGTTTTAAAGAAGTCCACCAAGTTCAAGAGGCAGTATTTCCCTTTAACAAAGCCAGACTGGGTGGGGTTGAGTATTTGGAGGTCTCCTACATCTTTGTTGATAAGGTCCATCATTATTCTTTCCATAGCCATGCAGATTAGGCTTATGGGTCTATAGTTCCCAGGGTCCACGGAGGAGCCTTCTTTATGTCACAGGATTACAGTTGCTGATTTCCATTCAACAGGTACAAAACAAGTGCTTAGACTGTGGTTAAAGAGTACCCAGCGGTGTAGCTAGTACCTGTTTTAATCAATTTAGAATGCAGCCTGGGATATTATATAGAGGCTGTGTTTTTAGCTTTGGAGAGCGTTTATGACCTGCTCCTTAGAGATACTAGGTGGAGGGCAGATGGCAGGGATGCTTTGGGGGATGTGTGGTGGGGACGGGGGGGGGGAGTTTGCACTGAATCCATCAGTTAGCAGGTTAGTTATTTCTGTGGGTTCATTATATGTGGTGCCAGTAACAACCAGTTCTGCGCAGATCTGGGTTTTTCCTTTAAGGTTTCTGATGTAGTTAAAGAAGGCCTTATGGTTATCCTTAGTGAAGGAGGCTAATTTGGATTCATAGTTGGCTTTAGAATTCCTTACAAGCTGTCTTATTTGACTGTTTATGCGAGGAGAGAATGCTTCCAATTCAGAGACCATTCCTTCCTGCTATTGGGCAATTTCTTTCTCTTACTGTATAACCTGTTAAAGGCAGATATCCACCAGGCAGGCTTGTTCTTTCTTGAAGATCTTCTTTTGATCCTATCAGGTACAGCTGAGTTAATACATTTGTATAGATGCTTACACAAGGCATTGGTATAAATCCTAGTATAGGTGTCTATGCCATCAGTGAGGCCAGGGGCTATGAAGCTATTAATGTCATCACGTATTAGATTAGATTAGGTTTTGGAGAAGTTTTTTAGTCTAGTTGCTGCTAATGGGGGGAGGGGGGGTCAGATATCATTACTTCTACTGAGACTGATATATGATCAGGCCTCACTAGGGAGGGTCGCACAAATGGGATTGTGATTTGATCACTAATGTTAGTGAGTATCAGATCCAGAATGTTTGTGCGCCTTGTGGGAGTGTCAAACCAACTGGTCCAGGGCACTGGAGTTGATGAAGTCCAAGAACCTTTGTTCAAGTGTCTAAGTACATGTATAATTTACCTAGTCTATGGATGGGTAGTTAAAGTCACCTAAAACCAGGGTATTTGCTTCTATTTGGAACGATTCGAGTAGATCCAGGTACGCAGTGTGGGTATCCTGGTTCATAGAGGGGATCCTATAGCTGGCAATAACTTGAAGAGGGGTCTTACCTACAGTCAACTGGACCTGGATTAGTTCAAGGGAATAGTTTTGTTTAACCAAACTAGAAGTGTATTTATCGTTGATGAATATTGGTACTCCACCTCCTTTAGTTCTCTCACTTTCAGTTTGTAGTCTGAATGTGTAAAAGGCATTAGAACCCCATATAGCTGGGATGCTTTCCACAGCCTTAAACCAAGTCTCTGTGACTAAACAGATGTCAGCATCTTCTAAGGTGATGATTGTTTCCAGTGAGTGCAGTTTTAGATTTAGACTCCTAGCATTTAGCAGCATAACCTTGAGGTTGCTTTTTTGAAGATATTTTTACGTTGGGAATTTTGTTGTGACATTGCGTAAAAAAGGCAGTATGCGGGTTGCAAGAGCCTTAGCCAGTAACCGAAATCCCAGAGGTCACAGATGAAGATCATCTCTGGCAAAGCAGTATGGTCTATCTACCATGTCACCCCTGTTTGACACGTACTGGATCCCCTTAGAATGACACCAGAAACTAAGCCAATTTTTGAAGTCAATCATGTTTTGGTTATATTGTGTTATCATCTTAGGTGAATTTAGTATGCTGCTCAAGGCTTGGGACATACCTGCTAAGACACATTCAGACAGCGCAGTTATGTCTCCCTTCATATAGTCTAGTGAGGTACGTCTCGTCATTCACACCAACATAAACTATGATGAAGTCATAGCGGTACTTGTTGTGGAGACACTTGAGTGCATGTGTGAGCTGGTGGTCCTGGCACCTGACAGTAACCTCCTGCTTGTCCAGCTTTGTCAGTGGGACATCTGTGTGTTTCACTATAGAGTCACCCATGACAAAAAATATGGTTTAGATGTGCTTTGTCTGAGGGGCTTGATTGGTGAGACACTTGTGCTTGTGGTTTTTTGTGTGCTGAGTGCTGTAGGTACTGTATTAGGTGTAGCATGTTTGTGTTTCGGAGGTCTCTGGTGTTCAGGTAAATTTCTGGTGAGTATTTCTGCATATGATGGTTTATGGGTTGAGTGCGTGGTTTGTGTAGGAGGTGTACTAGGAGCAGTAAACAAATTAATATACTACATTAGGTAGTTCTGAATCATGCAGCCATGTCAATTTATACTTATGAACAAAAACAAAGTTAGACAAATAGACTAGTATAAATTATGTGATCACATAACAGTGTCAAATTGCATCAGTCAAAGGAAAGACTATCCAAAGATGAAATTACAATAAACTAAAAATGAAACAAAACCAAACTTAGTAGTAAAGAAGACACACCAGATTGACTCTAAATGAAAGAGGAAATCTCTTAGAAGTTTATATAATTCATTTACTATTTGATTTTCTTGCCACCATTAGTCTGACTAGACAAGCTGATTTTTTCAGAGAGACCTGAGGTAGTATTTACAGAGACAAATGAAATCTGACAATACACAAACTCTCCTGTTCTTTCCAATAACTAATTTGGAGTCTTTAACACCCGCCTAAGCTATCAACAAGTCATGAAGATGGAATCTCAGCTTAATGTATAATACCAAAACACTTCACTATACAAGGGCCCATGTACCGGTGTTAATATTAAATGTCTATCTCATGATACAGATTTCAGATTTATAATAGACATTTTTAATTATTTGCTGTTAGGATTATGATGACTCAGTGGGTTATATCACTAAGCGTGGAAGATAAAGCCAAGGCATTAGAGAGAAAATTATTCACCTACTTGACAGATTTCTACTGATTTATAAGAGTGGGTAGCATAGTGCTGTTTTGTGATACTGCATAAACTATGCAAACTAAGCATATAATATTTTCACAGTATTTCAAAGCAATATTAGCCTGTAAAACCATGTATGTGAGACGGCAAGTATCAGTATTAAAATTGTGCACCATTAATGATATGTATAATATGGCACCATTTGCTAACCTAATGGTTACGCAGTTTTTATGATATTAATGCAGATGTGAAAACATTAACACTCAAAACAACTTTGCCAAACAAGAATTTATTCCCCCCAAAAATATTTCACAGTGCCTACCATATTATAAAGTAAGTTTTACCAACACCCATTATGACAGCATCATACTTCATTTTGCATTATTAAGATAAATATGGGAGGTCAAGAGATCATACTTTTCATAGCAATTTGCAAACATGTCTTAATAGCTTCAACACTGTGCATCCTACACTGACTATTTTATTGTGCATGCTTATCAAATCATGTCAGCCTGTAGACGCCACCTGACTTGGCTTGGTTTTAGTTATGTATCTATATCAGAACTTCAGAAATTATATTGTGAAAACATTTGACTAAACTTGTTTCAGGAGCACAGTGTTTTTTGTTAGGAATTTAACCATTTGGGTTCAGTACTCTACCCTACTAAACATACATGCATAAATACATAACGTAAATATATTCTTACATAGCCCATGGGAACTCTGTTTTCATGAGAACTATACTCTTCAGGGAAACGAGCGTTAAGCCAGTCTATGGGTCTGACGTACGGTTCAGTTTTTGACAGAAGCTTCCTCCTTTAACATTGTTTTTCATGGTCAGGATCTACTGGTGGTCATTGTACAAGATTAACTGTGTCACTCACAGAAACCTAACTGTTCTTAGTGGCATTGGATTTAATGACTGTGCAGTCAATCAAAGGGTGGACTGTGGAACCCACCTTGTCTGCACACTTTAAATAACTTGCTTCTTAACCACCCAAATGACAGTGAAATCACAGACATACAAGACTCTATAATCATAAGAATGAAACAATTCTCTACTATGCTGTCACCATTATTCAGCTGGATACAATGGGATTATATGGTGGCTTCTCATTATTCAGTGGGACATCAGGGAGTTATATGGTGCCTTCACCCATTATTCAGTAGGACATCAGTGAATTATATAGTAACTGCCCTTTATCACTCCAAGTTCTTACACGTCCTTCTTGGGTCCACAACATTCACCACTTCAATGGAAAGTTAATTGAGTAATCTTGTCAGTTTCAGGAAAACACTTGCCCCATTGATCTCTCTGGATCAAGTCACATTTTGAATCGATAGATGGTTAAATAAAAAAATGCTAATAAATTAAAAAAAGACAGACAGTCTCAAAACATCCTCATTTTATAACCTCCATCATCTGATTTACCTAATCACACTTGAAGTGAGCCTTGGTACCAGACAGAGAAGCTCTTCCATGCCAAATTAATCTATCCCGGTCACTTTGCAAACAATCGGTCAAAGCATTATAAGGTTAGTGAATAATAACACCATCCACCACTCTGCTCTGTTCATACCCCTCAGACTGACTTTAGAAACTGCAGTATCAGCCTTTAAAAAATTATACCTGAAGGTCAAAAAGAGAAGCATTTCCTTATGTTTTTATTTGGAATAGAGGATATTCAGATATTATATTTCTTATAGCTAGTGATAAAGGAGCCTTTCTACGGACTTACTGCACTTATTTAATATTTGCATCTTTAAGGAGGTCTAAACTAATGATGACAGTCAACAAATTTAAGTGGAGAAAGGCTAAATCTATGATCAAAAAAACAAAAAATCACATCACTATGCTTAAATCATAGCAGGCAAGAGGTAGGGTTGCTCCAATTCCCAGGGACTCACAGAGACAGAGTAAAAAAAAGGTCAGCATGTATACGCATACAAAGATGGAAGACTGATGACCTTAAACAGTGAAGTTCCTTAAATGTAAGCCAACAAATCACACGGGTGAGACATCTTCAAAGAAAGATGTTCAAAAAACATAGTACTTAATCTGAACACAGTGGAGAGGTGATCAGGAAATAAACAGGCATATTTAGGAGACGGCAGAGCAGATGTGCTGAAGAACATCTTTAATAGAGATGCCTAATCAATGGAATATATATATAAGACAAGTTTAACAAGAAATGATGAAGAGGTGTAGTATATTAACTGGAATCAATTTATCCAGCAGGTAAGGGAAAAGACAATAGTACCTGTCTATTGTTAAAATCTGTATTTTGATATTAGTATAAAAAACTAGGATGTGGTACATTTACTGAACAATGATTCAAAGTACTACATTAAACGAATTCTGCTGAAATCACTCATTGTGAGTCACAAATTCTTTCAGCTATCTGTATGAAAATAATCCACGGGTCATATTCAGCTCCAATCATGAAGCAGTCATACTATAAGCACATGGTTGCATGCGCATGTGAAAGCACGTACATACGCATCAATGAACATTATCATAATAAATACTGCATACTTTATATTCTGAGGTCACCAATGTTGGTGCAGAAATGGTAGAATAATTATTGATTAAGTCACCTCATGTACATCTGTTACTGACTGTGAATTTGCAAAAATTAAATTCCCACTAGTTGACATTCAGCACATCATGTCTGAGAAAACAGAAACTGATAGATCCTGCTTTGTTGAAATCCAGACAAGAAAGAAAAAGACTTGCACAGTTCATATATGGCGGTGTATTATGTTTTTAGAGGTGCATTATGCTTTGTGTTTTCTTTGGAAATGCATTTTGTGGGATCATAAGGTACTATTATCTTCTAATGTACACTTCTGGAAACACAGTGAATTTAACAAGATTGTTAAATCAGTGTTCTTAAGAATGAAGTGATACAAGCAAAACTTCTATTTTACATCCACACCTCCTTCCAAAGGGCCTGTTGTAACAACCCCAAAAATACACAGCAGAACACCTCTGCCAAACACACATTATAAGGTAAACACATGCTTTATGTTATGTGAGTCATGGTTTTACAATAACAGAAAAAGAAAATATGTAAGCCAGTGTGTTTGTGTACATTATTTTTTTAGCTATAACGTATTTCCATATAAATAAGGAAAAATCAATGGTTCAGTCATAGTATGTTTATATAAATGCATGCATTGCAACTTGAAAATACACAGCTTCCTGTGAAACATACCTGCTTAAATAATGTAATTCTGTTCCTTCATTTCAGAATGGCTTTCTCCATGGTACACATGACTGGTACACAGCTCAGGATAATATCACATACAAAAGTAGAATACTGTAGATCAAACACACAAATATAAATGTGTATTTACTTAAAAAATGACCAGAACTGCATGCAAATTATTTACACAAGACAACAGAATACAGTTCTACACATGGAAAAATAAATGGCAAGTCTGCAGTTATAAGTCAGACTTGCAAACCTTTGACATGGCTATAACATCATGAAGCAAAACCTGAGATTACTGATCATTACAACATATTCTGCAATACCAGCTGAATAATACAGGCTCTGCTACCTTAAATAATTTTAATGAGAAAAACTGCTCTTTGTATAAACTATCAGGGGATACAGAAATCTTATTCCAGCTGAGGCACATCAATATCGCCAGAGAACCTGGTATGTCAGCTAAGCAAATAAATGACTGTAATTACAGTGAGACAATTATGCCTGTGTGTGTGACATTCAGCCATTCTCGTGGGCTGGAAGGCTCCTAAATATGATGGCAAAAGGAAAAAATGGGAGAAGATCAATCAAAGTCACAAATATACTGAAACATGTCTACATCATTTTGGATTTCTGGGACTGGGTGAAGGAAAGTACCTAAGAAAAGATAAACATCTCAGGGAAATCTGGTTACAAATTCTTCTGGTGATGAAAAATCATTATTTTCCTTTGTTCATGCATATTTACCTGCTGCACAAATGACGGTGGTTTTATTACTGACTGAGGTCCAGTACAAATCAGCTTTCAAAATGCTAATTACACAACAGAACATTGTAAATAATATTGTTTCCTATATTAGTTCAAAATTTAAGTAGCATAACAGATATGTAAACATACTGTGTATATACAGGCCAATAAAATAACAAAACAGAGTAAGATTACAGAAATGTTAATGTTTTCAGCATACATGTCGCCACCTTTTCATAATATGTTCCAGTAGATTATATACAAACCAATCTTTTCTTTATAATTATTTTTTTTTCATGTGCTTGGAATACCACATGATTACCAAGTCTATGGTGTTGATATAATGCACAAACGACCAAAAATAAATGAATATTAAATAATCAAACAAAGAGCAAAATGACTAAAACATTTGTAGGTTTATTCCATATCCAGAGCTTCAGCCACAATAGCCTCAGAAGAACGTAAAGAGAATAAGCCTGACCAGCACAATCTCTGGGCTCTCAGACATTCACTCAGTGGTAATGCAGATATAATATTTTCTGGGTAGCAACCTGAACCATGTAATAAAGTCTTTGTAGCTGTCTTTCTTCCATAATTTCACACAGATCATATTATTATTATTACAGCCAAATAATTCCAAATCCAAGAAGCAAGTCTTATTATAGTTACAGCTGTGTGTCATACCTCTCAACTTGTTAGAGCAAGAAATCTGGACAAAGCCATAAACAATGGGGGATAAAGGCCCAACAATAGGAATGATGTTGAAATATTGCTCTTACAACTTAGAAAGAATAATAGGTTTTGAACTGGCATGAATCTTATGAAGTCTAAAACTCAAATGTCTGTCATATTCTGTCCCGAATCCTCAATGACTTGCTATCATACCTCTCAAGTGTACCTCATTATGTGGAATGTACCTCATTTGGGGTTTTAAAAAGTTCATGTTTCTCAAAGTTCCACATTGAAAGGATCTGTCACAAATTCAGTGTTAGGAATTTTTTAAATGATATCCATGGTAAATAGAGAGGAATCATATTATGAAAAAAGATATTTTAATGAATTAAGACCAGGATAGTCAAACCAGCCTATGACTCTCCTAGTTGAAGTTGTTAGTAAGCCATTAGTATGTGTTCCACATTTTGCCCATTTGTCTCACATTATGATGACCAGTGTTCCTCATTTTGGAGATGGAAGGTTGAGAGCTCTGCTTGCTATGAAACTACAAATTTATGAGAAAAAGGTCAAAAATTTAAGGCAACAATCTGGACATTTGAGAGGTATGCTATATGTGGATTTTATACCACATTTATTACAATTAATTAGCTGCTACAATTTTTAAAGCCCCCCCCCCCCGAACAATAAAAACAGTCATCTCTGGCACTAAAAAAAAAAAAAAAATAGCATAGTGCAAAAATAAAGAAAAAATGCAATTGATTCTGTGTGTGTGTGTGTGTGTGTGTGTGTGTGTGTGTGTGTGTGTGTGTGTGTGTGAGAGAGAGAGAGAGAGACAGAGAGAAAGTGCAAACCTCTCAAATTCTTTACATTTCAACACTATGAAATAGGACTCTACAATATCTAACTTTGATTACTAACTATAATCTGTAAAGATTTACCAGAAAATAAAGGAAGCAAATTAGGCAGAGTTGGGGAGGGGAGGTCGCAATGCTTTACTGTATGCTTTCTTTTATTCATTGGATCATAATGACAGGTGAGGTGTATTCAGTCAAAAAAAGTGTCTGTAATTGCTGGGTATGCACGCATGTGTGTGTGGGTTTGTCTGATTCTCTCTCTGCCTCTGCATAAGTGCGTGCGTACGTGTGTCTATGCACACGCGCATTTGTATGTGTTTTGTGCATGTTGACATTAAATACTTATATTTTGGATGCAAAATACTTCCTCCAATAATAATTACATATGCTACATTAACTTTGAAACATTAGGAGGAGAAACTATTTTACAACAAAAATGTAAAAAATATATACATTAATAAGCACAAAAAATAAAAAATAGTTTAACAGATATCCCTTTGTCTAATTTCAATAATGCCCTCCAGAGTAGGTGGCATTTGGGAAATAACACCCTTCCAGGGATGTAGAGGCTTTCCAGTTGCAGTATCATGCCTCACACCACCACTAGACAGGCATTATTTCTCCAATAACACCTGCAATGTCAGGCATTACTGCTTTCTTAACCGTAAGAGCAATTTATCCAGCTTTCCCCACAGATAAATCATGTATTAAATTAAAGGAACCATATTTGATTAGTGATATGCACTGAAAAGTGTAGGTCTACTCTCAGGGAGTATACAGTCATGCAACTAAGACAGTGAAGAAACAGTACTGGATTAAGACGAAAACTGTTAGATTGTAAAGTTATAGTAATATGTTTAAGAAACTGAACTGCTGTACCCTTATGATGTGTAAGCAGTGCATTTTAAATATGTTAATTTTTGAATAACAGCAATCGAATGCTTTTCAAAAGGAAAATATGAAACTGATTTCTCAAATATTTGCAGTACTTAAGGCTTAGTGCTCCTTGAAATACTGCAAGTCAAAGGATGCAGTACCTTATTTGGAATCTACCTTCCCAGCAGTGATGTGACTGTAGAAATGGAAAACTACATTTAAAATTTAATGCAATCAGGAAATACATAACCAGGGACTCATAAGCAGATAGAGCAGTTAGTTCAGCAGCTTGCTTTTCTTTTAAAGTGTGCAAAGTGGACTGCAGATCAGGAACACAAATTCCTTGCCATGGAACTGTATAATTTTTAAAGTGTGTACAGCAGACTGCAGAACTGGGACACAATCAAGTCTGAAATTCCTTGTCTGTGTGACTGTGCTACTGTTGCTTAGACTTGCAAGATAGAATTCGGTACTTTTTTAGCTCCTGACACTAATCAGATTAGATACATTGTTAAGAGATATTTTATACTATAGTTGTCTGTTATATTTGATTTTGTTAATGTACAGTTGCTTGAATATTTGATTTTAAAATGTATAGCACTTAATTTTTATTTCAAGAAGACACTTGTTAATTTAATTTCGAATGTGTGTGTTAGGTGGTTTTATAAATAATGGTTAAAATACAGATCTGCTAACCCAACTGTTGGCATCTAAAAAGATTGACTACTTAGAGCTATTTCTATCAAATACATCCTTAAAGGCTGACTTATTTCAGCAAAATCAGTAGATGTGTTATGAGTGTGCCAAACTGGGCTGGCTAGTGGCAACCTGCTACAATGAAAGCAGGGAAGTGGTTATCAGTACTGGAGTGGTATCATTAACCCCACTTAGAAAACATTGACTGTGTGTGAGTTACACAGTTAAGTTAGAACTGCCAACCGCCCAAACCTGGACCATACAAAATGCAAATTTAACCTTGAACATGTTTCAGTAAATTTTATTACAGCAGCACTGAAAGACATTCGGATGGAAGCAAGCTGGGTATGGTGACTGTATGGTGACATGGATGATGATGGCTATTACCTAAAGTAACATAGTGAATTTACCTTTACTACTAATAATCAGCCTTTCCAATAAATAAAATAATCACCCCTCCCATATAAAACCAGTAGCAGAAGTGCAGTTCTTGAAACTGTGCCTTGTATGTGTCACATACAAATTGGTGCCAATATGAAAGATTTACAATCATCTGTCACATACAAACTGTCTTGCAGTATTGTAGACATGTTGTGAACATGACTTGAATGCCCTGCAAAACAGTTGAACTTAAAAAACAAAACAAAACAAAAGGTAATATGGGTAACAACAAAGAGTTACTATCTATATCATGTATACATAGCACTTTGCAACACTTTTACACACCTCTTACTACACATTGACAAAATGCTATGATAGCGCATCGACAGAGTTCCTCACACAGATTACCAGTTAAGCAGTAATGAGATCACAGCTGCTTAAATGGATTACCTCTATTACATTTAGGGATGATCAGGATCAACAAAGAGCTGTCATATGTACTTTATAGCTGTTTGCAACTTTTTTTACAACTACCTTTTCTAACCTGTAGCAAAATGCTGAAATACATCCCTTCTATAGTTCATTACCTGGACCATTACATACATGGTTACAACTCCTCTACTGCTTTCAGGGGAGAATAAGTGCCCCTTCTGCTTAGGCCTGCCTAACGGCTTGTACCCAGGGCATCTGCACCATTTGCCCTATCCTTCTCAAGACTATTGTATCCCACCAGTCCCAGCACACACCAGGACAACACATACTTGGTCAAGAAGGGTATATCTAGTCCCTGGTCCTCCAGATCTGCCTATACTAGACTTCTGCAAATACATCTTGGTGTCATCTAACAAGGCTATAGAATTATAAACTGTCCATACCTATAGGGCTACCTATCCACAAGGTGGGTGGAGAGGTTATCAAAGTCAATGGCAGGTGGTGCTATGTACCCACTATATGAGGCCCTCTTGAAGAGCAACTGATATGATGAGTAGTTGCATATCGGTTAGGTTTCACTTGTGGAGATCACTGTAATATATGTCAGCTGGAAATAATCCCAGAACAATACAAATGCCTTCCAGGGAGGCATGAGTTAGAATATCAAACAAGGTAGTGATTAGAAGGCCAGCCTGAGTAATAGTTGCTTAGTGAAGGTATGAAATGGTACCAAAGTGGCTGCAGCACAAATGTCTACAATGGAAAAACACATGAAATTGTAACTCTTTATAGTGGTAGACAAGACTGAAGGACTGACAAGGAAATGCATTAAACATAAAGTATTTCTACATCTGCAGTTATGAATGGAAGTATCTGATGTCCACAGAAGTATTGAAACAGTAATGCTCTCATTACAGGCAGGAAACTAAGAAATGTAAACTCTAATTAAGGCAAAACCCTATTAGTGACCCAAGTCTACTAGATTTTTATGGAAAGCTAAATATACGTAATAATGTAATGCTTTTAATGCTCGAACACCTACCGAATAATTGGGTGATAGAAGTCCACTATCATAAATCAGTGTCATAATCCAGAATATCATTTGTCATAGAGCTGTCTTTGTGCTCTTACTCCCAGGCAGATGGAATACAAAATTTCTCTCATGTCTTACTTCTTACTTTTTCTTGTCACATGTCTTTGTCACTAAAAAGTGAGAACTCAGGACAAGATGTACTCCAACACAAACTTGTTCTTCCTTATTGGCTGCATTTTCTTAACAGTCCTTGTTCAGCAGAAACCATTCTTGTACAATATAGTCAGCTAAATATTCAAGGATGAACTGTAGTACACTTCTTCAGTTTAAAAATGCATGCAAATCTCCACTTGAGAGAGACAGACGTTAAGGACCATAGGTTAAAATAGCATGTCTAGGAAACATTTTACATCAATGTCAGTAATGAAGTGGCATTTGGCCACACTGGACAATACACAGTTAAATGTCTGATGGCAAAAAATGATGCCGTTATCAATATATTTGGATGGGGTTTGCTTAGCTATAACCAGGACTTCTTTACCTGGAGCAAAGCAGATGAACAGCCGGTTAATCTTCCTGAACTCAAGCATCCTTTTTTAAATAAAGCCCAAGTTGGCAATAAACAAAAAGGGGCCAAAAGGCCATGCTTCCATTCACCTTTGCCCTGAAATGAAATGGGGGGGGGGGTGACTCAGCTGGTTTAAGGACAGCTCTGAAACCACTTCAGTAGGAATGAGTTGATTCTGAAAGACAAGTGATAATTTGTGAAATAGAAATTATGCTTCCCTGCAAATAAGGACCTGTGAGTGTGAAAACCTATGAATACAGGTGGTAACTGCTGAAAAGAACATTTTCTAAAAATGAACTTGAAATCCACTGAACTATCCTTTTCAAAATAACAGGTAAGCTGGTTAATAATGAAGTTCAAGTCACAAGGAGATGGGTTATTTAAAAATATGACAAAATGGAAAACCATCTAAAGAAACTGTTGTCTCTGAGACAAATTTCTGAGATCCACAATATGATAATGTCTTGCAATGGGGGAAATGTGATTGTAGAACTACTAGGCCAAAATCAAACAGGTGTATCACACTGCTAAGAACACTGTGTAGGCTCAAAAATATAAGGAGAAATGGTACTTGGACCTCTCTTTTCACAGAGAGATTTCAGGCAGCACCAGTCAACTGAGACCTTTCTTTGGTGGAAGGATAGTTTTAATAGCCCAGCCAGATCTGATGGCAATGATGGTCATCTCAACACAGAGGACATCCTTTAGTTTGTATTGGGTCATATCACTGTATTACCACAGACTTAAATGCCTAAAACCAAACCCTTCTCAGCTACCAGAGATAATGGTACTGATGGTGAACCTTCAACAATCTGGCTATCAAGAATGCAGTCAAAAGGAAATATGGAAAGCAATAAAAGACCCACTGCTGGAAGATAATTACTAGACAGAACTACCTTATCTTTGGTTCCTAGACAGGACTGAAATTGTCATGTGCAGAGCCTATTGCCACAGTCATTTTCCATGGCCTGCAAATGGGTGACAAGATCTGGCAGTTGGCACAGAGGGGAAAGGTTGTGAGCTGTACTTCCTGTACTACAGGGTTAAATTCCCTCTGCCCTCATTTGCTTATTGTGTGATCTTAAACAAGCCACTTAACCACATAATGCTTAGTGGCAACTGGAACATTAGGCTAGGCTCCTCAATGCTCCCCCTGGACTGCAAGCCAAGTAATTACCATTGAACCTATATAATGGTGTCCCAGTCAAGAACCTATTGCCAGATTAACATCATCTCCATGCAAAAAAGGGAAATAATGCATCACACACCCTTCTTGCTTACATACTGCACCACAAGCTTATTGTGTGACCTATTCAGGAGGTGATGAAGCCTCAACTTCGTCTCTGTAGCCTAAGGGATGACAAATAAATCTCCAGACTTGAAAGTAAGTTTATCTTTAAATGCCCTTTCTTGCGAGTTCTGCTTACCATGCATCATGGGGTACCAAAAGTAGAATCCCCAGCTGACCAAGATGGTATACGTTATCAGAAGTCATAAGCTCAAGAGCGCAAAGCTTGGTCGAGTACTATAACTGATGAGAATGCTCCATAAATCTAGACATAAATTAGCAGGGATGTACCACCAGCAGAAATTCTGTGATGGCATAGTGACTCTGCAGCTATTGATAGATCCCAAACCAATGAAGCACACTCATACAAGGATTTATCAAATAGGGCTCTGACATTCATGACAACAGTTATGCCCAAGTAGCTTCAAACCTGTACTTTTTCTTTGCTCAGGATACCTACATCCTGGATAAATTCACTTGCATGAATGCCTGTCAGTGCAGTGTATCCAGCTTTGCTTCTATGAGAATACAGCTTTCCAAAATAGCCCCTGAGGACTTCTTTCATTTTTATGTTGATCTCAATGGCTTGCAACCACTGTCAGTCTCATGAGAGGGTTGCTGTCAGGGAGATTCATGATGAACTCACCAAGTATGGAAATACTGTGAGACCCTTGTCCTGTACATTTTATGCTATAGCAGTGACAGGCCAAAGGCAAAACCCCGTACGGAAAGTGATACAATACCAGAGTGGGTATTGGTCATCCATCAAAAATGATTAGCTGAAGACCACTCAGCTGAAACTGACAAAGTGAAAGGCACTTCAGCAAAACATTGAATGCAGCCTTTGTGTGCCACATTTCACTAGTTGTCAAAAAATGTACGAATGTCCAGCTGTCGTAGAAGACCACAGGCCCAACAGATGCAGTAAGAATTGTGGGAGCTTTCATAACTCAAACCAATTAGATAAAGGCTCCAAATGGGAAGATAAGGTAAAAGCTCTAAATGGGAGGTGGGGAGACAGAGTGGAGAAGAAAATCTCTCAGGCCTAAATGCAGTCTCAGAGTACCATAGCGACTCAAGAGGACGGTGTGAATGAGCAGGCCAGTCAAGTACTCCAGCCTACAAGGTGCAACATTAGAACTGCTATACACAGAGGTAGCTGGGGGATGCCTTTCCTGCTGCTGTCCTGCTTGTCAACCAGTAACAGAAACAAAGGTTATTCCTCTCTAGCTAACAGAAAGCCTGCATAGGGAGAAGGGACTGAGGTCATAAAGATGGCAAAGTTTGCTGAAAAACGGGATTTGCAATGTCTGGCCTCCTGATCCCTTACCTTGTCCCTCCCTTCTGATTCCTACCTGCTACTATATTAGAGATCTTCTTGCCAATCCTTGCAGCAGCTGTCTTCAATCTCAGTCAATCCCTTGCTTGTTAAGAAGCCAGTAAGGGTCACAAGTCCTGTTCTTATGGGAAATGTCTTGAATCTCTGGAGTTTAAGGAATTTCTTGATTTATTGTATTCTAACCAAGCATTACAAGCACTAGTTCTGTTGGTCCTAGCTGCTGATCTGATAATGTCAAAAACTCTGAGGAAATGAGTATTTTCAGCATTGAACACTGGACCATTCTTTAAAGACATGCAAACATCATGACCTAAATTCTATGAGAGGCAAGAAAGAACCTGAGAGCATAGAGCTGTCCATAACATTCTAGGCCAGCTGCAAGTTGAAATGATACACAACAGGAAAAGGCTGAAACACCTTGGAGTGTAAGGCCTAAAAAAGAATTCTGGAAGGAGAAGGTTTTCAAGGAGCAGCTCCCACTTTGTATCTACAGCACAGGGACACTCAAAGTATGAGCACCAATATTCAAGCTTCACATCAGTCCATCTACTGCTTTGTTGGTCTATCAAGTTAACATCCAAATAAGGTAACAGAGTGATAGCGAAGAAAAAAATAATAAAAAAAACAGCAATGTACAAGCAAAATATAAAACTAGTGAATTACGTTGTGGAAACCATGACATTACTTAACAATAAGCAGTACAAACTGGTAGCGCACGTGTACAACCACTCCACAAATGTGAAGGTATTTAAACAATAACAGCTCATCTCTGCACTGTAACAAAACAGGTCCATAACGTTTTGGTACAATATTCCAGGTAATACTGCTCTGGCACAAATTTAGATTAGACCTCAAAATGAATATTATAAATATAATATATTATAACTTGAACTACAGGCCACAATGAAACGTGTGGTGGTCCAGTTAGAAAACAGCTCATATGGCATAGTGATGGAGATGTAGCTCAGTGGTAGAGCACAAGCTTCGCATGTATGTGGTCCTGGGTTCAATCTCCATAGCAGTTTACTTTGGGGTGGAAGATTGGTATAATGGTTAAGGTGTTTACCTTACAGACACAGGGTGCAGCATTTCCATAGCAGTTTACTTTGGGGTGGAAGATTGGTATAATGGTTAAGGTGTTTACCTTACAGACACAGGGTGCAGCTTTTGATTCTCACATGGGGTAACAGGCTACGCTTAAAATGACCCACAAGGACAGTTAACCTAGTACAAATCTATGAGCCTATAAAATTCACCTCAGCATCAAACCAGAAAACATTCTTCCAGGAAGTCCGAAGCTCAAATGCAAGCAGTTTGGAAGTTAATTTCAATTTGGATTTGCCGAGAGCAAAGAGGGAGTATCATCTGACAATGGGTGTAAAAACACTTCCACATGGAAAAGTCTATATCCCTCATGCCAAAGGTCAATAATTCATTCATTCTTTAACTATCTAAGTGACTTAGTCTACCACAGACCCTTTTCTGCCACAGCCGAGGAAACGTACAAGTAAATACAATATACAGCTGTTTACTGGGTGGAAAGTTGGTATAATGGCAAGGTGTTTACCTTACGGTACAGTGTTCAATTCTCCCATGGGGTAAATGGCTAGATGTAAAATAGTCCACAAGGGCAGTTAGCCTAGTACTAATCTATGAACCTACAGTAACCAGTTTCACCAATATGTTTTCAAGTGATGAGGAAGATGAAGTACCATGAAAAAAACCAAAGACCCAAGAAAAACATGCTGAAGAGAGTTCTCTGGCCAGCCAATGTACCTGACCAAAAAGGAATTAATTCAAAATAAATGTCACCCAGGCAATAATCAGGGGTCTGGACTGAAACAAGACCCTGGAAGTATGAAGCAGAAATCCTAACCCACTGAGCCACTATGATGCAAGGCAAGAGGGTCCAGCATCCTAAAGTTAATACACTTAGTAAGAAAGGTACAGGGGTAGGCCTCATGTATCAAGGCATTGTCATGGCAAACTGTTCAATACTCCGTGTACTAAGCTGTCATTTTGAATGGAATCCATTAAGAATCACACAGCTTTCTTTCAGCTGCAAGTTTAGCACATTCTGAATGACTTTCACTAACAGCAGTTATGTTACATTTTTTTCTAGGACCCCACCTTGATGGGACTGCTGCATATCTGCAAGTCAAGCTCCACTTGAGTAACCTGCATGTGCGGCCTCAGCCTGGTCTGTGACATCAATAGGACTTGTTGGCAGGACAGATGTGAGTCCCACAGGCTCCCCCATCTGTGGAATAGACTCCCTCTCCATGTCAAGCAGAGTACCTCTTTACCCCTTTTTAAGTGCAACATAGATAACTGGATGGGAAACAGAAAATACATCCCTGGGATTCTAACCATGTCCCTGCTGGACAGGAGCATTGGGTGCTGACTTGTCTAAACATGGGCTAAACTCTTGGCTAGGGTTATAAGGTTCTCGGAGTAATAGCCTGTTATTAACAGCCTGCATTTCATTGCTGGAACCTGTGTTCTGAGAGACTGCTTGTCAATCTATCTGGAAATATACAGAGCTAAGTATATTTTTCTGGTTTTGGAGTTTGTACTGTTAATTGTTGCTTATAGTTTTTCAGATCTCTGCTGAAAGTGTTTTGTCCCACACACCCTCCCTATTTCTGGCTCGTAGTTTAAATTTGGTGGCTTTTGCAGTTGCCCGCCCCACTGTAGATTCGATCTGGGACACTCCCCCAGTCCAATCTCTTTACCACATTCTACCTAATAAACTTCTTCTGCACTTGCTTTTAGTCCTTTTTAATTTAATTGCATTTTTTAAACCGTTTGGTCTAATATTGCTACATACTCAAATGTGCTAGCTTGCACTGCATGTGAATTGTTTTTACTGCTGTTTTAGCTACTTTTCTTTAAAAAAAAAAAAAAAGAAAGAAAATACTGTAAGCATGTTTCCTACCTTTCCTGTAACTAGTCCAGATACAGATTTGCTGTATCCAGGACTGTATGTAAGCTTCTGAGCCCCCCAAGCCTTTCTGTGTTGGAGGGAAGCCTTCTAGCTTATCAGTGGGAGTGGTAAGCACTAGGTTACCTGTCTACCACATAAGGAGTGGTTCTGGCCCAGAAATTGTAGTTAGTGGCCGTTTGGGAAATCTTTTCCATCTCTCTTAACTTTCTGATTTGAAAGTCTGCATTTGCACAAGTTTCTGTCCTGTAACTAGTCTAGTGCAGATACAGATTCTTAGTTTTAGCACTTAAATTTGCTTATTCGTGTTCAGAACTTGTAAGCACTAAATTAGCTACTAATTACTATAGCACTCAACCTTCCTCATTACCTAGAGGAAAACAGTTTTTGTACTTACTTTTCTCACCTGCTTAGAGAAAATCAGCTCTTGTACACACTTTCCTCACTTATCTGGAGGAAAAAAGTTTTTTATTCAGGCATGTCCAATGGTCAGCTGCCAGTGTTCTCTCCTGTCTATCTGATGAATCTGGGCATCTTGAGGCAATGTAGAAATTGCCTCATGTACACAGACAACCCTCTCCTCCTACCACCCAACACTACAACCTGTGAGAGATGCACTTATCTAGCCAAACTGGAGGTAAAGCCCTCTCCAACCAAGACTGAACTTGACAGTCAAGAGGAGAAGGTAAACATTTGCACCACACCACACTCATCACAGTCTCACTAAATCTACACCACCAAAATCCACACATAGTAACACAAAAACATTCATAGAGGCTCTCAGTAATAATCTAAGCAAAAAAGACCTCCAAAGCATAAACACAAGCAACCTTCATCCCCCAACACAACCCAAATGACACACAGCCTACAGACTCAGTGTGCCACTAAACCACAGCCAATAAGGCTAAACAACGTACCCAACACACTTGTCATAGGTGCCTCTATAGTCAGGCACACTGATGTCCCACTCACCAGGCTAAACAAGGAGATGGTTAATGTCAGCTGCCTGTCGGGTGCCAGGATCTGCCATATAACCCATGCACTCAGGTCATTCCACAAGTACAAATATGACTCTGTCATTGTCCATGTTGGTGTGAATGACCTGAGACATACCTCCCTGGACTACATGAAAAGAGACATGGAAGAGCTCTCCGATCTTGTAGCCCAGGTAGGTATGACCCTAACCCTGCGTAGCATTCTGCCATTGCCCAGAATGATACAGCAGTACAAGGACACAATTATTGACTTCAACAATTGGCTAAGCTTCTGGTGTCATTCTAAGGGGATTGAGTATCTGTCTGCTTGGGATGACATGGTCGACAGACCACGATGCTTTGCCAGAGATGGCCTGCACCTGTCGCCCCTGGGATTCCGAATACTGGCTAAGGCTCTTGCCGCCCCTATAGTGAATTTTTTAGGCAAGGTTCAAATGACAAATTCACCACCATAACAGGAACAGGCAAGCAAAAACTGAGGGTAATGCTACTCAATGCTAGAAGTCTAAATCTCAAAATGCACTCACTCGAGGCACTCCTTAAAATGGAGAACATTGATATCTGTGCAGTGACTGAGACCTGGTTCAAGGCTCCAGAGAGCACCCCTGCACTACCAGGCTATAACTCATACCACACTTTTCGGCCATGTAACCTGGACCGAAACACCAAAGTGGAGGTGTGTCCATATTCATTAAGGATATCCACACCTCCAGGCTAGTTGCTCAGCATAATGCATCCGAGGTTATCCAAGTACAACTAACTCTGGGCAAAACTGCAATCCAAATTGTAGCTTGCTACAGATCCCCCACCATGCCCCAGGATTCCCACTCCTCTTTTCTTGATGTACTGGAAAATATTAGGACTCACCCAAACACCCTAATAATGGGTGAGTTCAACTACCCCACCATTAACTGGGAAAACTACTCGTGTGCCAACTCCTTAGCTCAATGTTTTCTGGAATTCATAAACTCCAATGCCCTGGATCAACTTATCCACACCCCCACCAGGGGGCAACAATATCCTAGACCTAGTCATTACCAACATGAGTGACCGGTGTTGCACACCTGAAGTCAACTCCTTGTTGGTCCGATCCGACCATAAGCTAAATCACCCTTGATATCCACATCCTGTCCCTACCCCCCATTAAGGAAACCATGGTAAAAAGTTTCTCCAAAGCCAACTTCATGCTTCTTAAGACAGAAGTGGTGAACTTCATGACACCCATGCAAATGGACAATACAGTTACAACTGCTGAATCCTACACAAATGCACTCTATAAGCACTTACACGAGTGCATGGATCGTGCTATCCCAAACAGAACCAAGATGCTATCCTCCGAAAATAGGAAGCCAATCTGGTGGTCCCCTGCCATAAACAAACTGTACAACAGAAGGAAGAAACTGTTGCAAAAGAGAGTAAAATCCCATAAGTGGAGGAGCTCCCTGGTCAGCCTCAGTAAGAAACTAAGATCCCTTATAAAATCCTCAAAAGCTAGCTATGAAAACAAAATCACCACTAATTCTAAGGACAACCACAAAGCATTCTATGGCTATGTCACGAACCTCGATGGCAGCACCCAGATCTGCTCTGAGTTGCAGCACAACGGCATGAAAATTACAGAACCAACTGATATTGCCAACATCCTGACAGATAGGATTAGTGCTAACTTTACCCCCCACCCCCTAAAGGGCCCATATCTATACAGGAAGAATGCAGAGTCCCTGTAAACACAACTACATAGGTAATAGCTGCACTCACTGAAGCCAAAAACACAGCATCCGTGGGACTGAACATCCCAGGCTGCATTTTACATGAACTGGCTCCCCACTTAAGCACCATGTTCAATAATAGCCTCGCATCAGGCTTTGTGCCCACTGAATGGTGCACAGCAACAGTTATCCCACTCAACAAAGGGGGAGCCACCACTGATCCCAGGAACTATCACCCTATTAGCCTGATGAGCCTGGTCTGCAAGGCCATGGAACGTATCATCATGGAACTCATAAACCAAGACATTGGTAACCTCCAAACTCTGGATCCCACCCAGTTCGGGTTTGTGAAAAGCAGATCATGCCTCCTGAACCTGATTGACTTCTTTGAGGCAGTCACCAAAGCTGTAGATGAGGGCAAGATGGTTCACACAGCCTATCTTGACCTCGCCAAGGCTCTCAACACTATCCCCCATTCTGGAATTATAGCTAAACTCACTAAACTGGGTATAAATCCCTACGTCACAAGATGGGTTGCCAACTGGCTCACTGACAGAACCCACACTGTTAAAGTTGCAGACTCCAAATCTGACCTCAAACCAGTGACAAGTGGAGTACCACAGGGTTCAGTCTTGGGACATCTCCTGTTTGGTATCTACTTCTCTGAAGTACAGGCTAACACAGAAGGCCTCTGGCTAATGAAGTTTGCAGATGACTGCAAACTAGGAGCCATGGTCAAGTCCCCAAATGATGTGGACATCCTACAGAAGGGCCTCGCTGAGACAGATGCCTGGTGTCAGAGCCATGGCCTCAAGCTCAATGCCAAAAAGTGCAGTGCCATCCCCTTTGGTAAAAACTCTGTACCCATGAACTACCACATAGGCAGCAATCTACTTAACTCCGAATGCGTGATAACAGACCTTGGGACACAGGTGGACAGTAGTCTCTCCTTTGATAGTCACATCGCCACAGTAGTCAAGAAGTCCTTCTACGTGGCACACCTCATCATAAAAGGGTTCTCATCCAGGAAAAAGAGGTCATTGTTCCCCTCTACTTGACACTCATTAGACCCATTATAGAGTACAACGCCCCTTTTGGAATGTACCTCACAAGACATCTGCAGCAGCTGGAAAGACCACAGAAGTACCTCACAAAGAGGATTACTGGCCTCAAACAAATGCCCTACATTGACTGTCTCAAAAAATTCCAGCTTTACTCCATAGAATATCATTTACTCCGAGGTGATCTCTGCCTAACATATAAAGCTATGTCAAACCCAGAGCTGTTGGACATGCTACACCTAAAGAAATCCCAATCCCTCCAAGCTACACACTCTAGGGACCTAAACCTTGTCACCACAATAAACAGGACATTCTGGAGGAATAGATTCCTGTCCCAGAGACTTCCCATACTCTGGAACAGGCTATCCATCTATGTCAAGCAAAGTTCTTCATTAGCACTCCAAGAAAAATCTTGATGAGTGGATGGGAAATAGGAAATACACCCGGGGGATCACTTCTGTGTCTCTGTTTGACAGTGGCACAGGAAAATAACTTTCTTGGGTGGCATAAGCCAGGGAACCTTGTTGGCTAGGCTTACGTAGGCCCTTGGGTTGATAGCCTAGTACCTACCTATGAACCTAGTAACTTCCTATGATACTATAAAACTACAAGTAGGATGAAAACTTGTCAGTAGGTAGAGATGTTCCTTGATCCTGTTTCTGCCCTCATGTGGGAATCAGAGGAACATATATCACCAGAATGTCTATTCTAGATATCTACACCCTGTTGCAATCCAGTAATGTTAAAACTCCACTCTCTCTCAAGTTCAGTGTAGGGCATATGACATTAAACCGTTAAAACCACTCTCACTGACTCACTAGGTTGCACAAATATCTTTCACTCTAGGAAATCAGAGGCTTCAATTTTCCCCAAGAAGCATTTGAATTTAATCTAGCTTAGACAATGTACTTTGTGCATACACATCTGTGTGTATATGCCTGTATGCTAGTCTGTGAATGTGTGTGTGGAAGGGAAGGATATTGCACTCCTATAGTCATATACCTCAAAAGAAATGTTAAATTAGGGTGCTATCTGCCTGTGATGGTGGTAGTTGATACTACATTTCAAACATCCACGACACATGTTTGACCAAAAGGTAGGGGATATCCACTATTTTTCCATTCACATTCCCTTGTCCCCTGTAACCACCACCTAGGGTAATAGCTAAAAATAGTGTAGACTGGATCAGTTCATTTATCTACAAAACATTTGGTCCCTCTAGATTCATATTAGCAGGACAAACTGGAGTAAAGTTTATATTGGTTTACATATGCAAAGATAAGCAAAAAGTTTATCTACATTAAGCAGGTCATCACAATATGTCTGGATGTTAAAGAAATTTGACAATAGAACAAACTTTTCACATTGAAGGTACCAGGACAATTTAATTCTACCAGGCAAGATTTTGCCCTCAACACCTCTGATGACCTCTTTTAAAGTTGTAACGAACTCCATCTACTGAAAACCCCAATCACACTGATTTAGAAGCTATGACGAGTCTCCACAGCCTGCTAAAAGCATCCCAAAAACTGTCCAGTTAAAGGAAAACAAAGCAAAAGCATAACTTCATGCCTCCTAAAGGGCGCAACCCTTTTTCCTCCCTTCCAAATCCTGCCAACGACTCAAATGTCATAAATGAGTGCATTTTCAGCCATACACATGCACTCTTGTCTCTCAGTCACTGGCTTACCATTAAACAAAGATCAAGATTACACAGCCAACAAAGTCATTCAGTAGTATAAATACTGCTTTAGCTTGTAAGCTAAAAAAAAAAAACTGTTTGAAGGGCTGCTTGCTCACCAAATACAACTTGTTTATTGGCATGTTTCTTGAACCATTTGATACTGTGTGCTTGGACCAGCCTTAGATAGGAAATGGAAACCAAGGCACATACTTGAAGCAAAGTCTTATGTTTTGTAGCACATAGTGTGTGCCTTAAGCCACTGAAACTATATGAACTAAGATAATATCAGGTGGATTTACATTTCATTACAGACAGGCAAGGGACATAACACTTTGAATTTCTAGAGACTTGCCAGTGGACTGACTCATGATAAAAATAACCTAAGGGCAGAGCCCTTGTTAAATCTGATTAGCAGAGTTCTTTTACTGCCCCTATCAGTGTTATCATTGTGTGCTAAAAGAATTGTACATTTTCACATTACAATGGTAGCTAATGCAGTTATGCCTTTAAAGAAACAAAGCTATAAAGATATGTTAAGCAGCATAAAGAGGTCTCTTCTTAGTTTAGAAAGTCAGACACTGCCCCCTTTTTAAAAATCTTCAGAGTATTAAATGATGCACTTAGCCATTTACATGCCCCTTATAGTTTGCAATCTAAAAGTTTTATTTTCTTAGAATTTTTCCAGGGTTGCTTGACTGTGATGATAGTGAGGGTCTAAACATATGCACACCAATGTTTCGGGTGAAAGGGGCCACACAGTATTTTCTTTCCACTTTTACAGACCATTCGTCAGGTCCAACAGTAAGCACATAATTTAGTTTTGGATTATTTATTTATTCTTACTTTTTAATATGTATAATTTCTTGATCAAAACCACTAGAACACTGAAATAGTAAAAAAAAAAAAACTTAGTTAAGGCTAACAAAATTCAAAACATTCAATGCAAGTTCAAAATAATCGACTCTTTCCTCATGCATGCGTCGTCCGCTCCTACTTAACTTACGGTTAGTATAAAAACTACTTGCTACAAATGTTGGAGTAAACTGTTTTGTGGATTAAAGTACTATGTAGCTTTTCTCACCACATTGCAGTAAAGAACTTAACACCACAGATTCTAAACTTCCTTTTCTTTATGCACTTTAAATGATTGCCTGAACTCCATACAATATAACTGAAGGTGCTCATAACTCCAGCGAATCCACCTCTTCTGTTATTGTTCCAGTATATTCAGAGAAGTTCCTGGAGACAGAAATGCATTTCCATTCAGATCAAACCAGAACTCAATCATCCAGATAACAAGTCAATGTATCTTTATTACTGCTAGGAATGTCAGGTCATAATGGCATTACTTAGGTCCACTGGTACTAAGGTTATAGACATCCTGCCAAGAGGTGATTTATGCCTAGCCTTTTTTCTAATAACATTTTGTTTTTGCTCCATAAAATAAGAAAACCATACCAGATCAATTAATATTACATTATACAAGGAAAAAGGTGAAAATGTAAGTTAAGTATTAAGTTAAGAATTGAGTTTTGCAATGTTTTCTCTCCAATACAGTGATAAAAAATGAGCCATTAATCTTAATGCATTTGTCCCAGCAATTGATAACTGAAATAAGAGAGACAAGGGCCTCTACCCAGCCGTTCTGCAGTTTTTGCATTCTGAGTACTGCTGCTATGTTTTCTCACTTTGTCTTCTGCAACCATTTACTTTGATAATGAAATTGCTGCAGAAAGTTTGGGTGAACTGTCATTCTACAACAGTGATGATGAACCTATGACACACATGTTAAAGGTGACATGCCATGATGTTTTGGGTGACACACCAGCGTTCACCAACACCTGAGTTACCAAAGAAATTGAATGAACAAAAATGCAAGAAGTATGTGACTCTGTACTTATCTATTACAAAGACATGCATCTGGAGTGTTTCTCCCCGGGCCTCCGCTGAAAATTGTCTTTGTTCCAAGTTGGACTTTTCCCGGTTAATAAATATTAAATAAATAAATATAAAAACTCAGGGAAAAAGTCATTAATTGATGTTAATGAAATCAAATACAATGCGTTCCATATTTTTTTCAGTTCAATTCAAAATTACTATTAAAATTAGGGTAATTTTTTGGTGAACTGTTTAAGCCCAATTATCAGTGTGCATATCATTCTCTCTATTGTAATTCACCGATTTTTCTTTTACTTTCATAATGTATAGCAGCACATGATTGGACTGTATTTTTTTAAATAAATGAATATGTAAAGAATTGTTTATTTTTTGTTGGGGGGGGGGTGACACGCCAGCAGAGTCAAGATAGGCATTTTTTAAATTTTTGACACACACAGCCCAAAAGGTTCTACAACATGCCTACCCCTGCAGGTCTAAGATGCTAAATTCATCAATTATAAATTCTTGGGCTGGTTTAACAAATATTAATACTCAGTTTTTAAACCAATGCATGCATTTTGAGCATCTCATAAAATGCAGTACATATAGCACCCGCGACCTTTGCTTCCATAAACATATTTTAACATGTATATTAAATATTTCTATGTTATATTTACACTATCTGTATGTTTACAAAAACAAATAAATCATGCAGATCCATTGCTTATATTTTATTTTAGAACATATAAGATCTGAAAGCATTCTATAACTTCCAGCAGAACCACTGGTGCAGTGAAAACTGAACTCATTTTACAACGACAATGGCTCAAAATGCTGCCTTATTTCTAGACACTAATGAGGACACACAGGAAAGATGTGTTTGGAGGGCATTTATTTTTGTCATGACCATACAACCAACAAAAAGCATTACAGTGCCTTGCAGAAGGAACACAGGCAAAAAGTATGGTCCACCTAACATGTCAAGGGTCTTTAGTGGTATTACAGAACTGTAACCTGTCAGAAAAGTAGTCATTCCCACTCATACTAATCTTAGCAGTGAAGCCAGTGGGAAATGACCAAGAGAGGAAAAGTTCCTCTCATGAGGAACCAAGATGAAAGGGCATGTAAATTGGTTTGAAATTATTAGAAAATAGAGGCAAAACATGCAAAAGGAAAAAGTCCACATTTCTGCAAGCCCAGCAATAATGAAAAGGAAATAAAAGGAGCAGAAAGGAGAACATGAATTATAAACCAGTTGTCTCAAGGCTCATGTGAAAAAGCTATACCTGCATTTCCAACCATTGAAAAACAAACCAAGCTCTCACTCTTAACTTCATTTACTTGTGGATACGACTTGAGCTAAGTCATGGGTCAACTGATGTTAAATGACCGTAGCACCACCAGCATGGACTGCCTGTTACCTGTTCAAAATCTGCTGCATCAGCGTACGTTTATCATTCTTTTCAACTGGGCTGTACTCAAGTCACCAGAAATACTGAATGGTGACGGCCTAACACAGGAAAGGTCAGTTTCTTTTTTCTTTAATAGTTATATTTACTGAGTGGGTAGCTCCTGTTGGATAAAGTCTCCTATTATGGAGACCCCAGAAGACAAATTTCATAAAATTCAGATTAGCACAGTATTACATCTGTGTACACTACCTGTACAAACTGCATAAAAAATACTTAGAGAAACATACATAGCCTCATGTCAAAGCAACAGCATATGTTTGTACAATTTCAAATCAAACATCTAACATTTTAGGTTTGAGTAAAAAGGGATAAGATTTTGTTGCTTCATTTCTGAAGCTATCGCCTTTATTTTTTGTCCACTCTTGCATACAAACATGAATTCTGATAGCAATTTTCAGGTAAATAAATGAATGAATGGAAACAATTTCATATTTCCAAGAGTTTAGTAGACACAAAAAGTATATGCAAATACTGACTTATCTGTTAATCTTCCAAGGAACACATGTGCAATAGAGATCTCCATAAAGACACAGTAGAAGTCAAAAATACTCAAAATCCCACTATGCTGCTGGATATTTGCATGACTTACTTATTTGGTTATTCATCATTTATTTACTTACACTTTGTTGATGAGGTTAGCCCAACTAGGCCAGCAGGGTAGATCTGAAGTGGCATTCCTACTTACAGGGAGAATTTGATTGCGGTACCAGACAAATTCCTCTATCCTTTTGAATAAGTGTTGTTGAGACCTTTTACATCCACTTGAGCTACCTAGAACTCTGGGAGATGGTCTTGGTTAAACATCTCATTTAAAGGACTGCAGCATCATACTTACATTAAGCTGAACTACCAGCATTGGAAAACCAATGCATGTACCTGGTGTAGGAATAGAACCCATCATTTTCTAATCTTCCTGCATCAGATGTGAGTGGGCTGCCTGGTGAGCCACTAACGTCTGAAATCCTCATTTTACATTGGTATTTTACCTACAGTGTTTGCAATATCTGTGAGCACTTCAGTTCAATCTAGGTGCATTTTTGCAAAGAAGTTTACTTTTGCAGGATATAGTTATTACAAAGCACCTTATATGGTTGGGTGGACATATTGATATACCTAGCAGGTGTTGCACTAGTGTAGGCATCCTTTCCTCCCAGAGTTGCAGCGATCTCAAAGGTTTTAATACCCACAAGATTATGGTGGTTTTGTCCCACAAGAATTACTTTATCTGTCTTTACTTTTAATGTTTATTACTGAGTACTTGATTTTGCAAAGCTGGTGAAAGAATTCTGTTTACTATGATGCCATTGCATCTTAGAATGCGTTTTCATTTAGGCTGTTTTCATTATAGGATCATAGGGGGTTACTAGGCTATTGACCTTGAGGCCCTTATAAGCCTAGCCAAGAGTTTAGCCCATGTTTGGACAAGTCACCACTCAATGCCCCTGTCCAGCAGGGACATGGGTGGAATCCCAGGGGTCTATTTTCTGTTTCCCATCCAGTTATCCAGATTGGGCTTAAAAAGAGGTAAAGAGGTACTCTTCTTGACATGCAGAGGGAGTCTATTCCACAGATGGGGGAGACTCTGGGACACAAATCTATCCCACCAAGTCCTGTTGATGTCACAGATCAGGTAGAAGCCTCGCATGGGGGTAACTCAAGTGGAGTTTGACTTGCGCTTATGCAACCATTCCATCAAGGCAGGGTCTGTGATCACCTAGTATGCCAGACACAGGTCACCTTTAAGGAGTCTGTATGAAACTGATTAGATGGATAGGGCTTTTAGCCTATCTGTGTATGGTAGATGTTTGAGGCCCTGGATTCTCTTGGTGAGGAACCTTTGTGGTCTCTCCAGCTGCTGCATGTGCTTTGCGAGGTACATGCCAGAAAGGGTCATTGTACTCAATAATGGGCCTTATAAGGGAAGAATGCAGGGATGTTTTGACCTCCTTGTCCCTGGATGAGATACCCTTACTTACGAGGTGGGCCATGTAGAAGGCTTTCCATACAACGGAAGCAACATGGTGGTCAAAAGTCAGGTTGCTATCAACCTGGGTGCCTAAATCCCTCACAATTGATTGTCTGCTTAGGACAGTGTTATTAATGTGATAATCTGTGGGGACATCACTATCCCCAAAGGGGATGATGATGCATTTTTTGATTTTCAGCTTGAGGCCATGTTTCTGGCACCAGTCATTTGTCTGAGTGAGACCCTCTTGGAGGATGTCCACATCACTAGGGGAATTGATGATAGCACCCAGCTTGCAGTCATCTGCGGACCTGGTCAGCCACAGTCCATTAGTTTTGGCCTGTACCTCAGAAAAGTATATCCCAAATAACAGAGTCTCCAAGACCAAACCCTTGGGTACACTGCTGGTTACGGGTCTACTGCTTGAGGTGACTTCCCCTATTTTGACTAGGTGGGTTCTATCAATGAGTCAGTTTGCTACCCATCTGTAACATATGGATTGATGCCTAGTTGAGAGAGTTTATCTATTATGCCTGAGTGGGGAAGAGTGTCGAAAGCTTTGGCCAGGTCAAGGTAGGCGGTGTGCACCATCTTCCCCTCATCCATGGCTTCGGTGACTGTCTCAAAGAATTCAACCAAATTTAAGAGACATGACTTCCCCTTGATGAAGCCAGACTGTGTGGGATTGAGTGTTTGGAGGTTGCCAGTGTCCTTAAACCTCTAATGTCCTTGTTAATGAGGTGCATGATAATCCGTTCCATGGCCTTGCAGATCAGGCTAGTTAGGCTGATGGGTCTATAATTTCCTGGATCGGTGAATGCTCCATCTTTGTGCAAAGGGATGACAGTGGCTGTCCTCCACTCAGCTGGGATGAAGCTGGTACTCAGGCTTTGGTTGAATAGGGTGCCTAATGGTGCAGCAAGTTCCTGCCTGATTTCATGGAGGATGCAGCCTGGGATGTTATTGGGTCCCATGGAAGCTGTATTTTCTGCCTTTGAGAGAGCAGAGATGACCTGTTCTCTAGATATAAGGTGAAGGGGGACAGGTACTGAGGATGTCCTATTTTACCTACATGTACTTTCTACAAATGGTCTGCATTATGAGCAAACTTCAGTGCTTCAGGTGCTTGGAATATTTGGCAGTAAACTTTCACAGGCTTTTATACTAGGAAGAAATAAGTTTCTTACCATGCTATTCTGTTTTGCTTATCATACTATTCTGAGTTTTTTCCACTCAGAGAGAAGATACATAATGAACACAATCTCTTTCACAGCCATGTGCTATTACAGTTAATGGACGCATTTCATCCATGTAGAAAATTGAGGCCAATTACCTCCTGTAATGTGGTTACCTGTTAAACCATCTTGCAAAACAAAGCACCAAAATTGCATTTTTTTTATATTAGAAAAGGCAAACCCAGCATTCTCTATCAGCTGTTTGCTTCCTGGGCTTGTTTAGTCCCCACCACCACACACACACACACATGCTTTCTTCTAATATTCAGATCACATTACATGCCTTTATATTGCATTTCATATGTATTGAGTTATATTGTGGTTCTCTGTAAACTCTTGTCCAAGTCACTCATCACAGAACAGAAACAGCTCTCAGTGATTTTACCTGGTGAAATAAAGGAACTGATTGATTGTTTTCTACACTGCAAAAAGCCTTAGATCTTGTAGACTATTATTCTTTTATGTTCTAGCCCCTGATCACCATTTCACAGCCTTTCACTGGAGAAAAGGGAAACTACACATTTACTGCTTCTGATTGCAAACTGCTTTACACTTATAAGAAGCAAAGGATGGGAAATTTTAACACAACTTCCAACAGCAGTTCAAACACAGCTAAGTGCTGTTTTTTTTTTTTTTGTACATAGTACGTAGAGACTACATCTGGTAAGAAAGTGATGTGCTGAAGTCTCCACGTTCAGACTAATTAATCCTCAGGGCTATTTTGCCAGTGCTTACATAAACTCAGCATGCTTAAAAATGCAGATCATATCTCACAGCATCAGATTCCAGGCCTTGAATTCTTTTGTAATAAAAACAAAGTAAACATTACCTAATAGTATTTTAGAGAATATAGACTTTATGTTGTTCACATAACAAAATGTAATATTATCATACTGTTCTGCACATTGAAACACAAAGGTGAATGACAACAGAATTAACTTCAACTGTCCATTCAGTGAAAAGTCTATGAACTTCTGCACAACCAACATGAAGCTATATCTCCCGCTGATGTAACTAGTTTTAAATGCATAGGGTTCTTGTCCCTTATCTTCACCCATTTATGTAAAATGGTTTTGAGGGGGCCTTTCTTTTATACAACGATTCTGCAGATCATTATAATATATGCAAAGCAATCTAAATGCTGACTTTTATTTAAAGCATGTCTGGAGATGTGACTATTTTGTCTCAATAGATTTTCTGGCTTCTAATGTATTAACACTTGTGTTAATATGATGTCATTGCAATTTACAGTAAAGATAGCAATGAGACAAAAAAAATTGTGAGACATTCTACATAGTAGAGCTAGAAACCTTTTAATGTTACTTAAAAAAGGGAAAAATAATGAATTTCTGAGTTTTGCTTTACTGTCTTATTTACTAATTTAAAACACACCCTATTTCTATATTCAGGCGATACCTTTTCTCATGACAAATGGCATGATTCTGATTGGTACAATATGGGACCATCCTCAAATTGTCACAGCAAAAAAAGAATACATTCACTGATCAAATGTAGCACTCCAAATTTGTGGCTTCCCTATGTTCTCAGGCAAGTGTTTTATGGTGTCCCCTTCCTTGAACGTCTACAAAGAAAAGGGAATCCCGCAAGCTATTGGCTGTTGATACCTTCAGAGAGAAATAAATCAATGGGAGGTGGAGAACAAATGCAGTTTATATAGCCTTCTATAAGGAATGCATACTCCTGTCTGAGCATGTCTTACCTCTACTATTCAAAACTTTTGGACAGCCCTAAGGATGTCTTCAATGTAATGTAATGTGAGAATCAGCAATACCTATATAGTATGAAGGAAGCAAAATATAGACCCTCCGGCACAGCAGAGGTAGTCTGAACAATGGTGCTTCAATGCACAGGGTACATAAAAAGTGGTCACCCTCCCCCAACACACACACAGTTCCTAGGATGAGTCATGTCTGTATAATCAAACTCAGCTTCAAAGGCAGCAAGAAAGTAAGAAACTGAGGATTTCTTAGATTTGCAACATGCTCATGGTCAAAATATCTCACACACACAGAAACATAGCTGCCAACTAAACATAGCTCTCTACTGCCCAGATTTTTGCCTGATATTTCTATTCTTTACAAATCACTGAGGATTAAAGTCACCAAATAATGACAGACATTTGCGTTTCAGACTTCATATCCTTCAAAAAATACATGCTGACAGAAATCCTGTTATTCTAGCAACTAAGTTTATAAGAGTATTTAAATCCGTCCTTAGTTTTGGGCCTTTTTCCCCATTATTTTACTTTTATTTATGCACTAAGAGGTTGAAGGATATGCAACTAAACACACATGAAGACAGAAAGGAATATTACTAAATTGTATTATTGCACATGTGCATAAAGTACTCAGATGAGGTTAACTCTCAAACAAATTTTATCACATCCTCCTTAAAAATATGGAGATGCTAAGTTCCTCAATTGTGAAACAGCATAATGCATCAGATCAAGAATTACTTTAAATAACATTAAGCAAGGGATAAATATGTGCAGTCAAGGGGCAGAGAGGGTTAAGAAGAATGTGATTCTGCATAACTGTTCAGGCTTATTTATCAACTACATCAAAAAATCTCTAAGCATGACTGTTGCACAGAAATTAAAAATGTTACAAAGGACACAATGCATGCAGAATTCCAATGGCACTAAAACAAGAACAGATTCTGAAATTGCAGAGACATGGGCTGAACCAGCTTACACATTACAGTACATATGGCATCAGAAGCACACAAGTAGCTTCAGTTGCTTATAAACTCTTGAGTTGGAGGCCCAAGAATCTAAAAAACACATTAGGAAAGTCTTCAGATAGATGGAGTTATGTGCAGATGCAACAACAAAACCATCTGGTATGCTCTCTTACATCACTTATCTCCCTACAGTGAAGTCACAAGTTGCCACTGCACATGTCCAGACTGCAGTAATGACAAATGTCTGTCTCATTATAGGAGTATTTTTTTTTTATTTGTTGTTGCACAGACCATCAGCAGCAAAAAGACAACAGTATTAGGTTACAGAACCAGGAGGTACCTTTCAAATGGCCTCTTGCAAGACCAGAATGAAACTGTGTGCTCTGTGCACTGCCATTTCATCAGCAACAAGTTACGTAGTGCTGCAAAATGCACTGCACACAAGAGAGACATACTCCCAAATCCCACTCACAAATCAGTATTTCTGTGCATTTTCTGGGGTCGTTCCATATAGTAAAAAAAATACATAGCTAATCAGCAGAACGTTAGAGGTGCTGCGCATTCACTTATTAAAGTTACGTGTCTGTTGTAGGTGAGTGTGACTCCCTTGTTCTGTTTAGAAGGCTGTGTTGACTGCTCCTCGTACCTATGTATCACTGTAGAATACACTACCAGTTTCAGAAAGTTCATACAGTTTTAAGCCACCAATTACTATATTCACTTACATTTTTCTTATTGCTGTGTTTCCTTTTGAAATGTATTGTTGACTATATTTTTGTGTATTTGCGCTGATCTTCAAATTTATATCCGAGAAAAATCACCAAGAGGTAAACAAGCAAACAATTAAATAACCTGATGTATCATAAAAAATCTGAACATAAAATCAAGAAATAGTATAACAAGAACACATTCAAAATAAACTATAAATAACAGCAGTATTTGGCATTCACTTTCTAGGGTCTTGACAATATAATCTTTAAAATATCAAACTATGGCTACACAATATTATAAAGTTAATTTATGTAAGGGAATTCAGCAGCAACACACCCCTCTGAGATATTCCGAGGTCCTAGTTCTACAGTTTCCATTAATGCCTGACAATTTCCAGCATTTTTAAACATCATCTCCATGTCTAAAGTACCGTATTACCTTTCTTTTGAAACTACTGGATTACTGTAAAAAGGATATGCTTTTTTTTTTGCTTACCAAGAAGTAAACTAACATGTATTGCCAAGCAGGCTATTTAATACTTGTAAAAAAGTAACACTCATTGAAAATGCTTTTGTTGATGAAACTGATGGTATATCAGCAGATATGATGTTAGCTATTTTTATTGACAGTGCTTTTTTTTCCCTAAAGGACTGCAAAAAACGTTTTGTGCTTAATGAATGGTTAGCTACACTGGCCTAGCACAGGCAACATGACCTTCCATTTAAATACACAGAACAGCAAATCATGTGGCTTAGTTCTGAATCCGTTGGAGCCCTTTATTCACTGAATCACAGCAAAGTTAAACCAAGACCTATCCTTAAATAACCCCTTGTTATTCCCCCTTGAGCTTTTGTAATCATAACCTAATGAACTACTTGCTATGTACTTGCTTGAAGCTGCATGGGATACCTTATACACTAAGGAACTGAAGTACAAAACAACAACAAAAACATACTTTCATTCTTCTGAATTACCATAAATGTGCACTTACTGTTTGCCCACAAGCGCTTTTCTGAATCTTTTCAGCAGGACTTGGTAAACAAAGGTCAGCAGAAGCAACTTTAAGAGTTCGGAGCCATATCAGATCCACAGAAAAGAAGTTACCAAGAAGTTTTTCCAGCAGAGAAAACCACGTTCCACTGTTTGTGCCTACCTGCAATACATTTTTTTTCCTTTTAGACAAAATAGCCTGGATTATAAGGAACGGTATCAGATTAATGCGAATTAGCAGAGAGTTGTGAGCAGCCTGGCAGAAAACAGAAGGCAGGGAATCCAGAAATTCCTGCTGCTAGAGAACAGCAACCTTTCATCCTATCAAACCATCCCAGAGCCACTGAGTGAAGTGGGGATATATCCACTAGCTTCTTTCACAGTCTCTTAATGACCGTTAACTTTCCTCAGCCAGTGATTGCTTCCAATGGCATGTGCATTCTCTACCACAAGAATACCCTAGACAGCCTTCATTAATTTACCGTGCATAATTTTTCTGAATGTTTTCTTTTTTTAAGTACACTGAATGAATTTCCCAACTGGTAGCAATGAACCACTTTAAGTGACCAATACAGATACACACTATTCTCCTGAAACTGCATATATTGTAAAAAGAATTCCATTGTTGAGGAGTCTTTTTTTTTTTTTTTTTTTTTTTGTAGTACACTGAATGGATTTCCAAACTGCAAGCAATGAAACAGTTCTAGTGACTAACACAGATGCACACTATTCTCCCGAAACTGCATATTGTAAAAAGAATTCCATTGTTGCTAAGTTTTTTTTTTTTGGCTATTCAGAAGCATGCATATTAAACAAATGAAAAGTACTTCTTAATGCATAATATATGCAATACGACCACTTGAAGAGATATTAAGAACTGCATTTTCGGCTGACAACAGATAGCATCGTAAATCCTGTCTTCAGCTTAAGACTTTCAGCACTCTTAAAACTGTCAGCAGTAAATAAAATGAAATTTGAAGTGTGAAACATCCAGCAGCTCATCATCAAAACAGAGGTCGGGAAGGATAAGAACACAGCAGTAAAACACTTGAATAGTTTTATTGCAAACAGAAGCAGACATTAAAAGTAACTGCAAAAGTAAAACAGAAAACTATGAATACTGTACTGAATTAAAAAGCATATGCTGAGAAGCAGTCTGTAATCCAGAAGTCTGCTTCTGTTCTCTTTTTTTCAGACTTACAGAGGCAGCATGTAACCTCATTAAAACACTCACTAAAATTCATGTGTGTATTTCTATCTCAAGCTTAGAAAGAGTGAAATGTTAAGACACAGCCTCAAGCTAAAAAAAATCTGTGTTTTTAATTTAATGCAGACTCAGGTAAGTTAGTCCAGCTCAACTCACAAAGCATGTTCGTTTCACAGGGACACCAAGGAAACAGAAATGTGACTGAGAACAGTAACAATATAAACTATATAACAAAGTAGACACAAACATTAGGTGGCTGAGATCCAGTCAGAAAACAGCAGTGACATGCAAAAGAAACTAACATTCCATTAAGGCCCAGATATACAAAATGAAAAATTACCTGCCCTGAGGGGTGGTATCAGGACACAGCATTTATGTACAAGTACTTTTTAATACGACAGCACTACCAAATCCAAATGCATACATGAATGCTTACATTTTTAAGTGATAAGAGATACACCAAATGTATAGTTTTATATAAATAAATAAAATGGATATAATACAAATAAATGAGAAAGCATGTTGAGAACATGATTTGCCGTGAAGGAAAAGGAAACAGACTTTCAAAAGCCTGTAGATAGTTAAGGAGACTATTGACACTAGATAGATTCTGCAGCTAACTCTACATTGATACAATCATAAAGCACAAATACACACATGTTTAAGTGCATACACGGAAGTATGAATCGAGGGCAAGTGGAAAAGAAAAAAGCAAGGCAAGGCAAAAGGGGTGTAAGGAACTGCAAGCCCACAGGATAGGTTTCTGGATTTCAAAAAACAAAACACTAATAGCACAACATGTGTAATATACAGACACTAAGGGGGTGCATACATTTCTGCATAAAAGTCATTCTGTATAAAAAAAAATCTATCTTGGTGTTGCTCATACCATACTACTTACAAAAAAAGCTTCTCACACATCTTCAGCCATATTCCATACATATCAGGTGCAGTATGCAATGCATATTTAACCAATAACTGATGGTACAGATCTTAATTACAGTAGGATTCATATATGACTGGCAAGCTTTGATCACAAGGATGAAGCCCGAACATTCTTGCAGGAATGAGTAAATCCTTCATAAGCATGATTTGTGCCATGTATTAGTGGTATTGTATTTAAAATAGGCATAATGGTTCAGTTATTTACCTCACAGACAAAAGTTACAGGGTTTGAATCTCAGCTTTGAGGTAAAATTGGCCAGGCTTAAACTGGCCTCCATGGGCAGCTAGCTTAGTAGTTACCTAATAAAAGTATTGTCTTATGCTTAAGAATGCACTACTATATAAACAGAGCATGCAATGATGCCATTTATGAATTCTTATACACGGGAATATACTAATCAGCTTAAAGGTTTCATTTACAAAATACTTTTTTATTTTTACTGAGTACTGTGGTATCTGTACTTCAAGAGGTAGAACAAAACACTTCAGTGTGGCAATTATTTTATTTACTATTAACTAGCTTTGCAATGAAGATTGATGCAATATTAATAAAGTCTGTGAGATGAAATTCTGCATGGTAATTCATCGCTTAGTATTACTGTCATTTTAAATGGGGCCATTTTATAAGATGTCTAAGAAAGTTAAAAAGCAAAGTAGCATCACACCCATTTGTTACAGCCATTCATCATGTGATACCGATTTTATTCCATCTTGGGTTATGGGGAAGCCAGAGCCTATGTTGGCAAGCAGGAGGAGTGACAGAGAAACAGTCTGGGAGAGGATAACATTCTATTTGAGGACACACACTTGTATATACACTCGACAATGTCAGTAGGCAGCTTGGAGGATCACCAATTCATATACCGACATGTCTTTGAGACGCTAATGTAGATCACTAACTTAAAACATCATAATATTCAAATATGTTTTTATTACTTTTTGTTGAGCCTCCCCAACACATGTATCTTCACTCTGAAGTTGCATAAAGTTGGTGAAAAAGAATGAATTAGGCTGTCCCCCTTTCATAATGCAATGTTTAATTAATAATGCTGCAGAGTTGTCCACCTTGGAATTCTCAGGGCAGACCTTTTGGGATGTAGAAGAAAACTGGAAAACCCAGCAGAAACCAGAACAAACATGAGGTTAGAAAGTGATAGACATTGTACCTTGTTATAGAAAGACTGTTATCAAAACAAACAATTATAAAACTTTTCTCATGCATAAGGAAGGTCACCAAATTGGGCAGTCTACTACCACACTCCTAGCACTGAGCAGAGGCACCTTAATGCAGGCCCGATTAGAATTTGCTAGGAATGATCATAGGAGGTTACTAGGCCATCAACCCAGAGGTCATTTCAAACCTAGCTGTTTAATTTCAATGTAATAATATAGATACTCTAGTCAATACCCAGGATTCAGGGGAGCTCACAGGATTTTTCGCAGGGAGGTGCAAATCCAGAGCCCCCTCCACACAACCATTCCAATGCCCCATTATACTTGGCTACTTCTTCCGAGCTGCCATAAACACGTCTCATAACTCTCAGTGTGCATACTGTTTCATGCTTTACTTCTACAATAATTATGGATATTTGGATTTAATTTATAACTTGTATTTCAAATTTTATAGCCCAAACACTGATAGACTTGCCATTAAAACTTCTCTACCTTTGAAACTCACATTAAAAAAAATGCATCTGGCCAGTAGTGGGAGTAGAACCTACAGCCCTCTACATCAATATGCAAGCATGCTACCTGATGTGCTACTAACACTGCTTTCAATTTCTATACCAAAATAGAGATACCTTTTGCTAAACAAAAGAGTTGCACATTTTAAGCAGACTTAACATGATCAGCAGTACACTTCTCTTCCCTTGAAGCTCACAATTCCTTGAAAATGCACCTGAAAATAAATTCCACCTGCTAACTCTAACTAGGCCATGTTATGCTGACATAGACGCACACACACACTCCAACCTTAGGACAAGAAGTCTGGACAAAGCCTAAAATAAATAGGGACATATTATAAATATTGCACTCATGAACTTAGAAAACTGCTAGAATAACAGGATTTGTGTTAGCGTGCATTTTGGTACTTCCTTATAATAGTAGCCTTCACAAAATGAGCAGATTTCACTTGAACTTCACTCATGTAGGATAATTCTCGAAACTCGAGCGTGGTCACCACACTAAACTGACAAGCCAGCAATACTTGAAAATCTGTTTTAACATAATATGATGTTATGTTTTGCGTTTTTAGAGTATGCAGGTCTAAGATAACTATGTAGCTTTAGATGCTATTCAGAAGAGACACATTAGGAAAGGTAAACATTTGTGGCTTTATTGCAAAAGGACTGAAATGGGATTTGGTAAGGTAATGTTGGGTCTACAAATTGTTGATGATATTGGGTTAGTTAAGCAAGTGAACAGTCAAATCCACGGAATGTGTAACGATACTGCATGTTAGCGATGCTTCTAGTAATATATGTAGCTATTGGTTTAAGACCATGATTAGAACTTACAGATGTCTTCATCAGTCACTTTTCATGAAATCAATAAATTAAAATAATGGGCAGATAAGCTACACATTCATGCCTCTCAGCTGCTACACAAAGTCTAAAATAGTAGGAATCAAAACTGAAACCCAGTGACACATTTAACCCAGATTCACTTAAAAGTTAATAAAACATCAGCATGCATTGTCAGAATAATAAGAATCATAAAACCAATATCCCACTCCTCAGAACACACCAGTCCCTGATTTTACCTAAAGTTATATACTTGTCCCTCTTCAAACCTTTATGTATGCGACAAGGAAATGTGGGCGCAGTCATGAAACAGTATAAATAATTTCACATAAGGACTTGCTATTAAATGTACTGTTTACGTAAGTATATAACCAAGGCCGCTATAATAAAGAAGTACCCTCATTTTTCTAAAGGGTATGAGGTCTAAAACTCCAATGTCTGTCATTTAACAACTTCAATCTTTTTTAGGAGGAATATGGGGCAAAAATCCAGACTTTCTGCAAAAACCTGGACAGCTGAGGGGTATGCTACCTCCCTCTTAAACACACACACACACACACACACACACACACACACACACACACACACACACACACACACACACACACACACACACACACACACACACACCATACGTCTCAGTCTCTTAGCACAAGAAATCTGGAGAAAGCTTGTTATAATGTTGGGGACAAAGGCCCAAAACTAGGGACACTTTAGAAAGTTGCTAGAATAGCAAACTTTGTGTTAAAATGCATTTTCTAAATGATATGAAATCTGAAACTCTAACTCATGTCATTATTTAGTAACTTTAATCCTTAGCTCATCCTAGTGATTTAACAGCAAAGAACAAACTGGATAAAATGGCAACTGAACGGCTTAATGTCCACTTAATCCACCACAACAGATTATATGATAAACCAAAACAAGATTTAATGTAAGTGCTTTTGCTGGAAAAATGTTCCAGCTTCTTCAGACTACAAACAGTAAAATACTTAGAAAAAACACCTTTTAAAACAATTCAAACAATGAACTGCCAATAGAGTCCGTTACCCCTCCTGATGTCATACACAGGCATTTAAGAATTAAAGCTACAGGGGATTACTCCAACTTAAAACACACTCAGATGCTTAAGCAACCTCACCGCACAATCATTAAAGAAAATAAAGAATTTTTTTAAAAATAAAAATAACAATAACGACAATACTGAATTTGTGTGCTATAAATAACACCTTAAAATTATATCCTTTACATGGTCGAGATACGGCTATGTTAAGTCGCTCACAGATCTAATATACTATATTTTTATGAAGTAAACTATGATATGTGAGATCAGCAGCTTGGTCTTTAAAAGAATTTTTTGAAGAACTACTAGAACAATAACACAGGCTTTGCCAATGTATACAAACCACACCCACTTAAAGACCTCATTACAACACAGTTTAAATCACCAACATTTAGGCACATATGAGATACTACACATTGTTGATACTGTGGACTAAGCAGGTAATATTAACAGACTACAAACCTATGTGATGGATCGTGTATGCCTTGAGTCCACCTATTCTCCTAACACTAAACTATAACACTAAACTATTCACCTAGCCAAAGCCTTCTTTTTGAGCAGGCACTTAATGGACAGGTCTTCAGTTAACCCCGGTAGGGTGTGCGCACCTGTCCGAATTTGCCAGGTAAGTTCAGCTTCTTCTAATGCCAGCTCCCAGGGACCCCCTCTTAAATTTCTTTCTATTTTTTCTAACACTACAAACAAAAACCTATGTGTTGGGCGATCCACGATATCTTTAGCTAGGGCATTCGTGATGACAGAATTATTGATACTATATACATGTTCATAGATTCTTTGTTTAATTTTCCTTTCGGTTTTCCCTATATATAAAGCCTTACAGTGGTCACAGACAGCTGTGTAGACCACCCCTTGAGAATCCCAATTGAATTTAGCATCCAATATATATTCACTATCTCTAATAATTATCTTTCTTGTAACTTTAACATAGTTACATTGATGGCATCTACCACATTTAAACATGCCTGTGTGTACCTTCACTATTTTTTTGGGATTCCCTACTAAATTTTTGAAGTTTAAACCTCTTCTATAAGTAAACTGGGGTACTTGACCAAAAGTTATTCTTAATGCATGGTCATCTAAAATAAACCCCCAGTTTTTAATTATGATTTTCTTGATAAAATGAGACTCCAAAGAGAAAGTTGTCAAGAATCTAATGACCTGCCTGTCAGTGGGAACTTGGGAAGAATTAATCTCCATCTCCAATTGTGAATCAGTAAACCCAAATAACATCATAACTATTTCCTTGCATCGGGGATGAGTAGCTATATCTTCTTTTTGTTAACTATTAGAAAAATAGGAGTTCAGTGAGCGCTTCAGGAATAACTCTTGTAAAACATGCAGTTTTAACAATTCACATTTTTTATTGGCAGTCACTGAACTCATTTTTCAGATTAAGTCCCGACATCCACAATTCAAAGATTAGTTGAGTAAGTTATGATGATTTCATTTGGTTTAAGCCCATTGGAGATGAATTCTTTGTTAATGAGACAAGCTGCACATGAGCATCAACCTTCTCTCACTGATCAGGGCGAAAAGCAGAAGTTACAACAAAAGGGTTTCTAGACAGATGACCTATATTAAGGATGCAAAGTGTGTTAAAATCATGTGTTTAGAGTTTAAACAAGGGCAGTCACTGAACTCATTTTCAATGTTTAACAAGGCGCACAGGCTACTACAGTCGAAATTAGCCTGGAACAATATGGGTTACAAATGACGACAGCCTAATCTTAACATTGTCAAGGGAATCATGATGCTTAAATTTGATTGTCTGCGTAAAGAAGTTGTTTTAATCAAGTGCCCCAGTTAAGAGCTAAACAGAAAATTAACCAATGAAGCTACCTGAAATCTCAATTGCATGCATCGCCTCCCAGACTGAAAAGATGGGTGGCCTAAACATATGGAATAATATCCGGATCTTTAATCAGGTCTGAAATTCCTCGCGTTTCCTGGAAGCTTTCTGTGGCATGGGGCCGAAATGATAGCAGTCTTCCGGTTGCTCAATGTGGAGAAGGCTGTGTCTTGTGCTGTGGTTGCTTGTAAAACAATTAGAAGCGGCGCTGAACGCCGTCGGCGGTTGGGATGACGAGCCACCGATGGCCATGCCTGCTTGGTGGTAATTGTGATGCCAGGATAACGGCTTTGCGTCCAAAACCGTTTGAACTGGACCAGGTATGTACAGGTTGTTCTGGCAGTTAACTTTAATGCGACGAGCACTAATGACCTGTGAATATGTGAACAACCTCTGTCTGTCTTAAATATAATATAAGGTATCTGTGGCAACGCTGTCATGGTGGTAAATATAGTATAGTCTGTGGGGTGTTATTATAATTTTTAATGCGCAGGTGTTATTTTTATTTTTTGTTTTTATTTTGTTACAAAAAATAAACATTTTTCTTTATATATGGTGCTGTGGTGTAACTGCTTGTTTTTAGTTGGGAACAGCACTGCTGTTTAAAAATGTTTGAATTTTTGCTATTTATTTTGTTTTTTTGTTTTGGTGTTTTTGGGACATTTGGTGTGGCTTATTTTCGTCTTTGAGACATATCATCTGTTGTGTGAATAGTGAACTGTTCACGTTCAATTCTATTTAAGAGTTCCTGCGTGCTTTTGTCAAGAAAAAAAGAGAAAAAAATGAGTTTAAAAGAAAAGAAGAAAATATAAGGCAAAAAAGGCAAAAAAAAAATCTGTACATAAAAGAGGAATGACACACAAATACATCCCTCAACACTTAGAATTCTGACAGAGCAACAAGGTTTGCATTTAGTATGCATTTTTAAAGAGGATGCGACTGGTAAAACTTTTCTGAGGATATGACATATAAAACTCAATTGTCTGCCATTATTTTTAAAATAAAACAAAACAAACTGTTTATGCAAATGAAAAATAGAAATGAGTGTGATTATGAACCCCCTTGACACACACACCCTACCCACCCCTTACACACACACACACACACACCTACACACACCTCTACCCACATACACTACTACCAACTTCTTACACACACACACACACACACCTTCTCACACACCCTCCTTCTTACACACTATTTCACACACCATACCACACGCACACACACACACACCGCCCACATACATTTGTCCTTGGGTCAAGGTCTTCCTGGAATTCAAATTCCTTCTCAGACAGGGGGGAATGAAGGCGTAAACCATCGGTCGCCATCGGCACAGATGCAGAAGCATCATGAGTGACTGAACTAAAGAAAGAACTAACACAAAACAAAATTAAAAATTGTATTTAATTAAAAGAAGATTTATCTCCCAGCCAGCTGATTTCAGGGGGAGGGAGGTGCTTGCACCTGCCTTGCCCCTCTTGGGCACCCTGCCATGTATTTATTAATGCCATGTCATGTGTCCAGAGTTGAGTTGTGAGCACCGGGAAGGGTGTTTATGGCTCCCCATTCACTTAGCCAGGTTCCTTTTGAACAGTGCCATACAGGTGCTCTGTTTCATATGAATTGGCAGCCCATTCAAAAAATGTAGCAGTCGCTAGAGACAAATCTGTTCCTCGAGCACATCCTATTCAAGTCACAGGCCATATTTAGACCCTTGGAATGGGTAGCTCTAGTCCCATTTGATTTACAGATGTGCAGCAAATTCATTAGGTTTGGGTCTGAGATTGCTCTGTAAGCTAGGCATAAGTCTCCCCTCAGAAATCTATATGATACTCAGTACAGTGACAAGCATTTTAGGCGGTCTGTGTAAGGCACTTGCTGGAGTCCCTTGATCTTCTTACTTAGAAATCTATGAGGTCTCACCAATTGCTGCAGGTGCTTTGTATGGTACATGCTGAAAGGGGAGTTATACTCAATTATGGGCCTGATTAGTGATGAGTACAAAAGGGTTATAACCTTCTTTGCTCTAGAGGCAATGCCTTTGCTAATCAAGTGTGCTATTTAGAAAGTCTTCCTTACTACAGTAGACACATGGTGGTCAAAGCGAAGGTCACAGTCTACTTGTGATCCCAGATCTCTTACCACTTTGTAGATACATAGGGTATTGCTGTTAATTTGACAGTGTGAAGGGACATTGTTTTTACCGAAGGGAATGATGGTGCATTTCTTTGCATTCAGTTTAGACCATGGCTAAGGCACCAGTTATTGGTCTGCGTAAGACCCTCCTGAAGTATACTGAACCCAGTTTGCAGTCATCCACAAACTTGGTCAGCCGCAGTCCCTTAGTTTTGGCCTGAACTTCTGAGAAGTATATACCAAACAGTGGGGGCCCAGCACTTACCCTCGTGGCACCCTGCTGGTGACAGGTCTGCGGGTTGATGTGGATCACCCACTTTGATAGTGTGTGACCAGTTTGTGATCCAGTTGGAAACCAGTCTTACAACAAAGGGTTTACATTCAGTTTGCCAAGTTTATCAGGAATGCCTGAGTTTGGAATTGCGCCAAAGGGGTTTGCCAAGTCAAGGTATGCTGGGTGCACAGATTTGCCCTTGTCAATAGCCCTGGGCAGATTTTTAAAGAAATCCACCATGTTTAACAGGCAGGATCTGCCCTTGATGAAGCCAAACTGGATCGGATTCAGGGTTTGGAGGTCACCTATGTCTTTATTTATGAGGTCTGTGATGATATGTTCCATGGTTTTATAGATGAGGCTGGTCAGACTTATGGGTCTATAATTCCCTTGGTCTGTTGCTAAGCCACCTTTGTGGAGAGGAATAATTGTTGCTGTTCTCCACTGTGCAGGAAAAAAGCCAGTGGCTATGCTGTGATTGAATAGGGTACTTAATGGTGATGCCAGTTCATGTTTTAGCTTGTCTAGAAGACAGCCTGGGATGGCATCTGATCCCATAGATGCTGTGTTTTTTGCCTTAGATAAGGCTTTAATGACCTGTTCTTCAGATCTGTAAGGTGGGGGGGGGTTAGTTGGAGGCAAGGTTTGTGATAAGCTTGGAGTGGATAAGGGAGTAAAAGTTTTCCCAAATCTGTCCACTATCATGTTTCCTATTTCTGCGGGATGAGTGTGTGAGACACCATAAGCTACATATGTAGCTGTAAAAGGCCTTATGATTATCTTTGGATGTGATTTTTAGGTTTTCTCAAAGTTACCCTTAGAGGATTTGACATGTTGTCTTATTTGCCTGTTGAGGCTGAGAAGAGTGCTTTTCCATTGTTGGGGCCTCGCCTTAGTTTTCATAGACAGCAACTTTTTGCATTTGTTGTAAAGTTTGTTGATCCAGGATGTCCACCAGGGTGCCTTTTTTTTCTTGCGGCTCTGGTTTTGACTATCTATGGAACAGCTGAGTCTATACACTTATACAAGTGATCGTACAGGGCTTTAGTGTAAGCTTTGGTGCAGTTACCATTTCCAGCTGGAGTGGGACTTGGAATGCACTTATACCTTCCTCTAGGAGGCTATAGTTTGCTTTGTGAAGTTTTTTAGTCTGACTTAACTGATTTGTGGTCAGATTTAACTAATGAGGGTCTAACAGTTGTAGTGGTGCATCTGTTTGTCATGTTAGTGAAGACCAGATCTATTATGTTTGCCCCTCTTGTTAGAGTTTGAACAATTTGTTCCAGGGCATTTGAGTCAACAGTCAAGGAATTTTTGCACTAGTGAGTTAGAGTGAGAGTAGATTTCCCAGTTGATGGTGGAATAACTGAAATCACCCATGACCAGAGTGTTTGGCAATATTTGGATTGACTCCAGTTTGGTCAAGTAGGCTCATGCGCATCATGATCCATGCAGATGGGTATATAACTAGCTATGACTTGAATGGGGGTCTTACCCACAGTAATCTGAACTTGGACTAATGCCATGGAATTGTCCAGTCTAAATAGTCAGGAGGTGAATTTCTCTTTAATATAGAGAGAAACATTGCCTCCTTTGGTTCTCACCTGTTTGTTTTGTGGTCTGAAGGTGAGGAAGGCATTGTAGCCTTGCAAGGCCAGGGTACTCACTGAGACCTTGAACCAGGTTTCTGTAACTGCACAGACATCTACATCTTTCAGTGAGAGAAGTGCTTCCGGGGTGTGACGTTTTTGGATTAAGCTCCTATCTTTTAGCAACATAACCCTTATTTTGTTATGATTTGCAATTTTCACGTTGGCAATTTTGTTTTTGAGACCTTACGTAAAAAAGGCACTATGGGGAAACAAGAGCATTTGCCAGCAACTGAAAGACTAGCAGTGCCAGGTTAAAACCATCTCCTGCAAAGCAGTGAGGTTTGTTGACCATGTCATCCCAGGCTGACATTAACTGGATCCCCTTTGAATGATACTAAAAACTAAGTCATTTATTGAAATCTATCATTTTTTTGTTTATACTGTGGCATCATTCTAGGTTTGGGTAATATGCTTCTGAAGGCTAGGGACATACCTGCCTGGGACACATGGAGAGCTCAATCATGTCTCTTTTTATATAGTCCAGTGAGGTACATCTCAGGTCATTCACTCCAACATGAGCTGTGACAATTCATAATGATACTTGTTGCAGAGATACCTGAGTGCATGTGTGATCTCGTGAACATGGCACAAGACAGGCAGCTGATCATCACTTTCTCCTCATCTAACCAGGTGAGTGGGACATTCATGTGTCTCACTATGAAGTCTCCAATAACATCAAAATTTGTTTTTCGAGTGTCATGCCTTAAGGGCTTGGTAAGTGATACACTGGTGTTACTGTGTGTCTTGGGTGCTGTGGGAATTGTCTTTTGTTTTGGCGGTTTCTGGTGTTTTGGTAAGTTTTTTGAGAGAACCGTCGCGTATGTGGATTTATATGTTGGATGCATGCTATATGTGTGAGTTGTGGTGGATGAGCTGACAACCTCTTCAGTGTTACTGCTTTGAGTGTGAGAGAGCAGAGATTCAAGATTCTTCGTGTAGATGCATCTCTCGCACTCTGTACTAGAGTGAGTTATTACAAGAAGGTTGTCGGTGTACATGAGGCAGTTGCTACACTGTCTCAAGAGACCCAAGTCAATATGACTGGCAGGAGAAACAAGAGTAGTCCAACTCTCCATAATGCGATGTTTGAAGAACTGTTATAACAAAGGGGGTGCTCTCAGGACTGATCTAGGAGGTGCTCTGTAGATGTGTACTTCTGACAGTGTTTTTAGCTGATGATTTAATAGGTCACAGCTCACTAGCAATACTTCTTAGAACTGAGATGTACTACAGCTGTATCTAAGGGAAAAATTGTCAGAATTATCTGTCCAGCTATGGCACACAATTGGGTGGCAGAGCTCAGAGCTGCACAACATGCAAACAAGCAGAAACCAGCTCAAATGCAGGGCTTAAATACCAGAAGCTAAAACCTTAAGAAATCTTTGAAAAAAAAAATCAAAAGAATTAATGAGGGTGCTTACTCCAACTCTAGACCAATCAGCACTCACCAAACATTTCTCTCAAAAGGGTGCAGAAGGGTCCCTTCCAATCAAAGATGCCTCTGAAAATGTGTTCAGAATACAACAGCCACTATAAACAGACCTAGATGCAACAAACCTGTATCTGGCTTATGCTACAGCTACTAGCTACAATAATTTAGGTGGGAAACACTAAGAAAATGTTTTAAACAAACAGCAGAAAAACAGCAGTGAGATACTAAAAAATGTTTTAAACAGCAGAAATACAGCAAGGAGACACTAAAGAATGTTTTAAACAGCAAACAGATCAGTTATTTAAAACACTGCTTGGCAAGCAAACAGAACAGATGCTTTGCAAACAGTGAAAAATAGCAACATTTATTTTGCAAACAGTGAAAATAATAAAAAAGTTTTGCAACAGTGAAAACAACAACAAAATACAATTTAACAGGCACAGTAAGGCAGACAAATGTAGTACAAACAGTGCATTAAGTTTACAGTATTACATTAGCAGAACACAATAAAAAGTGCAGTAAATAGTATAATCAAACAAAGAAACAAAAAAACAAGCAACTTATGTTTTTTGGGAATCTCAGAAGCTTGTAGTGTCTAGTATCTCAGCTCAGAGTTGTGGCTGGTAGCCCACCTCAGTTCAGCTTGGTTGAAATGCAGGGCTTAAATACCAGAAGCTACAAACTTAAAAAAAAAAAAAAAAACAATGAGGGTCCTTACTCCAAGCCCTAGACCAATCACCCTTCACCAGACAGGTTCCAATCAGCACACTTCTTTCACAAGGGTGCAGAAGGGCCCCTTCCAATCAAAGATGGCTTAGCAAATGTGCTCAGCTACTACAAACAGACCCAGATGCAGCAAACCTAAATCTGTATTAAACAGCAGCTACTAGCTACACTGATTATAGTGGGAAAAAATAAGAAAATGTTTTAAACAGCAAACAAATAAGTTATTTAAAACACTGCTTGACTGGAAAACAGAACAAACAGGAGAGATGCTTTGCAAACAGTGAAAGGTAATAACAATAACTTTGCATACAGTGAAAATAGCAAAAAAATGTTTGCAATAGTGAAAACAGCAACAGAATATGCTTTGACATGCACAGTAAGGCAGACAAATGTGGCACAAACAGTGCAGTTTAGTTTACAGTATTAAAATTCAGTATTAAATAAGCAGAATGCAATATATGAACTTTGCTTAAAAAGGCACTATAGGGGGAAGAAAATGACTCAGCCAATATAAGGAAGCCCTGTAGAGAGAGGTGAAGGGCAATCCAGCCTAACAATAATCATAATCATCTCCAGTACTGACACACACTGGGTTCCACTAGAATGATACCAGTTAATAAGCCAATTATTGACATCAATTTTTTTTTTGAAATTTTCTCTTCATTTTTAGAGAAGGCAAGGTAATGTCTTGCTTATCTTGGAACGTTCGTATAGAGTTCAGCTATAACTCTGTGCACCTCTGCCAAAGCAGATTGTCTAAGATAAGTAGCTCTAAAATGTGTGACAATGAGAGTGTTGCCATACTTAAGGTGAAGGGATCTAAGAGCTCCGGTCTCATCTCAATTCACGACACGACAGACATCTTAACCACGACATTATCTCTGCACAGCCTGGTCAGCAGACCATGAGAACCTAAGTATAGAGTCACCTACCGTGAATACATTATCATGTTACCTTATGTAGCTACATCCTTGGAAATCATTATGGAAGTAGACCCAGAGCCAGGGCAACTCACTTTAGTTGTGGGTGAAGATATGTTACAGTCGAGTAGTGGTATGTAACTGAGTTTTGTAAAAACAATGTCTTGACACATTAAGTTCTGATTTGTTAACAACCTTGGCAAAACTGGGTATCCTGTGATGTACTATTAAGCTGCTTACTGACTTTAGTGTTTGAGAGGCTAGAATCCACATTTAATAGCTACTTATACCTTTAACAAGTAGTAACATTAAATCATAAAAGTGAACACCAGGAGGTATTAAAATGTTGTCACACTGCTTTAACATTCAGAAAGTGAGCAGCCCAACAACACAAGGGGACAGAGTAAATTGTGAATCCATGTTGAAAGAGACCAGTACAAGACAGATGTGAGTGACTACCTGACTGGTGAGCCAGTATCTATAAAGATTAAGTAGAAGGAGCCCTCAAATTATATCCTATAGTTAAGACTATGAACCAAAATCAGGTAAGTCAGCTAGAAATAAAAAAAAATTGTCACACATGAAAACTCCAAGCCAAAAAGATGGCATTTACTACTGTTGTGGTGTAAGTAAAATGCAACTCCTTGCACACTGTTGTACTTATCAGCCAATCTAAACTCAGGTTAACCAATGACAATATGCAAACAAAATCCAGTTAGTACAGGACTTCAGCAAGCTAAGCATACCATCTTTCAATGCTATAAAGCACTGGCCGCACAACTAAGCTCCTTATGTTTTATGCAATCACTCATCAAAAAGGGAAAAGTACCAAACAGCAACATGGGAATAAAAGAAAGTCAATTAGTTAAAAAGCTCAGGATAGAAGGAACATAATTCAGACAGGCAGAGTCAGAACCTTTATACCTCTAACAGGAACAGCAATCCCAAACTATGCAACATTCAAAACCAGATCACTTACCTGCTCTGCCTGTTTCAAAGCCAGATCAAAGGGAAAATAAATTGTATAACTGTGAAAGGCTCAAAGAACCTCCTATTAAGTGGAAATGTTGTGAAGTTCTAAGTTAATAGTACCATTACTTTAAAAAGTACCCCTAATTTGGGGGCTTTTCCCCTAATTATTTTTTTGCTTTGCTCCTATCTTTGTAGGTAAAAATTGAATGCTACTGTCCAAACCAAGAGGACACAAGGGCAACATACAAATACATTCAGTAGCATAACAAGACCGCAGGTAGCTTAATATGCCAGAAATTGGCACTATGAAGTGCCGCCCCATGCAGCTAAGCTCCTTATATACGCTAGACAAACATCTATTGGCAACAAGAGATAAACAGACAGACAGTTAGGACAATCATCATCCAGTTCACACAGGCAGGGGCGGAACCATTCCTCTCTCACCAGGAACAGCAACCACAACCACAGGGCCCAAAATCAGCATAAGACAACCCAGGTTACTCACCTGCTGTCTGGTCCAAACTCAGACAAAAGAAGGCAGATGACAAAATTCAAGTAGTGCAGACCTAAACACAGGTGAAACAAAGGCAATCTATAAGCAAAACCCAGTCAAAACACAGGTCTCCAACAAAGTCAGCACACCACAGAGCAGCAGGTTAGCAAATTGTATCTATGTCTGGAAAGTACAGTGACCACAGTAGTATATTAATATGAAACAGTGCACTCTACCTCAAACAGCTCTGCTCTAGGTTGAACCCACAATTTGATCTGTTTTATACTGCAAAGTGGAACAGGATAAATGCATTTGAAACATTAAAATCGTAATAAAGCAGTCTCATCAACTATTCTGAAAGGTTGAAATTGCAGGGGTGGGACTGAAATGTGATCTGCTTTTAGGTATGCAAGTTTAATCCAATCTACAGAGACCATTTCCACTACTAATGTCTAAGTTTAAACACACATGTTAGTTGGCTACTTTTCATATGTTCATTTCCCCTCTATGAATTACTAGTAGCAACACACACATACAAAACAGTCTTAAGTAAGGGTTGGGCAAATTCTATTCTTACACATATGAAAACATGATGGCTCCAAAACATACTGATAAATTTGCCTCTAAGGATATTTGAGTAAACAAACAAAATCATGAGTCAGTTCTCCCGATGGCTTTTTCTTTAAGCTATTTTATCTCGCCAAATGGATGTCACACCCACCAATCATCTATTTTATATAGCTGTATTATTACGCACTTCTTCATTTCAGCAGGTAGGGAAGCCAGACCAAAGTGTCTTACATCAGACATGGCAGTGTCTATTAACCTTCTGCAGTTAGCCTAATCCAATATAAAACTAACACTTAACAGATAATTTTATAAGCAAACATTTTCAGACTTGTTTGGGTCTCCTGTAAAACATAAGTAAGCCTCTCCAAAGAGACTGATATGTATATTTGCAATCTGCTGCTCTAAGGAATTCTGGGAGTAAATAGAGAGTCTGTAGACTTTGTTGTTCTAAACTACAAGCTGGTACCTCTTTTCTAGTTAAATACCTGACCGACGTGTAAGAAGCAGTGGCAACCTGATAAAACCTACTACTGTAATTTTGGTGGCGTTAAGATATACCAATGTGCTATGAGGTGCAGTAGATTGTTGTGTCTGTGCTTTCAGAACACACTGGGGATTTTGGTAAGTTTAAAAGACTCGGATCACACATGCTCCAGTGCTCCAGATAGTAGTATAAGTGTGTGTGTGTGTGTGGGGGGGGGGACAGTACTAATACCTTATGGCTTTCAAAACAAGGGATTACATTCACATCTGCAAAAGACACATTTTCAAATTTCACATATGAGCAAGCATAAAAAGCCTGCAGCAGAATTGTAATGGTGCTCTGTGCTTTCCCGCCCCCTTCCCCCTTTACTAATATAACAAGCTCTTAAGTTATTACACCTTAGGGAAGGATGAATTTTTGCTGCATCAGTTTTATAAAACATGCTGTTTTCTCACAGTCTGCAGCTGTAAGAAAAAAGTGACCACTACAACTGGAGTGCCCCACCAAGTATGTAGTTATGTTACACCGTATGACAAGCATAAAGTGCATCAGGCATGGTGTTTAAGTTTGGGGTGGGCAACAGTAATTAAAATGTCAAACAAGTATGCAGTACATGCCAGTGTTTGTAGCTGTAGGTTAATTCAAGTTATCCAACATATGTTGATATTTATTCAGGAATCCAAATGAACATATTGTGTACCAAATGGATTTGACCTAAACGCAAGAATCTTTGGCAACAGTGTCTGGGAAGATTTTATATACAGCATGTGTAGCTGCCCTTTCAAATTCAGTGATGACAAAGGGATTATTCCACAGATAAATGGACAGTCCAAATACTGATCTAATAAGCTGCACCCTTCTTCTGCCCTAGTCATCTTCACAGCACATGCCATAGGAAAGGTTCATTTATTTGTTGAACCTTCAACTACTGCATGTTGAAATACAAATTACTTACACCCGGCACCTACAACCTGAAAGTTGCATACCATCACATGACTTTCCTTACACCTTGAGGATTTGCTTCTGTAGTTAAAATAATGTGAAGTTGTTCTGTTTGTATGATCTCTGACAATTTAGCCCTGCTTGCGTCATGGCACTTACTTTTGGGGTTATTTTAAATTCATGTGTTGTCTGACATTTGAGGTTATAGATTTTGCTGTAGCTGTTGTATTATTGATCGTTTGTTCAGAAGTGCTTTGCAGTTTTAGGTCTGCACTTTGCAGGTGCTTTTAATACTAACATTAGCAGCATGATGTTCATATGTGTGTGAGCCCGGAGCTGCAGAATATTTCATGGTGAGTAATAACTGCCAAGCTGCATGTGAAACTGGGTGGGGGTCTTGCTGGTGTGCTGTTTCCACAGCCTGCACTAAAGTTTTCTGCCCAGCCTTTGCAGTGGTCTGTTTTTTTTTTTTTTTTTTTTCATACACATGCCAGCTATATCTTTTAAGACTGTTGATGTTTCTGGTGGTCCATATGCTTGTTAACTGTAGGTCTGAAGATGTTTTATGTTGATAGTACAGACATGCATACAGCATGCATGTTAACAAATGTATGACTGTTACCAGGCTGCCCTGCTTTATGGAGAAGCCACGGCTGTTACCTTATGCTTGCAGTTTGTGCAAGTTCTGTTTTATCAGTTACTTTCACTAAGTAAGCACAGTTCATTTTGAGATGCATGTGAAATGTGGAGTCCATTACACTAAGATAAGGAGTGCATGGGGACAAATCTTTACGTTCTAGGGTCCTAGCTTGTGTTTACACATTGTTATTGCAATGATTCTGAATGGTCTTTAGTTTTGGTGTAGATTACTGAGGATTTATTTAGTTTAGTAAAGTTTGCCTTGTATTCTGCATCCTATATTTCTTACTAGAACTGCATGGTTTGTACACTACAGAAATACAAATCCCTATGTGAGCCACACTTACATCCATGAGTTATGTTGCACATTATGTGGATAAATGGCATCTTAAGTAACTTATCACCCATTGTTTATTTTACACGATATAAAGATATAGAACTTCTATATCCAGTACAGCCATGGTTTGTCTTCTAGTTTATATTTTAATGTTAATTAATTAATCTGTTAACAGGGTAAGTGAAGATCACCACAGAAACTTTTCAGCATAGCCTGAGTAATGAGGCCAAGGGTAACAAACGCATATTCAGACAGTTTAGAGAAGTCGATCAACCTGCATATTTTAGGGAGGTGGAAGAGAACTGGAATACCCAGAGAAAATACATGCAGACTTGGGGAAGAACATGAAAACTCCATGCAGACAATGGTAAGAGATCTGGACTGAACCTTGGACCCTTGAGCTGTGAGGCAAAAATCTTAAACCCCTGAAACACTGCGCTGCACATTTACATCAGTACAGGTCTTCCTAGCTCATGTTTATCCATTCTTTTATTTTATATGTTACTTTGTACATGGTCTTATTTGCAAAACACACACCTGTACTATCCAGTTTATTTACATGTTTTTTTTGCTACAGTTTCTTCACACTCCTGTGGCCATTCTTTATCCAGCATAAGGTCAAGGATCAACCAGGAGTAGACATCATTCAGACTGCCATTGAGGTGGATCAATTTTTTTTTTTAATTTCCTCATCCTGAACTACATACACCTAGCAAGGCAAAAAGAAGTGGCAAAAAATGATCTGTCCACAGAGGCTGTCCCCTCACTTCAGCAAGGGCCATTTCCTCCAAGAAGTCCTGCCTTTCCCCACATGACATAATTGTTTTCCCTGGTCTCCAGAATGAAAATCACACTGCCAGAGTGGCCTCAGGTATACGTAAACCCCTCCTCTTTCTTTCCTCAGAGAGGCCAGCAAGAAGCTCTCAACCCCCACCAATGCCTGGATCCTAGAGTGACAGGATTGCTAATCATTCCCCAGTAGCTCAATCCCTCCATGCCATGCAGGCAAGCTTTTTATATTCTAAGTTGTTATGTACACTACACAGGTCTGTTTTATAAACCATTCAAGAAAATGAGGTCATGTGCTATACACTCTTATTTTGGGTAACAAATTGGCACATACTTGCTTGTCTAACACATTCACTGTTTATTCCATATGCTGTACTAATTTGTTGCATTCATATCAAAATAATGTACTGTTTGCTTTACAAACTACTATATGGTTTGATGTGCTACTCCCTTATTCCATCTATACGTATTAACAATTTGTTACACGTGCCATATGGATACACAGTCTTATATAACAAACATTCATTTTTGTGTAACATGGAACAGCTTCTCACATGCTAAACATGCCCACATTTTGTTTTGTATAATGCACTGCTGCAGGCCCTGAAATGTTGAACATATACTCAGGGCTCCTATCGTCAGTTTGGCAGGCAGCAAGACAGTGGTGTAGGACAAATAGGTAAGGTACTGTCTGCCTTACTACATTAATATTTATAGTTACCTGGGAAGGCAAATCATACCTTAACTGCTTTTCTTCTACCACTGTGCTTTAGTCTGTCCCCACGCCTGAATGCATTCATAAAGAAATCACAGTCATTAGGCATGATGACAGGCTGGGGTTCATTACCATAATATGGCAATGAAGGAATCTGGTACTGTCTGAACTTCCATTGGTAGGAGCAGACCCACATCATGGTGTACTGGGAGTTAAGATAAAGTTATGCAGGGTAGCAGGTTTGTCTACACCATAATGGATTTCATTGCCAGTAGAGAATTTCCTCTCATGGAACAAAGGTATTTAGGGGGTGGGGGGTACTTTACGACATCACTAGTATATTATTTATACCTAACATTTAGGCAAAACAAACTCAGAATATTAAAAATGTAATAAAATGAGACAAGATATATCAGCATTATCTTTCTTCACCTGCCTAATACTAATACACACCACAGACTTAACAAGAAATTTAATCCATATGAACAGCGCAAAACTAATGAAACCACAAACCTAAAGGCAACAACATTTATATCGGGTTATTGACAAGACTTTAACTCGTTTATAACTGACTCACAACAGAGTGATCAAAAATGATAAAATTCTAAAAGGTATGAATGTAAGTAAGCTGGAAATAAACTCCTATGTCACCTGCGGGATTGCCAGCTGGGTCACAGATAGAAAGAAGGAAATTAAAATGGTGAAGATATTTTCACAACAAGACCCGTCACCAGTGGAGTCCCCCAGGATTCTGTGCTGGGACCTCTCATGTTTGGTTTCTAGTTTTCTGAAGTAAAAGCCAAAACTAACGGGCTCTGGCTCACTAAGTTTGCAGATAACTGCAAGCTAGGAGAAGTCATTGAATACCCAAATGACTTAGCCATCCTGCAGGAAGATTTGTCAGAAATAAATAACTGGTGCCAAAATCATGGACTAAAACTAAATGCCAAAAAAATGTATCATTGTATCCTTTGGGAAGGCGTCTACCAAAGGTTACTACCGCACTGAAAATACGCCTAAAGCTGACCCAGTTGTTTGGGATTTGGGAAGTTATGTGGACAGTTACCTAGCTTTTGATCAGCATGTGCCCGCTGTTGTAAGAAAGCCCTTCTATAATGCACAGCATATAAATTAAAGGGATTATGTCTAGATCAAGGTATTTCATTGTCCCCCTTTACTAAGCCCTCATTAGGCCAATCATTGAATATAATGTTCCCTTTGGCATGTATCTGTCCAGATACATGCAATAACTTAAACATCCACAGAGATACCTTAGTAAAAGGATACAAGGCTTAAACATCATGTCCTGTATGGACCAACTCAAAGCCATGTCACTATAACCAGTATCCTACAGACTGCTAAGAGGTGACCTGTGTCTGGAATAAAAGGCATCCTCTGACCCAATACTGATGGATTTACTGCATATCAGGAAGCCAAATGTCATCAGAAATACTCAGTCTAGGGATCTAAACCTATTCTGCAACATCAACAGAACGGTTTGGAGGGACAAGTATATCTTGAAGAGGATATCTGTGCTCTGGAACAGACTTCCCATCCACATAAAACAAAGTTCATTCCTATCCATATACAAGTGCAACTTGGATCTATGGATAGAAAACAGAAAATTTACTCCAGGACTGAACCCTCTACTATTAATGGACAAAGGCAGCTCCTAAATGCTTTATCTCATGCATGGGTCCTGTGAAATTATCTCTGGTATGGTCCAAGTTATTCTGATTAGGGGCAATATATAAATATCGACCATAGGATGGGTAAGGCCAATCCCTAACCATATGCGTTAGGTTAACTCAAGCACAAAAAGGGAATTTGGCTAGACTTAAAACAGCCCTCAAGGGCAGCTAGTCAAGTACTTACTTGTAAACCTATGAATAGCATTTTGAAACATAAGTAGAAAAATATGCATTTTTGGGGGGGTGGGGGTAGGCAAGTCTCCTGTACCCCCCACAATCCTATTACTTGTATATACCAATGCAATGGCTGTACCTTTGCATGGAAATACTCAGAAAACCATTGCCTTTCTGGGGAAAAAGACTGGTAGTTGCATGCTAGTGATTATTCATATAAATATCAATTAGTAATGTTTTGCAAACAAGCCATCCTATTCATATCATTATTCATGAATGCTGGCAAACATGTAACCACACCATAGCAGTACTTCTTAAAAAGCATGTGTTTCACATCTGCTACCTTCCGTGTGATGTAAACCCAGCACCCATGCATAAACTACTTTCTGTTACTAATATGCTACTTGTACTTCCCATTCATACAACCCAGGATCAGGTTTATGGCCAAACATTCTCACAAATTACACCAACAGTAAATCTGCTGTATGCACAACAATTGCGAGTATAACTAATATGAAGACTCTTTAGTGACATGACCAGTCTTAATAACCGATGTGTTTTACTTGATGATTGGCTAAATCAACAGAAGTCAAAATTCTATTGCAGAATGTTGGTTTAAAGATCATTATACAATAACCCCCATTAATATTCCAAAATGTGTACGCTAATTGGTCAGCGTGCATGTTGTAAATCAGAGTTATAGTAATGGAAAAAGGTCCGGTCGCCTGGACTTTTTCCATTAGTATAACTCCTTTTTTTACAGTAATGGAGAACGCAAGATCTCCATTGCTTTTCACACTGTCTTGCTATGTAGTTTAACATAGCGAGACAGCTTTAAAAAAAGTAACGGAGATCTTCCTATCTCTGTTGCTTTTTTTAAAGGTGTCTCGCTATGTTAAATGGATTTAACATAGCGAGACAGCTTTAAAAAAACAACAGAAATTTTCCATTGCTTTTTTTAAAGCTGTCTCGCTATGTTAAACTCCTTTAACATAGCGAGACAGTGTGTAAAAAACAACGGAGATCTTGCTTTCTCTGTTGCTTTTTTCAAAACTGTCTCGCTATGTTAAATAGGTTTAACATAGTGAGACAACTTTAAAAAAAGTAACAGAGATTCTCCGTTGCTTTTTTTAAAGGTGTCTCGCTATGTTAAACTCTTTTAACATAGCGAGACACTTTCTAAAATGCAACGGAGATCTTGCTTTCTCTGTTGCTTCCACCCACAGCTCTGATGTACTGCGTAAGCATACGCATGCGCAGTACATCAGAACTGCCGCAGAATATCAGATAGCTGCAGAAGGGCAGCAAGGAGGCATTATACAATGCCATTATTTAAGAAAAGTTATTATTTTTTTTCTTAAATAATGTCATTGTATAATAGCAATAACCCACTTCTGGGTGTGGGTAATGCTGGATTTACCCATGGTTGTCTTTATTTGGCCACTCAAGCTTTGCCCTCGTGACCAAGCCACACCAACAGTGGGTAAATCCAGCATTACCCACACCCAGGCATGGGTTATTGCTATATTATTTTATGTCAAATACCATAAGCAAAAACTATGAAACCTACTTTGATGATGGACATGGCCAAACAGGAGGTGGTAGTGTTGTCACACTACTACGGAAAAATGCAGGCCTACTCCCCCCACAAATATCTTTCATCAGTACAAATAATGATCTTGACCTAACCAGGATTCTTATGGAATGCAGTTAGGAGATCACATAAAATGCATTCAGCATCAATCTATATGCCACCTTCTTCTGCAATAGATATACTTCAAAACACTGATCAATAGTGATGATGTGACTGTTTATGTGGGCTGCTTGGGTTGGTGAGGTGGCTGGGGTTGCTTTGGTTCCTGTGCTTGCACTTGTTTGTGTGGTTCTGTTCTTTTGTCTTTTGTGCATGTTTGTGTTATTGTTTTTGTGTCCTCCTGTTTTTCCTGGGGTTTGCTTTTTTATTGTTTTTTTTTTAATGCTGAGAATTCATTTTTTTTGGATTTTCAGAATTGACTTTTTTTCAAATTTTACTCATTTTTTGATCTGATTCAATTTGACCTTCATTTGAAATGTTTACTTCAGCACAGCTGGAATGTTTACTTCCTTACATATTTGATGGTGCTGTGTGCCCAGCTGGTGCCTCTCTCTGTGTCCTATCCTGTGTGAGTCCCTGTGTTTGTGCCTTAGTTTGTGCTATAAATATAACAATAATTTTTATAGCAATTTTTTAGTTTTAAATTATTTTATATTTTTCCTTTTTATTTTGGGACTGTATTTTGTATTATTTTGTTTTTGTGAGGTTTTTGTTATTATTGTTGTTTTTTTGGACTGAACTGAATTCACTGACTATGTCCAGTTTTTATGCCACTGGGCTGTATTCCTCATTACTGGGTTTGTTCACTGGTTTTTTGTTGACAGCTTTTGACAGCTATGGTGAGAATTGATGGTGACCATTTACGGAGCTTAAGTTTCATTGAAGCCTTTTATAAATTGGCTTTCACAAAGCAGTATTCTGTTTATTTGATTTGGCATGCACATACCTTGCAGTGACTATGGCAGTAAGATGCCACGTTTGCACAGCATTTATTAGTTTCTTATAGATTATTATAATGTTGTTTTTGTTTGTGTCCCTGTTTCTGTTTTTCTTTTTCCACCCCTACTTGTTTTTTTGAGACTTCTTCTTGATTTAGCTTTGAGATAGTTGAGATGTAGTAGAGATTTTACAAGGAGCTGAGAGCTGCAGGGGAGAGGAGTTTAGTGCTAAGTGCTTAGCTCATTCACATTGCTAGCAGCACAAAAATTCTGTGTACTTGCTTACTTGCTTTGGGTACTTGGTTCTACTCCCATAAATGCTGCTTGCTGTACTGAGGTGAATGCTGACTACTAAGATTAATTACTAGCCCTTATTTGCCATCTATTGCATCATTTCTTATTATTTGCTTTATATTTTAGTAATAATTTAATTAATTTAGGCAATTTATTTATTTTTTCATTTTATTTTTCAGTGAAGTCATGAAATATAAATAGCAACAACTCTCTCATTAGCAACCTCTTATTTAATTATTTATTTTTTAGAATTTTTTTTACTACTTCAGAGATACTACATATTATTTATATTATTTAAACTCACTGGAAAAAAAGTGACTAGACTTTTTTATGATGGAAATGTTCTGAATTGGGCAGTTTGTTTCATGTTTTTGTGGAAAAAAATTCAAAAAGCATAGGAAGGTGTGTCAAAAGAGCACACATGCATGTATGTATATGGGCCTAAGATTATTTTAAAAGCAGCCCAGAATTAATTTTTATCTGCCACGTAAAAAATATTTTTTTCTTTGAATGGTTTTTTTAATGTTGTTTCAATGAATGAGTTTCAAAAGGGCAGAAGTTTTTTATGCCAAGTTTGTTAGCAGATGTCTCTAGTGTTTGTGCTGTAAAAATCCTGTTATTCTAGCAACTTTACAAATTTGAAAATCCTAGCTACACCCCTGCTCAAAACACTTTAAAATGTATGAGTATCATATCTTAAAGCAGACTAGTAAAAGCAAGCTTATCAGACTAGGTAGCCACAACATGAACTAGAATTCTTAATACAGAAGAACATTAAACAGGATTTTCATCCTTCATAACCTAGCCCAAACAGATCAAGAACCAGCCTACAAAGAGGAAAGTGGTCACTCTTAGAAATAAATCTTACTAACTACCTCAGCAGATTACATTTTGCTGAAGTTCTTCCAAATTCAATGAGTGACCACTCTTCTATTTTTTCATTACAATCTCTAAAAACTCCTAAAACTACAACTGTAACACTATACACTAGGTACAATTGACTCCTGTGATTTGACTCTACTAGCTGAGCTTGAATTTACAGACTCTTAGGTTCCCTGTAATGAAAAATATCCCCCAACTGATATGTCTGTATCTTTGTGTTGTCATATTCGTCCAAGACAAACTCATCACATCTGCTCCCCAATAAAGAGATAGACCCAAAGTTTTGACTGGAGCTGCACACACCCTAAGAAAAATCTTCTGGGACATACTATTTTTGAAAAGTAAAACAAGCATGACAAAACAGTATATTCAATGAGTATAGGTTCATAGGTTCAAAGCTTCATAGGTTGGTACTAAGCTATCGGCCCTACGGCCTATAAAAGCCTAGCCATAACAATTCCCTGGCTATTTCATCCCACAGTATTTACTTCCCTGGATCCCTGTCTAGAAGGGCAATCCCTGGGGTGAATTTCCTATCTCCCATCCAGTCATCAGGGTTCCTTTGAAGAGGGCCAAAGAGGTGCTCTGCTTGACATGCATGGGCAGTCTATTCCAGAGTCTGGGGAGTCTCTGGGTCAGGAACCTATCATTCCAGCATGTTTTGTTCATTGTGATGACTAGGTTTAGATCCCTGGAGCGTGCATCTCTGAGGGATTGGGATTTCTTTAAATGTAGCATGTCCAACAGCTCTGGGTTTGACATGGCCTTGTATGTTTAGCAGAGATCACCTCTGAGTAGACGATATGCGACAGAGTATAGTTGGAGTTTTTTAAGATGGTCAGCATAGGGCATCTGCTTTAGGCCTGTGATTCTTTTAGTGAGGTATTTCTGCAGCCTTTCTACTTGTTGCAGATGTCTTGTGAGGTACATACCAAACAGGGCGTTGCATTCTATAATGGGTCTAATGAGGAATGAGTACAGTGGGACAATGACCTTGTTTTTTCTAGATGAAAAGCCCTTAGTGATGAGGTGTGCCACATAGAATGATTTCCTGACTGTTGTGGCAATGTGGTTATCGAAAGTGAGACCACTGTCCATCTGTGTCCCAAAGTCTCTTAACACACTTTCAGTGTTTAGTGTACTGCCACCTATGTAGTAATTCACGGGTACATGTTGTTTCCCAAAAGGGATAACTATACATTTCTTGGCATTGAGCTTGAGCCCATGGCTCTGGCATCAAGCATCTGTTTTTGTAAGGCCCTTTTGTAGAATATCAACATTATTTGGGGATTCAATAATGGCTCCCAGTTTGCAGTCATCTGCGAACTTTGTTAGCCAGAGTCCCTTAGTGTTGGCCTGTACTTCAGAGAAGAAGAGCGGTCCCAGGACTGAACCCTGAGGTACTCCACTTGTCACTTGTTTGGAGCTGTGGGTTTTGTCAGTAAGCCAGTTGGCAACCCATTGAGTGACATAGGGATTAATGCCCAGCTTAGTAAGTTTATCTATGATTCCAGAGTGGGGGATGGTATCGAAGGTCTTGGTGAGGTCCAGATAGGCTGTGTGGACCACCTTACCCTTGTCCATGGCTCTGCAGACTAATTTGAAGAAGTCAATCAGGTTCAAGAGACAAGATCGGCCCTTCACAAACCCAAACTGCGTGGGGTCCAGTGTTTGAAGGTTGCCAATGACTTTGCTTTCAGTTAATATGTCTGCTCTCTTATAGGTTCATACATTCATAGGTGTTTACTAGGCTAATGACCACAAGAGCCTTTTTAAGCCTAGCCATGCATTCCAAATCTCTGGCAAGTTTTAATACCCTTGATAAGTGTAAGCATGGGCCTGGGAGATGAACCATATACAGGTTACCTGTTTGCATCAAAGACATAGGTGCCAAACCAGGGATGAATTTCTGGTTTCCCATCCAATTGTCCAAGTTGCACTTGAATTGGATTAGAGAGGAACACTGCTTCACATGGATGGGGAGCCTGATCCATAGACTGGGTAGTCTCTGGGATACATACCTATCTCGATACATACCTATCTCTCCAGCAGGTCCTATTTATATCACAGGCAAAGTTGAAGTCTTTAGAATGGGTAATTCTGGTACTGTTTGTTTTGTGGATATGCAGGAGGTCCATCAGAGTGGGGTCTGACAATGCCCTGTATGCCAGGCATAGCTCTCCCCTCAAAAGCCTGTAGGAGACAGAATACAGGGATAGGGCCTTGAGGTGGTCTGCATAAAATATTTTACTTATGCCCTGTATTCTTTTAGTGAGGAACCTCAGCAGACATTCCAGTTGTTGGATATGCCTGGTTAGGTACATACCAAAGGTGGCATTGTACTCAATGATAGATCTGATGAATGCCGAATACCATGGAACAATGACTTTTTTGGACTTAGATGCCATACCTTTGTTTATAAGTTGTGCAACATAGAATGATTTCCTCACCATTGTAGACACGTGATGATCAAAGGCTAGATTACTATCTGTGTGTGTCCCTAAGTCCCTGACTACTGGGTCAATTCTAAGGGGTGTGTTGTCAATATGATAGTTACCAGGGATGAATGACTTCCCAAAGGATACTATTATGCATTTCTTGGCATTTAGTTTTATTCCATGGCTCTTATACCAGTTATTTGTCTGTGTCATCCCCTCCTGGAGGACATTTGTGTCAGTGTGAGATTCAATGTCAGCTCCTAATTTGCAATCATCTGCAAATTTACTCAGCCATTGACCACTGACATTGGCCTTGAAATCTGAGAAGTAAATGCCAAAAAGGAGCAGTCCAAGGACTGATCCGTGAGGGACTCCACTTCCACTTGTAACTGGCCTCTTTGTAGAGGTTGACTCCCCAGTTATAACTTCCTGGGTCCTGTCTGTAAACCAGTTGGATATCCACTGGGTGACATATGGGTTTGTACCTAATGTCTTGAGTTTATCAACAATGCCTGAGTGAGGTAGTGTCAAATGCCTTGGCCAGGTCAAGGTAGGCAGTGTGAATGATTTTGCCCTCATCCATTGCTTTGGTGACCTTCTCAAAGAAGTCCACCAGGCTGAGTAGGAACGATCTGCCCATGACGAAACCAAACTGGGTTGGGTCCAGTGTCTGGAAGTTTGCTATATCTGTTGATCATCTCCATGATAATTCTTTCCATGGCTTTACATACAAGACTAGTGAGACTTATGGGTCTGTACTTTCCAGGGTCTGTAGATGGGCCTCCTTTGTGCAGCGGGTTGACTGTTGCCTTTCTCCATTCATGAAACATGAAGCCTGTTTGGAGGCTACAGTTAAATAGTAATTCCAGAGGCCCTGAGAGGTCATGTTTCATGCTATTTAGAAGGCATCCTGTGATATTGTCTGGACCCATTGATGCAGTGTTCCTGGTCTTAGTGAGAGAATTAAGGACCTGTTCCCTAGTGATAGTAGGAGGAGTTACATTTGATGATATTTCCTGAGGGAAGGTTGAAGGGGAGAGAGGAGTAAAGTTGGAGCTGAATTTATTAGCCAGGAGGTTTGCTATATCTTCTGGCTCAGTATAGGCAGCTCCATTTACAATGAGCTCTGCACACAATTGTGCATTGCCTTTGAGGATATGGACATAGCTAAAGAATGCTTTGTGGTTGATCTTGGCTTGCGAGGCCAAACTTACCTCAAATTTGGCTTTTTTAGATTTTATTTGCTCTCTGAGTTGTTTGTTTAGTTTAATGAGAGTATTTTTATCCTGATGGTAGCTGCACCTCCTAATTTTTGCAATGATTTTCTTTCTCCTGTTATACAGCCGATTGATTTTGTGATTCCACCAGGGTGGCTTGTTTTTTGAGTTACTTCTGTACTTCTTCCTGGTGGGTACAGCTGCCTCTATGCAGCTATTAACATGCTTGTACAGGGTTTCTGTGAACAGTTTTGCATAGGCAAAAGTGTTCTCAGAGTTTATAGGGGCTTGAAATTTTGCCAGGTTCTCACTTACTAGCAAGAGGTTAGCCTTAGAATAGTTCCTGAATATTTCCGTTTTAGCTGGGGGACCAGGTTTTATTTTTACTTCAAAGGGGACCATTTTATAGTCTCAGCTTACCAGGGAAGCCATTACAGTAGGGGGTGTGCAGCACTCTCCCATATTAGTGAGAACCAGATCCTGTATGGCTGTACCCCTGGTTGGCATATTAGCTATCAGGTCCAGGGAGTTTGTGTTTAGAAAATCCAGGAATCTCTGTGCATGTATGCTTGATGTCATATAGGATTTCCAGTTAGAGGCCGCAGTGGTGCAGTGGTTAGCATTGTCGCCTCATAGCAAGAGGTTCTCCGGTTTGATTCTCGGCTGGAGCGCCTTCTGTGTGGAGTCTGCATGTCCTCCCCATGGTTGAGTGACATTTAAAGACATGCAGGTAGGTGCGTGCATGAATGGGTGTGCCTGAAAGTTGGGTGTCGGGCTGGCACCGTAAAAATCTACTGCCAATCATAAGTGGACCAGCATTCCCCTGTGGCGACCCCAAACCAGGAAAAGCTGAAAGACATTACTTTAGTGGGGTAATTAAAGTCACCCATTATATTCTGCAATTTGTTCTCTTGCATACAAGATACAGTATACTGATTAGCAAAATAAGGGGCAACATGAAACAAAGCTTTTTGGATTAGCACCAACTTAAAAAAATAAAGAACTATGATAGATTAAAGAACCATGACAGAGCTTTGAAAGAATGGAAAGACAGCTGTCTTACCATAACAAACTCTATGCTTACTATCAGCCCAAAATCAATATTAGAATTACTACAAATATATGTAATGACCCTAGCACAGCAGAAAGATTCAAAATGTCTAGATCCTTTTGAAAAACCATAAAAAAGCTAGGTTCAACAAAGCCGTTTCCTATATCCTCACATGATATCAAGCTAGGCAGTCACAGGATTGAAGCCATCAAACATTTAATCTCTACTCCTCTGACTACACGTTCAATATTACTAATCTTACAATACAAGCACCGCACTGCACAAACTAATTTCTTGTTCACCCTTCTATTTTAACATGTTCAGACTTTTTTAAAACACAAATTACAACTATAACCCTTTTTCGGAGACGGCACGGCTTTTGGGCAGGTAGAAGTACCACAACTATTCTCTGGACATTCACTGGAATCGTTACTAACATGTATAAAAGTAACCTCACTAGGGCAGTATTCACTGACCTTACCTGGGCCTTTAACTTGGTTGAACACTTCATTCTAAGTTTATATGATATCATTTTAAGCTCTGAATCTACCCAATGGTTCACAGATTTGCTATTTCAGAGGTTCTCATGGATGAAGTCTTGTATCAATGCTAATTTCCATTTTTATAACTAAACTGTTACTTGTTTTAACTCCCCTGTAACTCCTCCTTTATGCTGATGACATGGTTACCTCTAGATGGAACTCTTCTCATGTCATCCAAAATCAACTTCATGCTAACCTTCTACAATGAAATAATTGGCTTTGCTATAAAAAACACTCCTCAACCTTAAAAAGTTCACAATGTCTGACACACAGAAAATACTTACTAAAGCAGATAGACCCCTCCAAATCAAAAACCTAGGCAACAACCTAACTGAATCCCCCCACATCATTTAGATATCTTGCCATTTAGCTTGACCAATTACTCAACTTCCAAAACCAGTTTCAGAAAGTCAGATTGAAAGTCAACTATCTCCTATTCTGGGCCCAGAAGATATCTCATTTCTCCACATAACTTGCTAAAGCAGCCTCAGGTAAAGTTGTCCTGTTTGCACAACTAGATATGGCCCACCTATATTCACAACTGCCTTACAAAACAACACTGCCTCCTTACAATCTCTTTCCAATAAAATCTGCCATTTCATCACCAACACTCCCCTCAACGTTATCAATGCAATACCCTGGAAAAGGCACATTAGATACTCATTCAAGGCACAGGCAATCTCCTTCTTGGCTCACTTCTCTTCATACTCCTACACCAAGACACACCCTGCCCCCAACTATGAGATGAAATATATCCAACCCATACTGCAACCTAAGAAGTCAATCCTCTAATGGCCATACTGTCATTACTCCATCCTAATAACTTAATTCCAGAGACCACATTTTTGTTGCTTTTAACCCTATAACATGGCAATCATTACCAACTGATCTTAGCAGACTCCAAACAGTTCAAACCTCAGTTCAGACAATATTTAACGAAACAATATACGTGTACATGTCGGAACACAGGCCATGTTACCTGACTCCCATGGTCATACTACTACATTCAGCCCAGAAAATCCTGGCTGCTTAATCTACAAACCTCCCCAGTATATAAATCCACACCCATTATGTCCCTATCTCCCCTATCCTTTCCTTACTATATACGGAATATCCACTTCGATTGTTATTAGTGTTTCTAATGCATCTCTGAATATTCCAAAATTTCTACTCTCCTCGCCGCTTAAATTTAAATTATATTATGTCCATTCTTTTGGTTGGACCATATTTAACTCATTTATTACACCTGTATTATGCCTTGTATATTCCTGAGCCTACTTCTTTTTAATCCTTCTTGTAAATATGTGTATACATTTTTGCATCTATGCTATGTTATTTCACTATACTGTATAATTCAGTCATACTTTTAATATTACTTTACTATTGTTACTATATATTTAACCCAGGTGGAGCCTTCAAATGGTCAAATTTGATCAGTGCTCTACCTTGGTAAACAAAATAAAATAAATGCAAACAAATAAACCCTAGGGAAATTGTGAGGTAATTTTATTTAATAATCTTTTGGGTTATACTTTTAATCCCACGCTTTTGACTGGTTCTGTACCCAACAATTTTAAATATGCCCCAATCAGGCCATTTCATATCTTCTGAAAAAAAGATTATCCAATAGCAAACATTTGCCCACTAGCTAAAATACTACATACTTGAATATATAAACACATTTAACATCCTTATTGAGAAGCAACATGACTTTCTTCTAAAGTACAGCACTGTCACTGCAATGTATTCCTTAGTCAATCTAATACTGAGTAAAATGGAACATGGGCTTATTGCTGATGCTGTCTTTTTGGACTTAAAGAGGGTGACAATGTTCATACCATGATATTTTCCTTCCGTCACTAGCCTACTCTGGGTTCTCTGGTAATATCATAAGTTCTTCCATGCAGGCAGCTACAAGAGTAGTTTGTACTCCTGACAGCATCTCAGCAATGAGGGCATATGGCTCTGACTCCTTCCCTGGGAGGAGTGACAGGTAACCTGCATCACCATAATGCTCTCCCCTGTACAAGTGCTTGCTCCCACCACTTGTGATGAAAGCTACTGTAGAAGTAACTTGGTGGCTGAATGCCTGACACTGGGCCATCTTTTGTATCATCATCACCCATCTTCCAATGGATGTGGCACTGGACATTCCTGATCTACTTCACTTCTCTCCCAAGTTGGGGACACCCATCTTTCCACAACAGATCCAGCAAATGTCTGAAACAATAATAAAACTTGGGCCATCTGAGATATAGTTAGGGCTTTATAATTCTATGCAAACAGAGCTGGCTGAAACACTACAAAATTCACAGCCTTTATATCAAAAGCAATGTCAGTGAAAAGGGCAATTCAATGAAACTACTCCATTGAAAGTGGCACAACCCAGGGGTCTTTTGGAGTATTGCTACATACCACTGGGATTCATTCAGTAGCAGCATTTAGCTGTATTGCTCTTCGATCATTTAAACAACTTTTGCTGTTTTGTTAAATGAAAATGAAAAATGTGTTGGTCTGATTTAAATAAAGTAGATTGGAACAGCACTTTTTATTTGTTTTGCTCCTCAACAGTACGCAGATTTCTCTAGCTACTTCCTGGCGAAAGGCTTCATCAACAACCTACCACCCCTCTACATGAAACATACCAATTCCACTCTGATTCACATCACAGTTAAGAAAGGGAGCAGTTATGAAGAGCTGTCCTATGCAAAAAAACAAAAAAAATGTGCCAGTCACTGCCAGATAAATTACAGAGGGGTAAAAAAGGCAAAAGGAAATGAAAAGATGTTATCTCCCTCCTACAACAAGATTACAAATGTAGGTCTAATAGCACAGATACCCAGTGATGGTCATATTAGGCCCACACTAAGTGTTATTGACATCAAAACAGAAGCAATGTTACAAAATTATTGAGTTCTGATAGACAGTCCTACAAAATACTTGTTTCATTTTGCAGGACAGATCTAAGAGTACAAGTAAGTTAAATAACCCAGTCCCACAAAATACTTGTTTCGTTTTGCAGGATACATCTAAAAGTACAAAGTTAAATAACCTGCTGATTGCTGCACAATCTGTAAGTGGAGCTGAAAGGACTCAAACCCAAGTCCCTAATTCACAGCCTTGTACCTTAATCTCTGTACTATGCTATACTATCTCCTTCCCTTTTTCACTATGTACAGTTTCAAAAAATGTTTCACAAAAAAAATAAGTAGCCTTAATGAGAAAAGAATTTCATATTTCATCTACATACTGTGCAACTAAGCAGGTGACTTCCTTGTGCACATATACCTCTTTAAAAAAAGAGAGACAATCAAATGAGGGTGAGGGGAAACTCCATGGTCAAACATGATATGTAAAGAAAAAATCGGTACTTGTGTGTTATAGCAACCACGCATTCTCCCCATGCTGTTATTTGTGTATTCACAGCCACGCATTTTCACCAGCATGGTAGTTGTATTTTTCAGAAAGTCGTCATTGTTGTCTTGCACTTGATTTAACAGTAGTAAGTAGGATTGTCTGACAGATACTGTCGCTACAACAATATTTATTTAAATGACATTGGACTCTGCATTATTTTGCAGGAGATTTGATCAGTCTAAGTTGGGAAAAGTGTAAAAAGGTAGTTATTTTCTTTCATGCTCCAGCTGTCATGGTGCGGAAGGACTAGTAAGAGGTTGCAAAAAGGGGTGTACAGTTGCTGGTGCGTTGAACAAACTAGCCTTGAATTTTTGGGGGCTTTTTTTGGACTAGCATTACTGATGGGTAGAGATAAAGTCCCATGAATTACTGTGGATATCTTCATTATCTGACATAATATTTCAGTCCTAGCAGATAGAAAAAGCAATTTGCCTTACTATGGGAAAGTCATCTTACGATATATATTGTAGATGGTTAAAGCGAAGAACAGCAGTTTGTAAAAAGTTAGCTCCTTTTTAGTCTTCATCAAATTCTACAATAAAAGGAAAAGCGAAGGACAACAGTTTGTAAAAAGTTAGCTCCTTTTTAGTCTTCACCAAATTCTACAATAAAAGGAAAAGCGAAGGACAACAGTTTGTAAAAAGTTAGCTCCTTTTTAGTCTTCACCAAATTCTACAATAAAAGGAATACTGATAACAGATACAGTTAACAAGGAAGTTCAATGTTTATTTTGGATATTACATTCTCTCATAGTTTCTGCTTAATTTCCCTAATCGTAACACAAGTCTAACAACCAAATATAATGTATATGAAGATATTCATATCAAACTGCCTGCTCGCTTATTTCCCTTCTTTGGCACCAACGACAGTTTTTGTTTTGAGGATTATTCCGCCATTAGGCAGTGTACATAATAACAACAACGGGCCGGCGAGAAAGCGTGGTTGCGATAATACGTAAGTACCAAAAAATCAGCTAAACAAAAATGACAAATATGCAATATACAGCGATCTATTTTTGTCCTTGTGTTGTCACTTCGTTGTCTATGCATCTTTTATACATTATGTCATACAGAACTAATATACGTTTGGCTGCTACCACGTGCATTAAAACTGAGGATAATATACATGCAACACGCACACACTTTTGTGCATTTATCGATTGCCCTTTTTATGATAAGCTGGTCACCTAGACATATGTTTCTAAAGCTGTTGCTGTCAGTGGGTTACACACAAGAATTGTTAAGCAGTCTTTCTAATGTGCACATTACTGTGGGTGTGGGAAATGAAAAATGCACACAGATGCAGAAGTCAAAGAGAAGATGCAACTGCATAACTGTAAATGCCTTGTAAGAAAACACAAAGACAGTAAATGCTGAGTCTGCAGTGACTACCAAGAACAAACACGCCTAAAAACAGAAAAAAAAATCACTAGATTGAACTTTCACAAACAGTAATCATAACCACTGTGAGATCACATTATTACTAGGTGCCATAAAAGGGAATATAACGACATAGTGATTGGTCATTTTGATGAGTACGGTCAGCTATGATGACAAGGAACAAAATAAACCACTGCTGTGTGATGCACAGTAAAACAATAATCTAGATAGGTTTACAAAATTTTTAAATAGATTTAGGTCTGCTGTCTGATGTTAATTTCCAGACTCTGTAAGAGAAGCAGGTTCATGAAGAAATGAGTGAATTTATTGTCTGATATAGTGATAACATTTCCTTATATTATGTCCATACATATCTTTGGTATACACATAAAGGCAACCGATGCATTCTGTCTATATCTCATGACTGTAATTTCTATGCTTTTGTATCTATCTATCTATCTGTCTGTCATGTTCACACTGCCTCCTCGCATCTCTTGGTTCTCCAGTTTAGTTCTCATTTGGGTAGCCTTATGTATGAAGGCTGCACGTCCTCCCTGTCTAAATCTGGGTATTTGCTGTGTAATTTGGTTTCCTACTACATCCCAGAAACAAGTCATAAATGAATTGGTTTCCATCAACAGTGTCCATTGGTGTCCGTGTCATGTGAGAAAAAGTGTGTGTGTGTGTGTGTGTGTGTGTGTGTGTGTGTGTGTGTGTGTGTGTGTGTGTGTGCACATATCCCTCAATACGCAACTGCCTTATCCAGAAAATCTGCTCTGTGACCACTAAATACTTGGCTGTAGTAAAGGTACCCCCATATCCTGAAGTAGATAAAACAGGTAACTAGAGAATGAACAGTGAATGACTTAGTGAGTGATCACACTACCCTTGATTGTTCAGAGCGTGTTCACGTCCAGTGTTTGCACTTTATTGTCCTTAGTCATAAAGCATATTTTGTTCCTTTGTCTTTCATATCAGTGTGCTAAAACCAGAAAGGGTGGAAAAGCAATTCAGAGATTAGCATTCGTGCCTTATAGCAGTTGTGTCTTCAGTCTTCTTTCTGGATGGGATACCTTCTGTGCAGAGTATATATGTCTTTCCCATGTTCATCTGGGTTTTTCAAGGGTTCCGCAATTTTCTCCCACATCTTCCAAAGACATACAACTAGTAACATGGCAATTCTCCAAAATGTTCATTCATATACGTGTGTGTGTGTGTGTGTGTGTGTGTGTGTGTGTGTGTGTGTGTGTGTGTGTGCACGCTTTCCCATCCTGTGCCTGACTGGCACCCTACCTTTGGTTATTTTTCTACCTTGCACCTACTCACAACTAGAAAATGCTTCACTGTCCCATGACTTTGAAATGGATTAAGTAGGTAATCAGAGGAAGAAATAAAGAATGAATGAAATCATTCTTAGTATTAACCGCTTAATCTGGCAGTATTATAATATATGCCAAAAGTGGAGGTTCAGATGACAGCTTTAGTTCTGCTTGTTTATTTCTAGTAAGCAAGACCAGTGCTTAACATCATCATAAAAAATACAGTCCCTCATTGCTTACCCGACATTTTAAAATATGTAATAAAGAAACTGACTTGGCTTTTGTGATTTGCTTCTATGCACTCTTGTCTTTTGATTCAACAATGTTTATTCAGTCACACACAAATACACACACACACACACACACACACACACACACACACACACACACACACACACACAGCATTGTCCTAACCTTGCATCAGCTTTTTTCAGTAATGCATTTGCTTTCATCCTTTTTATTCTAAAAAACAACAATTTGCAAAAACATCCCCAACAAAAAAGAGGAAAATGTTATAAAGCAGGTTGATTTGATTTTACATTTTGCAGCTTTATAGTAAAATCCATCAGGACAGTTTACCTGTACGTACTGGTGTTAGCATTTTAACATCTTTAGCAAATACTTACAAAATGAACTGCACTAACACACAAGCTTCTGATTTCAGTAGAAGGTATAACTTCAGATCATTGAGCTCTTAGCTATTATAAGACAAGTGTACGCCATGCCTACTTCACAATATGGAAGTACCACAGTTAGCAATGTTTTCCCAAGCTCTAGGACTTGTTTGCTCCAAGTATTTAATTTACTTTTTGCATATCAGTGTCGATGCTATCCTTATAGTACTCATTTCAGCCATCTCAGCTGCTTTTGCCTAACGGCATATACACTTACGTCTACTTTCAGATTCAGATGTTAAACTGTTGATTCGATGAGACATTGGAGAACTGTGGAGTATACTGTGCTACTTTAGCAGCTTGCTGCTTTTTCATTTTTCTGACCGCTGCAGCATACACATATTCAGGGTCAGATTTTGACATAAAGTAAACAAACTACATGTTTAGGGCCTCACAATCTAAAAGGACCTGCTCAAAAATTCTGAATGTTTTTCACTTATAGTTTATACAGTGGATATAAAAATGTGCACACCACTGTTAAAATGCCAGGTTTTTGTGACATAAAAAACTGAGACCACACTAAGTCATTTCAAAACTTTTCCCACCTTTAACGTAACCTATAACCTGTACAATTCAATTGAAAAACAAACAAACCTGTTAGGGGAAAAATATAAAAAATAAAAAATGTACAATACGCTGGTTGGGTAAGTGTGCACACTCAAACTAATACTTTCTTGTGTGTGCACACCATTAAACTAATACTTTTTTGTGTGTGCACACCCTTAACCTAATACTTTGTTGTGTGTGCACACCCTTAAACTAATACTTTGTTGTGCTTACAGACCCATAAACTAATACGTTGTTGAAGCACCTCTTGATTTAATTACAGCATTCAGTCATCTTGGGTACACACCTGCCATAAATTAAATAGACTCTTATTAACCCCAATAAAGTTCATCTGTCCTAATAGGATTTTCCTGACATTTACTCAGTTGCCGGCTTCAGCAAAAACCATGGTTCACAGAGAGCTTACAAAGTATCAAAGGAATCTCACTGCTGAAAGGCATCAGTCAGGAGAAGGGTACAAAAACATTTCCACAACATTGTATATCCCATGGAACACAGTGAAGACAGTCATAAAAAAATGGAGAAAATAGGGGACAACAGTGATGTCACAAAGAACTGGACATCCCTCCAAAATTGATGAAAAGACCAGATGAAAACTGGTCTGGGATGCTGCCAAGAGACTTACTGCAACACTGAAGGAGCTGCGGGAATTTCTGGCAAGTATTGCTTGTGTACTACGTGTGACAACAATCTCCAGTATTCTCCATATGTCTGGACTATGGGGTAGGGTTGCAAGACAGAAGCCTTTTCTTACACAGAAAAACATCCAGGTCTGGCTAAAATTTGCAAAACACTACAAGTCTCTCAAAAGAGTGTGGGAAAATGTGTTATGGTCTGATGAGACCAAGGCTGAACTTTTTGGCCACAATTGCAAAAGGTACATTTGGCGCAAAAACAACACTTTGCATCACCAAAAGAGCACCATCCCCACGGTGAAGCATGGTGGTGGGAAGTATCATGCTTTGGCGTTGCTTTTCTTCAGCTGGAACTGGGGCTTTAGGCAAGATGGAGGGAATCATGAACAGTTCCAAATACCAGTCTCTTTTGGCCCAAAACCTTCAGGCATCTGCTAGAAAGCTGAAGATGAAGAGGAATTTCAGCTTTCAACACAGCAATGACTGTAAGCATACATTCAAATCAACAAAAGAATGGCTTCACCATAGGTTCATAGGTAGGTACTAGGCTATCAGCCCTGGGGCCTATACAAGCCCAGCCAAAAAGGTACCCTGGTTTTTGCCACCCAAGAAAATTATTTTCGTGTGCCACTGTCAGGCAGAGCCACAGAGGTGATCCCTGGGGTGAATTTCCTATTTCCATCCAATCATCAAGATTTTTCTTGAAGAGTGCTAATGAGGAGCTTTGTTTGATATAGATAGGTAGTTTATTCCAGAGTATGGGAAGTCTTTGGGACAGAAATTTGTCCCTCTGGCATGTTCTGTTTATTGTGGTGATAAGGTTTAGGTCCCTAGAGCGTATAGCTCAGAGGGATTGGGATTTCTTTAAGTGGAGCAGGTCCAACAGCTCTGGGTTTGACATAGCTGTATGTTAGGCAGAAAACACCTCTTAGTAGGCGATATGCAACGGAGTAAAGCTGGAGTTTTTTGAGGTGGTCTGCGTAGGGCATCTGTTTGAGGCTGGTAATTCTGTGGCCTTTCCAGTTGTTGTAGATGACTTGTGAGATACATACCAAAAGGGGCATTGTACTCTATAATGGGTCTAGTGAGTGATGAGTAGAGGGGAACAATGACCTATTTTTTTCTGGGTGAGAAACCTTTTGTGATGAGGTGTGCCACATAGAAGGATTTCCTGACTACTGTGACGATGTGATTATCAAAGGAGAGACTACTGTCCACCTGTGTCCCAAGGTCTCTTATCACACTTTCGGTGTTAAGTATACTACCACCCATGTTGTAGTTCATGGGTACAGTTTTTATCAAAGGGAATGACGATGCACTTTTTGGCATTGAGCTTGAGGCCATTGCTTTGACACCAGGCATCTGTCTCAGTGAGGCCCTTTTGTAGGATGTCCACATCATGAGAAGTTTTGATTATGGCTCCTAGTTTGCAGTCATCTGAAAAACTTAATTAGCCAAAGACCTTCTGTGTTAGCCTGTACTTCAGGGAAGTAGATACCAAATAGGAGTGGACCCAGGACTGAACCCTGTGGTACTCCAGTTGTCACTGGTCTGAAGTCGGATTTGGAGCCTGCTACTTTCACAGTGTGGGTTCTGTCAGTGAGCCAGTTGGCAACCCATCTTGTGACATAGGGATTTATACCTAGTTTAGCGAGTTTATAATTCCAGAGTGGGGGATGGTGTTGAAAGCCTTGGCAGGATCTAGATAGGCTGTGTGAATCACCTTACCCTTGTCTATGGCTTTGGTGACTGTTTCAAAGAAGTCTATCAGGTTTGGGAGACATGATCTGCCTTTTACAAACCTGAACTGGGTGGGGTCCAGAGTTTGGAGATTACCAATGTCTTTGTTTATAAGTTCCATGATGATATGTTCCATGGCCTCACAGACCAGGCTCGTCAGGCTAATGGGGTGGTAGTTCCCAGGGTCCGTGGTGGCTCCCCCAATGTGGAGTGGGATAACCGTCGCTGTGCGCCATTCAGCAGGCACAAAGCCTGAGGTGAGGCTATGATTGAACATGGTACTTAGGTGGGGTGCCAGTTTGTTCTGTAGTTCGTGTAGAACGCAGCCTGAAGAAAATTAAAGTTTTGAAATGGCCCAGCCAGACGTAAATCCAATAGAAAATCTGTGGGGTGACCTGAAGAGGGCTGTGCACAACAGATGCCCTCGCAACCTGATCATTATTAGTAAAAAAATACGAGCACTCATAAAATCAACTAAGGCCAATTTTGAGAGAAAAATTGCCATGGATTCAAAGGACAATCATAAGGCCTTTTTCAGCTATGTTAGGAACCTGGGTGGAAACTCCCAGATATGCTCAGAATTAGTTCAAAATGATACAAAAATCACTGAACCCACAGACATTGCCAACATACTGGCAGACAGGTTCAGTGCAAACTTCACCCCCCTCTCCCCCCTAAAGGAGAGATAACTATCGTGTAGCCTCCGACATCTCAAATGCTGCTCTCTCTAAAGCTAAAAACACAGCATCAATGGGAGAGCTAAATGAGGAATTAAACCGCACATAAGGCAGCTGTTTAATCTCAACCTTACCACAGGATACGGCAACTGTTGTCCCACTACACAAAGCGCGCCTCACGGACCCTGGTAATTACCACCCATAAGCTTAACAAGTCTAGTCTGCAAAGCTGAGGAGAGGATCATAATGGTGCTCATAAACAAAGATATAGGGGACTTGTAGACATTGGCCCTGACCCAGTTTGGCTTTGTCAAGGGAAGACCATGCCTTTTGAACTTGGTTGACTTCTTCAAAACAGTCACCAAGGCCATTGATGAGGGAAAGGCAGTCCATACAGCCTACCTTGACCTTGCAAAGGCTTCGACACAATACCCACCAGCTTAAATGTAAACCCATATGTCACAAGATGGGTTGCAAACTAAGGAGAGAACCCACAGGGTTAGAGTTGCTGGCGCTGTGTGTCACAAGTGGTGTCCCTATTGTTTGGCATCTACTTCTCAGATGTACAGGCCAACATGGGAGGACTTTGGCTGACAAAACTGAGTGGAAAGTGCATCGGACACGGATATCCTTCAGAAGGGACTCACGGAAACAGATAGCTGGTGCCAGAGCCATGGCCTGAAGTTAAAAAATGTACAGTCAAGCTACCATATAGGTGGCAATCCACTAAGCACAGAAGAGGTTATCAGGGACCTGGGGACCCAGGTTGACAGTGGCCTTTCTTTTGACACTCACATTGCTAAAGTGGTTAGAAAGACCTTCTACATTGCCCACCTGATCATGAAGGGATTCACATCCAGATCTAGTGAGGTCATTGTTCCCCTGTACTCTTCACTTATCAGACCAATGAGTACAATGCCCCATTCGGGATGTATCTCACCCGACATCTGCAGCAATTGAAAAGTTCCTCACCAAAAGGATAAAGGGACTCCAAAATCTGTCATATGCTGCCAGATTGAAGAAACTCCAGCTCTATTCAGTCACATACCGTCTGCTCAGAGGTGACATGTGCCTGACATACAAGGCCATGTCCAACCCGAATTAATGGACATGCTCCACCTCAAAAAATCCAAATCCACCAAAACCACTAGAGCAAAACCTTAGCACGGATATAAATAGGACGTGCTGGAGGGATAGATTTATCACTCAGAGACTCCCTATGCTGTGGAATAAAATCCCGGTCCATGTGAGGCAGAGCACCTCGCTGACTCTGTTCAAGAGAAATCTAGACCTGTGGATGGGAGATCGAATCATCTCTGTGTCACTGCTGGACAGAGGCACAACAAACTAATGGGCACAGTATTTTTTCATATAAGGATAAATGCCTTAGGGCAGATAGCCTAGTATAAACCTATGAACCTATGACAGATTTGTAGCACTTTTGCGAGGAAAAGTGGGCAAATACTGCCAAGTCAGGATGCGCCATACTGATAGACTCCTACCCAAGAAGACTGAATCCTGTAATTAAATCAAAAGGTGCTTCAACAAAGTATTAGTTTAAGGGTGTGCACACACAACAAAGTATTAGTTTAAGGGCCTGCACACTTATGCAACCAGTGTAGTGCATGTTTTTTATTTTTTATATTTTTCCCCCAACAGATTTGTTTTTCAATTGAATTGTACATGTTATAGATCACATTAAAGGTGGGAAAAGTTTTGAAATGATTTATTGTGGTCTCATTTTTTTATATCAAAAAAACCTGGCATTTTAACAGGGGTGTGTACACTTGTTATATCCACTGTAAATGAAAGCATCTATAAATTAATTTCCTGTCAATAATTGCCTTGAAACTAAATTATTGTAGGCATATTTTAAAATGCTAATGTACCTAACCTTGCTCAACCCCCACTCAGTTTTATTCTGATATATATATATATATATACACACACACACACACACACACACACACACACACACACACATACACACACACACACACACACACACGTACGTGTACATAAGGATCTATGTCATTTGATTGAATATTCATTTGACTGAAAAAGAAATCAGTGTAAACAATTGACTGAAAACTAATTTGACTGAATCATAATACAAAACCTTCAACAAAATAACTCTTTTAACCTTTTTTTTTTTATACTAGTGGTCAATGTTCATACTACTTGGTGGCTGACCCTTTTGTGGTTGGTCTTCCATACCACACACAAACACACGTCCTCACGTCTATGGCCAGTTTAGTAAGCTCAATCCATCTACTGCATGTCTTTCGAATGTGGGAGGAAAGCAAAGCACCTGGAGAAAATCCATGTGAACACAGGGATGACATGCAGACTCCACACAGAAGGCACAACAGATTGACAATTGAACTAAATAAGCTGTTGCTGTGAGGTACAAACAGTACCATCAAACAATATTCACAAGATATGCCACACAATTTTGTGTGTGTATATCTATATCTGATGTGTGTGTGTGTGTGTGTGTGTATTATGCCCACATGTAGTATATAAATATATTTATTTTATTTTACTTTTGTTTATGGGGATAGTCCAACTGGGTGAGAGCCCGTTTTCAGTGGAGAACCAGGGAGTAAAGCTCCAGAGAAAAATTATAGAAAATTACAGAAAAAGAAATTTCAATTAAAAAATATAGAATTAACAGTTTCTATCAAGTTAAATGATCCATATATAACACCATGTAGGATACAAACAATAATTAAATGACAATGTTAACAATTTCTAGCAAATTTTAAAGGATAGACACATGTGTGGCTTTGTAGCTCAGGAGTTAGAGCACTGGTCTCGTAAACCAGGGGTCATGGGTTCAAATCTCATCAGAGCCTGTGCTTCCCTTCTGCAACTAACAATGGTAAAAACTGCAATTCAAATTGTAGCTTGCTACAGATCACCCACCATGACCCAGGACCCCCATTCTGCGTTTCTGGAGACACTGGAAAATATGAAGGTCCTAAACACCCTAATATTGCATGATTTCAATTACCCAAACATTAACTGGGAGAACTATTCAAGTACTAACTCCCTTCCCCAACGCTTTCTAGAATTTATAAACTCGAATGCCTTGGATCAACTGGTCAATATCCCCACCAGAGATGACAACATATTGGACCTGGCCATCACCAACATGGGTGACCGGTGTTCCACACTGGAGGTCAACTCCTCGCTGGTTAGATCAGACCATAGACTAATCATTCTGGTATCTACATTCCACCCCCACCCCCCAATAAAGGAAACCAACATGAAAAACTTTTCAAAAGCAAACTTCACGTTACTTAAGACCGAGGTAGAAAGGTTTACAGCCCCCATGCTAAAGGACAACGCTGTCCAAGCTGCTGAATTCCTTACAGAGGCACTCTATGAGCACCTGCAAGAATGCATGGATAGTGCTATCCCAAGCAAAACCAAGACTCACTCCTCCAAGAAAAAGGAAACCTGTCAGGTGGACCCCTGCCATAAACAAGCTATACAATAGAAGGAAGAAACTAGTACAGAAAAGAGTAAAATCCCAAGAAGAAAAGACATCCCTGATCAGTATCAGCAAGAAACTATGATCCCTCATAAAATCATCCAAGGCTAGCTTCGAAAGAAAAATTTCCAAGGACTCCAAAGATAACCACAAAGCGTTCTTTAGCTATGTCAAGAACCTAAGTGGAAACTCTCAGATCTGCTCTGAGTTAGTTCAGAATGACACAAAATACACTGAACCGACTGATATTGCCAACATTCTGGCAGACAGGGTTAGTGCAAACTTCACCCCCCTCTCACCCCTTAAAAAGCCCATAACCATACCAGAAGAATGTAGAGCCCCAGCGATCACTGACACACAAGTTAAAACAGCCCTATCTAAAGTCAAAAACACAGCTTCAATGGGATAAGATGGATTCCCAGGGCTGTGTCTTACACAAACTCCAAAATGAACTAACCCCTCACCTAAACACAATGTTCAAACTCAGCCTCTGTACAGGCTACATACCCATAGAGTGGCACACAGCAACAGTTATCCCACTCCACAAAGGTGGAGCCACAATGGACCCCAGGAACTATCGCCTATAAGCCTGACTAGCCTGGTCTGCAAGGCTATGGAGCGCATCATCATGGAACATATTAACAGAGACATTGGGAACCTCCAAAAGTTTGGCTTTGTTAAGGGCAGATCATGCCTCCTAAAACTGGTGGACTTCTTTGAGACAGTTACCAAGGCTTTAGATGAGGGAAAGGAGGTCCACACAGCCTACCCAGACCTCGCAAAGGCTTTCAACACCATTCCCCATTCTGGTATTATAGACAAACTCACCAGCCTGAATATAAACCCCTACATCACGAGATGGGCTGCCAATTGGCTCACGGATAGAACCCACATAGTGAGAGTTGCGGGCTCTAGGTCTGACTTTAAACTGGTTACAAGTGGCATCCCCCAGGGCTTAGTCCTGGAAACCCTCCTGTTCGGTATATACTTCTCAGAGGTACAGGCAAGCACAGGAGGACTATGGCTGACCAAGTTCACAGACGACTGCAAACTGGGGGCCATAATTGACTCTCCGGCTGATACGGACATCCTCCAAAAGGGTCTCACTGAAAAGGATACCCAGTTTCAAAATCATGCCCTCAAGCTAAATGCCAAAAAGTGTATAGTCATCCCCTTTGGAAAAAACAAAGTACCCGCGAACTACCACATACGTGGTAGTCACCTAAATACAGAAAATGAAATAAGGGATCTGGAGACCCAAGTAGATAGTAATCTCTCCTTTGATAATCATATTGCCAAGGTGGTTAGAAAATCCATCTATGTGGCCCATCTAATCACAAAAGGGTTCACATCTAGAACAAAAGAGGTTATTGTGCCCCTCTACTCATCACTCATCAGACCCATCATAGAGTACAACTCCCCATTTGGGATGTACCTAATAAGACACCTGCAGCAGCTGGAAAGACCCCAGAAGTACCTCACCAAGTGGATTACTGGCCTCAAATAGATGCCCTATGCAGCCTGAATGAAGAAACTCCAGCTGTACTTAGTTGCATACTGCCAACTCAGGGGTGATCTCTGCCTGACATACAAGGCCATGTCCAACCCAGAATTGATGTACATGCTCCACCAAAAAAAAAAAAAAACAAATCCCCGAGAGCCACATGCTCTAGGGATCTAAACCTCACCATAATGATAAATAAGACTTGCTGGAGGGATAGATTCCTGTCCCAGAGACTCCCCCATGCTTTGGAACAGGATTCCAATCTACATTAGGCAGAGCCCCTCACTAACACTCTTCAAAAGTAACCTTGACGAGTGGATGGGAAACAGAAAATTTACCCCAGGGATCACTGCAGTGGCTCTGCTGGAAAGAGGCACAGGGAACTAATGGCTCTGCTGGACAGAGGCACAGGGAACTAATCTAAGGGGGCAGCGAAAGCCAACACATTCTGGCTAGGCTTACATATGCCCTTGGGTAGATAGCCTAGTACTTACCTATGAACCTATAAATATAAAAGAACATAAGATAACAGTTTCTAGCAAATTTTAAAGAATAGACACAAATGTAACAGGACATAAAATATGTACAGTGATATTTGAAAAGAAACCCATAAGTATATGCAAGGTCATAAAGTACACTCAATAGGAGGTATACAAGGGTCATAAAATACACGCAGTAGAGAAAATTTTGCTTGCAGTGTATAACAGTTGCAGAACAACCCACTAATATACAGGGTCATAAAATACCCACAAAAGGGAATAGATTGATTCCAGTGTGATCTAGATGGGAGGAAAACATAATTAATGTATAAAGATGAAAATAGAGTTGCAAATACATAGTAAGCCTGTTACAGTGGGAAATGTGTGGTTACAAGGATGAATTACTAGTTGGTAAGATAAAGAGAGTTTAATCGTAGGCACCATAAAAAGGAGGGAGGGTAGGAGTTGAAGAAGAAGGCAACAAAGGTGGAGGAAAGAATGATAGATAGGAAATGTGCGATGAGGTGGTTAGGTGTGGGGAAAATGAGCATGTGGTAGTAGCAGCATTGTATGAGAGGGAGGGGGAGGCTAGAGAAGTAAACGTAGGAGTAAGGAATAGGTGTAGTTTCTGGATTGACCAGGAATGGTACAAGAACAAAGCTAATTGTTATGGAGGAAGGTTTTACAAGTTTTTTTTTTAAATGAGATAGGTTGAAAGTGATTAGGACTGGTTGAGGGATGGTATTCCATATATTTCAGATGTAGAGTGAGTAGATTGAGTTGCCAGCTTTATTGTTGGATTTGTTAGCGGATCGGAGGAGGCAAGTGTTAGTATAAGGTTGGAACAGAGTTTTAAGGGCGGGGATTTTATCAGGGTAATGTAGTATTCTGTGAGCAGAGGTTAGATCTGTACAAGTCAGGTGGTTGGGAAGTTCTAGTCAGTTTAGTTGATGTAAAGCAGTGTAGTGGTGAGCCCTGTGTGGTGTGTTGGGAGCTAATTCTGCAGTCTTATTAGAGCAACTTTCTAATTTGCAAAGATCAGTTTTACTCAAGTTAGTAAAGATGGGAGAGGCATATAACAGGGTGGAGAGTAGATGAGTACACACTATCTCCTGTCTAGTGTTGTTAGTATATTATTTTATATATATATATATATATATATATATATATATATATATATATATATGGGTCCCCTTCAGTCGTTTAAAAGTTCAAACCACATATGGCCAAGACCATATGTTAGAACTTGTAAAAGTTCGATCGGACTGAATGGAGATCTCTGTACACAGCGTAAAGGGAAGATTTCCCATTTCCACAATGTAGTGCGATCTCGAAGTTGGTATATTTAAGTAAGGGGGGTGTGGGGGGTTGCTATTGACATTTAGTTTTGTGTTTTTTTTGTTTTACGACTTCGAACATATGGTCTCGGCCATATGTGGTTCGAACTTGAAAAAGTTTGATCTACTAAAGTAGATCCATATATATACATGTACACACACACACACACACACACACACACACACACACACATATATATATATATATATATATACACATAGATATACACACACACATATAGATAGATATACACAGAGAGAGTGAGAGTTATGCATTCACTTTATAACCTCGAAATACTGAAATATCGAATTTCAGTATCTCGAGACTATAAACTGTACAGATTGCAGATATACCCCAGGGATTACTTCAGTGTCACTGCTTGAAAGAGGCACAGCAAAATGATAGGCATAGTTTTTATTCAAACTAAAGGGGTGGCGAAAGCCACATAACTATGGGCTAGGCTTATAAATGCCCTTGGGCAGATAGCCTAGTATGAACCTATGAACCTATAAAACCGAATCCACAAAACACCGCACACACTATACCACACATACATCACAACATAAACAAACAAAACTACACACATACAGAACTCATACACACATAAGCAGGGTCAAGCCCCTGCACCCCCAACTTATATATACTAACTCCGAGATCGCACAAACACAAAACAAAAGCCAACTCACCCACGCACATTCTCCGACCCCTCACACACACATCAAACACATCAGCACACACACACACACTCTAACTCCTACTCAAAACCCTTAGAAAATACTTACCTGACATAACACCTACATCCACACATGGCATCGCGTACCATCAAAACACAATCCCGGACATTACGCAGCGTAAGGTTATAACCACGAATTCGACATATATTCGAAGTTATGATTATGACCTTACGCTATTTTTAACATTCGCTTTATAGTTCGAAATACTGAAATTTGACATTTCAGTAATTTGAGGTTATAAAGTGTTTTATATATATATATATATATATATATATATATATATATATAAATATATATATATATATATAGATACACACACACATATAGATAGATATACACAGAGAGAGTGAGAGTTATGCACACAAACAATATATTTATATACATATATGTATGGTATACAATATATATATATATATATATATATATATATATATATATATATATACTTACACACACACACACACACACACACACACACACACACACACACACACACACACGTTGAATGCATAAGATTCTGGTGTGTGATATACACTATACCAGGTACTGTAGGTCTAGGAATGAGTGATTATGCCTAATGTTTATTTTTTTTGTCTGTGTGTGTTTTGGGGGGTGCACTAGACAGTGGAGGCACTTTTCATGTACTGAACCGTACAGCAGCTTGAGCTTTTTGGGAAAAATCAAGTTAAGTACTCAATCTCCATCTTTGTTGCAGATTTGTTTTTCTGTAACATAAGATTTTATGAAGACAGATTCTTGCAGCAGTACTGATTACAGATTACATGTGCAGTGTTACTGTTTATGGCCTACTCAAATTGTGTCATTCATTTGCTTCTGAAGCTGAAGAATCACTACAACAACTGCAGGTGATATTCAAGTTTAGGACTCACCTTCCCCCAGCTGAGGCAGCAGTGGGCATGGTCAGTTGAGTAACAGCAGAATACAAGTGAAGGCACAACTGAGTGACAGTGAAATATACTGAAAATGATGGCTAACCTTTGAAACACGTCAGCTGTCTGATCATGTGGAGATTTTAATTTTTTACGGTGTGACATCCTATGCTAATATCAAACTTTAGTGTGAAATGATCCATGTGAGAATTTAATGTTCCTGCTGCTTGCTAAAAGTCCATCCTCAGCCTCTTTTTTCCATTTTGCAAATGAGGTCAGGGTGTCACTTCAACAGTGACAATAATCTTGAGCCAAGGTTTATATTACTAAGTGGCTAGCCCTGCTGCGGCAGTTCATCTGTACCACTCACTTGCACACACATTCACACCTATGACTAACTTGGAGTGCCCAATCCACCTACTGCATGTCTTTAAAATGTGGGAGGAAACCGGAGCACCTGGAGGAAACCCATGTGACCACAGGGAGGACATGCAGACTCCGCACAGAAGGCATCTCAGCTGAGAATCAAACCAGAGAGCCTCTTGCTGTGAGGTGACAACACTAACTGCTGTACCCCCACCCCCCCCAACTGTGGCAGCCCCCTTAAAATGTGTAAATTTATTGTTGAGCAATTTCACCAAATACAGTAATTTATATTTCAAATGTTCTTACTTATTTACTGAAACTCCTTGACATTAATTCACACATTTTAAAGTTAATAAATTTAGCAAGCACTATGACATATTCAATTTCTGTACTTGTCAGTTAAACTGATAACTAGTGTTGCTACTTTAAATGGTCAGAAACATCACTGGACTGTGTCTGGCAGATGGAGCAGTACAATGTAACATGATCTGCTCACTAAGGTGGTAAGTCCTAAACTTAAATATCACTGGACTGCATCCTATTTCAGGTACTGCTGGTTTTATGTACGAGTATTACATGACAACTTATGCACCTGATGTTGCCTAAATTAGAATATTTTGCTGCTTGTTTGAGGATATGAATAAGTGTCACATTGCTGTATGTATGCTGCAGGAGGAGTTATACTTGGTCACAATGGCAGCCATACAAAAATCTGCTTCTTGTTATTTTCCATTTTCACCTCCTGCTTCAGTTCTAATTCACCAATATTGAGTGTATTTAGGAGGATTTGAAATGGATCTACTTCACACAGTTGGAGGATATAATCAAACTGTGAAAGCTAGATCATGCCTGCTCAACATGGCTGACTTCTTTCAGTTAGTCACCAGAGCTGTGGATGATGGCAAGGCAGTTCATACAGCCTACCTCGATCTGGCAAAGGCCTTTGATACCATTCCTCACTCAGGAATTATTGATAAACTCACTAAACTAGGCACCAACCCCTATATCACTAGGTGAGTTGCAAATTGGCTCTGAGACAGAACCCACAATGTGAAAGAAGCAGACTCCAAGTCAGACTGCCAATCAGTCATGAGTGGAGTCCCATAGGGATCGGTCCTAGGTCCTCTCCTGTTTGGCATCTACTTCTCAGAAGTCCAGGCCAACACAGAAGGATTCTGGCTAACCAAGTTCACACATGACTGCAAGCTGGGAGCCATTATTAACTCCCCAAGTGATGTAGAATTCCTACAGAAAGGCCTCACTGAGACCAATGACTGGTGTCGAAACCATGGCCTTAAGCTTAATACCAAAAAAAATGCATCGTCACCCCCCTTGGGAAAAACTCAGTTCCTACTAATTATCACATCAATGGGAGCCCACTGAACACTGAAGGTGTTATAAGAGATCTGGGGACACAGTTTGACAGCAACCCCTCCTTCAACCACCACATTGCCACTGTGGTTAGAAAGTCCTTCTATGTGCCACATTTCATTATCAAGGGTTTTGCATCCTGGAAGAAAGAGGTCATCATCTCTATCTCTATCTCTACTCTTCCCTCATTAGGCCAATCGAGTATAATGCCCTATTTGGCATGTACCTCACTAGATACATGCAACAGCTGGATAAGGCCACAAAGGAACCTCACAGAGAGGATCCTAGGCCTTAAACACATGCCCTACATGGAGAGACTCAAAAAACTCCAGCTATTCTCTGTCTCGCATCATCTACTAAGAGGCGATCTCTGCTTGACTTACAAAGCCATGTCTGACCCAGCTCTGTTAGAAATGCTACATATAAAAAAATCCCTCTACACCACATGTTTCAGAGACCTCAACCTCATTACCACAATCAATAGAACATGCTGGAGGGACAGTTTCATAACTGCCCATGCTCTAGAATAGACTTCCCATACATGTCAAGCAGAGCACCTCACTGGCCCTCTTCAAGAGAAATCTTGATGAGTGGATGGGAAATAGAAAGTTCACCCCGGGGATCACTCCAGTGGTCCTACATGATAGAGACACTGGGAACTAACATTGGGTGGCATGATGCCAGGACACTTCTATGGGATAGGCTTGTAAAGGCTCCAAGGCCATTAGCCTAGTGCATACCACCCATGAACCTATGAACCTATTTACACTTGGACAAAAGTGAAAAATGGTGTTTAAATAACTGTAATTTACACCTGCATCTGGCTGCAGAAGTGATAATGATGCTGTTCTTCTCAGTCTAACTACCAAAGAGGTTAGCGATGACATATTTAGAATTCCAGATCTCATACCATGTTAGTATTGCTGGTGTTGAGTAGGTGAATGAAATAATGAAATTAATAATATCAGGCCATCCTATGTTACATATTTATCTATATCTATGTGTGTGTGTATGTATGTATTTGTGTGCATGTATGTACATATACACATTTGTGTTCTAACTAATTGAATTTGATATATCTTTACTATATTTACATTTCTAATGCTTAGATTTAGTGTTGTGGAAACTTATTCTGTTATGTATAGTGATTGTTTATATTTGTGTGTGTATTTATATATATATCTAGCTAGACAGATAGATACACACACATGGTTTTGGTATTTATGAGATAATGTACGACATATATTTATGATATGTGTATATTTGGTTACTTTGGTGCTGGTCTTTGTCTAGGGAAGAGACTCGCTGTCTAGATGATGGTGCCTTGTCTAAGGAGGGGGTGCATCTGTCTAGGGAGATCACTCACTATCTAGGGAGGGGAGCCTCTATCTAGGCACAGCATTCTGCCTAGGGAAAGCACTTGCTGTCTAAGGAGGGGTGTCTCTGTTTATGGAGATCACTCGCTGTCTAGTGAGGGGAGACTCTATCTAGAGACAGTACTCGCTTGTCTAGGGAGGGGTGGGCTCTGTCTCGGAAGTGCATTCACTGTCTAGGCAGGGATACCATTGTCTAGGGAGGGCTGCTTTTTGTAGATATGTTGAGCACAGGCCTGTTAGCTATGCATCCAACTTACATTCATTCATTTATTTATTTATTGCATTTGTTTACTGGGATGGTCCACTTGGCCAAGGTGAGCCCATTTTAAGTGGAGGCCCAGGGAGAAAAGCTCCATATAGATTATCGGTACATACATGAAAGAACACACATTAAAGAGCATGTACAGTCACAATCCTTAGAATACTATCAGCACAAAAGTACGGATTTACAGCACATATTTGCATTGGAAATAGGTTATCTAGATTAACATTTACTGCATGTAAGAGTTTGCACAGGGAACATACTGGTCACTCCATTCCACTCACAGTCTGTATACACAGAGGCACTCCTTTGGCCTAAATGGCAAACTAGTTGGAATATGCCAAATACTGTCATCTACACATTTGTCAGGAAATCGTCACTGATAAATCAGGAATAACATATCTGTTATTTTACTTATTTGAATGGCTCCAAAGTTGAATGGGGTACTTGGTAACAGAAAAGTTAAGATTTTTTTTTTTTGTTGGAAATATTATGAATGCGTGGCATATGTCAATAATTATATTAATATCTCAAACCATTGATTATAGGGCATTTTGCGGTATCAAATGAAAGCTTATATAATATAGCAAAAGCTGTCATATATATACCAGCTGTGTGCATACTACCATTCAGTAGATATTTGTACTTGTTCAGTAATAAAATATGCATATTAGAATAATTACCATATTTTTGTAAATATCTCTGGCACTGTGCACTTGGACGGTTTGTAATTCAGTATTTTACAAGCTCATCACCAGAGAAAAGTCATGAATGGGTCTTCAGATAACACAAAAAATATGATTTTTTTTGGAAATATGAATGTATGACATATGTCAATAATTATATTAATAGATTGAACTATAAGGTGTTACATGGTACTTTGGTATCAAATCGCTTACATAATGCTGCCAAAGTGGTCAATGATATTAACTGTTCCTGTATTACCACTTGGCAGATATCTGTACTTGCTCAGTGATACAATAAGCATATTAGCATAATTATCGTATTTCTGTACATTGTGCACTTGGATGGATTGTGAATTAGTATTTCACATGCCAAGTCACCAGTGAGGTCATGAATGGTTCCTCAAGTGCGTGGGGTGCTTGCTAAGACAAAAATGTGAGTCTTTCCTGGAAACATTATTAATGTATGGCATATGTTCATAATTATAGTTATTTCAACCAGAGGGTTTTTACTTGGTGCTGCATGGCATTAAATGAAAACTTTGCATTTATAGTTGGTGTCTAACCAGCACCATGTGGCAGATATTTAAATTTATTTGTACATTAAATATGTAGATATGCATACTATTTATAATTATGCAAATATCTCAAAAATGGAGTGACGCCTACAGATCTAGTTTACATCAAAATGAAGATCACATCTGCCCAAAGATCACACTGATAGTTGGGGTCTATTTGCTATGGTTACAGAAATATTAATACTGAGTTGTACAGTTACAATAAGTAAATGTATACATTATCTAATTGCTTGTTCAATATTAAAGTACTATTATGTATGAAATATTAATATCTCTGTTGTGAAGAAGAGGTGGGTGCTGAATAACTTTTGTATTTTAGCTTTTTTTTTTGTAACTTTTATCATTTTTAAGGTATATACATTTGCTTATAGCTAGGATAAAAAAAAGTGTATTCTCAGAATTTTATCTCAGGTGAAGGCTGTCCAAGCAGGAATTCTTCAGGTGTCAGGAGGTATGAAATTTCATTCAGGCCAGGTGTGAAAGAGTTAACTAGTATGCAGTATCCTCTTGACACAGATCACAGACTGCATGCACACTGTATCAGGGCTAGCCACTCAAGTGATTTGGTCATGTGGACTAATGGCCAGTAATAACTAGATGTGTATGCAATTTGTTTTGTACAAGATAAGTGTTGTTTGCGTATTAAACTTGGCAAATGCCTAAAGGCGTGCAACTTGCAGTCTATTATCCCCTTGTCCTGTTACAAAACAATAAAGGATATAAACAAAAACGCTTAATCTGAAATAGTAGTACTGCTATTACTTATTCCCACTGAGACTTGGTTTAGTAATACAGTTTTCCTTAGTATCTTTACTACATTAAGATTTTTAATTTCAAATTTCCCATACAAATCAGTTGCACAGTGAAATGAAAAATAGTGTACATGCATCTATTTTACTGTTCTGGTATCTAGGGTAATTTTATTTATATAGCTTCATAATATGTAGGATGATACTAGGCTATTGGCCCGGAGGCCGTTATAAGCCTAGCCAATAATTTTGCCCATATTCTCACAACGTCAACACCAGTTTCCCTTGTCCAGCAGGGAAACAGGTGGGAATCCATGGGTGTATTTTCTGTTTTCCATCCAGTCGTCCAGGTTCGTCTTAAAAAGGGATAGAGAGGTACTATGCTTGACATGGAGAGGGAGTCTATTCCATAGATGGGGGAAGTCTTTGGGACAGAAATCTATCCCACCAACAAGTTCTATTAACGTCATAAACCAGGTTGAGACCTTGCGTGCAGTTGCGTGAGTGGAGTTTGACTTATGGAAATGCAGCAACTCCATCAAGGCAGAGTCTGAGATGGTCTTGCATGCCAGACACAGGTCACCTCTGGTCAGTTTGTATGAGACTGAGTAGAGGGACAGGGCTTTTAGTATATCAGTATAGGACAGGTGTTTGAGACCCTGAATTTTCCTGGTCAGGAACCTCTGTGGTCTCTCCAGCTGCTGCATGTGCTTGGCAAGGTACACACCCAAAGGGGGATTTGTACTCATTAATGGGTCTGATAAGGGAGCAGTACAGAGATGTTATGACCTCCTTGTTCCTGGAAGAAATACCGGTACTTATTAGGTGGGCCATGTAGAAAGCCTTCTGTACAATGGAGGCAACATGGTGGTCAAAAGTCAGGTTATCAACCTGGGTGCCCTAGTCCCTCATGACTGATTGTGTGCTTAGTATGCTATTAATGTGATAATTAGTGGGGACTCCATTTTCCCCAAAGGGAATAATGATGCATTTCGTGGCATTCAGTTTGAGGCCATGCTTCTGGCACCAGTCATTTGTTTGTGTAAGGCACTCTTCGAGGATGTTCACATCACTAGGGGGAATGTAAGACAGCACCCAGCTTGCAGTCATCTGCAAACTTGGTCAGCCACAAACCACTGGTTTTGGCTTGCAACTCAGAAAAGTATATCCCAAACAGTAGAGGCCCCAAGACCGATCCCTGGGGTACCCGCTCATTACTGGTCTACTGCTCGAGATGACTTCCCCTATTTTGACTGAGTGGGTTCTATCAGTGAGCCAGTTAGATAACCATCTGGTAACATACGAGTTGATGCCTAACTTATTTATTTTATTTATTGAACATTTGTTGACCGGGAAAGTCTGACTAGGTTCCACAGATCCTGTTTTTAGTGGAGGCTCAGGGAGAAATGCTCCAGAAGCATGTCTTTAGAATGTGGGAGGAAACCGGAGTACCCGGAGGAAACCCACGCGAACGCAGGGAGAACATGCAAACTTCACACAGAAGGCACCCCAGCCGAGAATCGAACCGAAGAACCTCTTGCTGTGAGGCAACAGCATTAACCGCTGCACCACTGGGAGAGTTTATCTATTATGCCTGAGTGGGGAATAATGTTGAAGGCTTTGGCTAGCTCAAGGTAGGCGGTCTGCACCGACTTCCCCTTATCCATGGCTTTGGTGACTGTTTCAAAGAAGTTGACCAGGTTTAACAGGCATGATCTCCCTTTGACAAAACCAAACTGTGTAGGGTTGAGCGTTTGGCAGTTGCCAATGTCCTTGTTTATAAGGTTCAAGATAATGCATTCCATGTTCTTGCAAATCAGGCTAGTTAGGCTGATGGGCCTATAACTGCTTGGGTTAGTGGACGCTCCATCTTTGTGTAGAGGGATCACAGTTGCTGTCCTCCATTTGGCTGGGGTGAAGCCGGTGCTCAGGCTTTGGTTGAATAGGGTGCCTAATGGAGCTGAAAGCTCATGGATGAGTTCATGCAGGATACAGCCAGGGATGTTGTTGGGTCCCATTGGAGACTGTATTGTTTGCCTTTGAGAGGGCATTAGACACCTGCTCCTTGGTGATGAGGGGAGGGGGGCAGGTACTGGGGATGTCCTGGTTTACTGATGGGGGGACGGGGGGGGGTGAAGTTTTCACTGAACCTGTCTGCCATTAGGTTGGCAATATCTATGGCATTTGTGTATGTGATGTTATTGACTACCAGTTCAGAGCAGATTTGGGTGTCAGAGCGATTTGGGTGTTATCCATCAGACTGCAGACGTATATGAAGAAAGCCTTGTGATTGTCCTTAGTGGATGTGGCCAATTTGGACTTGAAGTTAGCCTTAGAGGATTTCTCCAGTGACCTGATTTGCTTGTTCAGACAAAGGAGAGATTGCTTCCAACTTGGCACCTGCTCCTTCTTAGTCCTGGACAGCAATTTGTTTCCTTTTATTAGAGAGTTTGTTTATTGCTGCTGTCCACCAGACATGTTTACTCTTCCTTGAGGAAGATGATTTGGTCCTGTCAGGTATTGCTGAGTCCATACAGGTATGTAGGTGCTCATATAGTTTTTTGGTGTAGGCTTGGACATTAGTGCTAGCTCCTTCTGAAGGGACGGTGGCCAAGAAGCTGTTTATACCCTGTTCTCAGGAGACTGTAGTCAGCTTTGGAAAAGTTTTTTTTGTTTGACCCTGAAGGGTGATGGGGGAAGTGTCGGGGAGATGCTGACTTTGAAGGTGATCACCTTATGGTCAGATCTTACCAAGGAGGATGACACTGTAGGGGTGCTACAGTGGCTACTCATGTTGGCTAGTACCAGGTCCAGGATATTTTCAACTCTCATGGGGGTGTCGACCAGCTGATCCAATGCACTGGCATTGGAGAAGTCAAGGAATCTCTGGGCATTCATGTTTGTGCTAGAATTGGTCTTCCACTCTATGGTTGGGTAGTTAAAGTCACCCAGGATCAGGGTGCAACAGTTAATTGACATTATTATTAATTATTACTACTACTGTTATCATCATCCACCCAACTATGAATCTAGTGGTGTAGTTAGGAAGTAGCCTCTTCTAACCCAATCACAGACAGTACATGTTTCTTGGGAATAAAAAAGTCCCACAATGACAGACTTATTAGCCAGCCTTACATTTGACATTCTACAAAATAACAGTTTAATGAAATGTGTAGCTTAATAAAACAAAACCATGGTAAATGCAATAGGGCTTTTTGTAAACGTTGCATTATTACAGATCTCGCTGTGCAAAATAAATAAATTATTCTCAAAATGTGCATGCAATAGCATACATAGTGTGTGACTGGCTACTCCTCTGTGTGCATGTGGTGTGTGTGTATACATACATACATATATATATGATACACATATAAGCCATAGCTCATACTAGACTGTGTCCAGAGCAGATATTGTGGTTCACTCAAGGTGTTGAGAGTTACAATTCCAATGGGACTTGCAACTTGTGATGGTGTCTGTTCAGCACAAAACCCAACAAGTGTTACTGCATTTGGCAAATGGATTTTTTTTTTGTCATTTTGTGCAGAACTTAATTTAGGTCTGTAATGATAATTAATATGTTTAACACCCCTACTAGCAAATGGGGCTATCTGGTTTTCTGAGTCGTTCTCGTAACTAAACAAATTAATAAACACATGCATTATATATATATATATATATATATATATATATATATATATATATATATATATATATATAAATATATAATATCTACATGTGGTTGACACTAATCTGAGAGAACAGTGGGAAGTAAAGTCCCCAAAGTGCAACTTCTGAAATAGTTTCTGGAGTTAGTGAGCCAGGTTTCTCTCTTAATGGGTGATCTATCCTTTCCTGCTAATGTGTGCTCATGGAATTGGTGAGAACTGCATGGGACTTGCATCACACAAAAAATTAGGCAACTTTGTCCACAGTTTCGGCTGATGCATTTGGTAAATTTGCATCTGGTGTTTTTTTTTTTTTTTTTTTGGTGGGGGGACTGTGTTCTTTTCAAGAAGTAATAGTGGGTTCATATGTATCCTTTAGCAATAATCTATGACAAATAATCCATTGACATGGTGTAGACACCTAAGGAATTACCCATGGTTGAAGTGGTTTGATCATGAGGGCAAAGCCCAGATGATTAACCAAAGCCAACTGTGGGAAATCCATGGTTATCCACTATCAGGAGTTGATTGCTGCTGTTATACAATGACATTGTTTAAAAAATTAAAGTCTTACCTTTTTTAAAAGATGTCATTGTATAATCAGAATTTAATATCCTTCTGCATTTTCTGTGTGAGCGGATATCCAACAGATATAGTGCACGTGCGTAGGTTGTGTACTTGCCGATACTTACACAATGCATCAGTAAAAAATGAGAAGCTATGCAATATGAGCTGCTTTACCTGTTGTAAAAGTAAAAGAAACTCTTCCTATTATAGAAGTAGAAAAGCAGTCTGTACAACATGCAAAAATAGGAGAAACAGTCTTTGAATTGGAATTTTATTATTTTTATAAAGTGCATTCCTTAACAGATTCTTGGGAGAGTTTTTTTTACTAATACAGACGTCCGCATTACCAACAGAGGGGAAGTTTGGCTATCACAGCTTCATATAGTACAAAGGAAGATGCAAGCTGTACATCCTGTAAAAAAAAAAAAAAAAAAAAAATTTCCTGATGCTATAGAGGGCTTCTGATATTTTTACTGGATTCCTTGCAATTATGCTTGCACAATAGTGGGCTGCGATGGTTGGACTTTCGCCTATTAGTAATGCTGAATTTGCAATAAGCACGCGGATTCCTCTGTCAAATCAGTGTGCGCATTTTTAAATAGTAATCAGTACTCATTGTATAATTACACACACACTGCTTATCCATATCCACCTACACAATGTAACTATCTGCAAAAGTGAAAACCTACTTCAAATATATCCCCTACCAAAGTTTATTATCAAACTGGAAATGATTTTTCCAGTATAAATATGATTACTACAAATGACACCTTGGAAGATATTATGATGACATGTGCGTGCTCCTGCCGTCTTGCAGCTTCTCAGCTATCATTTGCATTAGTAAAAGGTATGTGACAGTGCTAAGGTAGTGTTATTCAAATATAAAGGTAACTCAGGCAGTAAACTTGATTTAAAATGCTGCTGTCTGGGATTTGTTTGTTAGCTAGGGGTGAGATAGCATGCTCAGATGCTTGTATTACATTCTAAAGAAATTATCTTGTCTGTTCACTATTCTTTTCTCCAAAGTTAATGGACCATTTAAGAAAACTGCTTGGTTTATAGATGATTAAACTATTGGATTACAGCAGCTGGTGGCAGTGAGCCCTGCTGACACGTTTCTTGCTTTAGAAATTCAGGTTGCATACACACAAGATTTAAGGGGAACATACCCACTTTTTATGACAAGCTCTCCTTCCTTAGGACAAGCAGCTTCTTTGAGAGAAAACTCAATGTTCAGCAGAGTTATGGCTCTGCTTAGGAGAAATATGCTTAGCACAAGCATTAGTCTTGTCCACATCAGAGAGATTTTATTTTGCAATGCAGTAATGGCATTTGGGTCAGTAAGATTTTTCTTTTGCCATTGAACTGCATGATAAATCACCACTTAAGTATGTATTTAAAGAGATTTTAAACATAGTTGTTCTAAAAATCAAGGAATATGATTGCGAATTTTCACTTAACTGTAATGCCACAGACAAGTTCAAGACAGAATACAACCTGCAGATCATGGTAAGTGCTGTGGTAAAAACAAGCTGTTTCTATGAGGCAGTGTTTTGCAATTCAGATACACATGAGCTGCAATGAGGAAAGACCTAATTTTTGTCTAATTTGCTCATCTGTAAAACAATGTTAACTACCTTGAGTACAGAACAGCACTCTTCTGGTGTTGCCCAATGCATCGTGTTGGCACAGGCACTCCCCCACTCACCTAACATGTGTGTGCAAGCACACACGCATACCACATTATTTATTTATTTTACATTTGTTAACCGGGGGTGTCTGACTGAGCCAAAAAGGCCCTTTTTCAGCAGAGGCTCGGGGAGAAAAGCTCCACATAGAAAAATTAGATACATTTAGTTATTTAGACATGATCAGTATACACACAAATTACAAAAGACATGTTTTTACAGTGGTATGCAGCACATCAACAGTAACATTGGAGAGAACAAACAAAAACATATTAATTTAAAAATAAAGGTAATTAATAGATTTGTGGTGTACAGCTGAAATATCATAGGTAGAATGCATACATAGAACACACAGGTACAGTACATACATTGTACATTAGCCAGAGTCTGTGAGTAAGAGTGAGAACTGTTATCAAGTACTCTAGGCTTAGTATGTGTACCTTATCCGCTTTCACTAGCCTGGGGACCAGTCATTGCACTGACAACTTTGCTTGAGATGTTGCCTGATGAGGTTTTTAAAGGCGGCTTTGGACGATGTGTCAAGGAACATGTCCCTTGCTTGTTCCAGAGATGACAGAATGCTTCCTCTTACATTGTTACTGCCCTTGTAAATAACAGATGATTACATTCAGTCACTAATGCCAGACAGAGTTTTAGACTTCATATGCTAACTGCATGTTAATGCAACAGCTGTTATTCTAACAACTTTCTAAGTTTAAAAGAGTAATAACTGAACTTCGTTACTGGCTGTATATCTTTGCCCTGCCAACATTTTTGTCTTTGTGTAGATTTCTTGCACTAAGAGGTTGTGAGATATGTTCATACATATCTGTCCCTCTTCTTTGTAAATCACAAACTGTTACAGGCATTGAATAATGCCCATGATCCTCATTATAGGGTTAAAAACTCTTGCTACACTAACTTATCAATTAGAACACCAGATTAATGTAGCTGTTTATTTTTAGTTTTAAATTTGTATCTCTTGTGTCTAGTGTTGGTGCAGAGGATTATCATCCCCTGTGAGAAAGTGCAGGGTTTGAATCCTTTTCAGTGCCCAGCATAAGAGACACTATTTATAGTAACTTCGGTGTCTACTGGTTAATCCCCCCCCCCCCCCCAACTGATCCACATCGTCTTTCTCACTTTCTCTCTCTTTTTTTTTTTAAATATGTTTCCTTAAGGCATGCAGTTAATGACTTGTCCTTGGTAGCTAGTGTTTCCTTCTGACCCTAGCAGCTGTTAAAGCAATGATAGTATTCTACCTGGTGGCTAGTGTTCCCCTTCTCTCCTAAATATTGTTAAGGCACACAATGAAAGAGTTATAGCTGGTACTCAGTAGCCACCCGATCCATGCTGTCTTAATTAAAATTAAATAAATAAATAAAAAATAAAGAAGTGCTATCAAGGCACTATGTTAAGTGTAATCCCTTGTGTTAAGTGGTTGCTCCCAATCCAATGTTGCTGGTTTTGCTCATCTGGAAGTATAGCTCCCCGACCCACTCATCCACATGTACACAAAAACCTAACCTACCCCCTCACTGACCACCCCCTACTGTGACCTCCCAGGTGGACACACACACACACACACACACACACACACACACACACACACACACACACACACACACACACCTTTCACATTTACACACAGACATGGCACTTTTAAATGTGGTGCATGTAATCAATGTGCCTACATACACGATAACAACAATTTCTACATTCCTTCTAGAAACTTTAGAGTTAGCACCCAAAGTTATTACAATTGTGCATCAAAAGGTGTGGTTTATCTCGGTGTTTGCATGGAGTGCTACAGTTTTTATGTGGGCAAGACCGAGAGGCCACTAAGAAAAAGGATTTATGAGCATCTATACGAAATTGGAAAGAAGAAAGATACTAATGCCTTTTTCAAACATTCTATGGAATGTAGTAATATGCACTTAAAATTTTTAGTTTTAGACCAAGTCACCCAAGACCCTAGAGGAGGTGACTGGGAGACTCGTCTGGAGAATAAAGAACTTGTATGGCAATTAAAATTAAATGCAACAAAATCTCCAGGCTTGAACGATAGTATTAGTATAGCCAGTGTTTTAAAACTAAATAGAGAGAAACTATGAATTAACTATTTATTACCCTCTGGGCTCCTACTAATACTTCTTTATTAGATGAAGAACTTCTAATTTTTACTTTTACTGTATTTTATTGTATTAATGTTTAACCAATCTACACCATCAGAATTTTTTATAACAAAACATGGAGAAATATTTATGTATATACACATACACATTTTAACACTGTATTGCAATTTTTATAAACTTTATTTATGGCATGTTATTTACGTAACACACAAATACATATATATTTTTGTACATATATCTATTTTTACATAAATATGTTTTCATTATATTTTATATATATAATTTATTCAACCTTTTAATTAGATTTTAAACTAATAAGCCTGATAGTAATATTGGTGTTATGGAGGGTATTGGCCTTTTAAATCTCTGATTGTTACAATTAATGATTCAAACTGCAAACTAAGTGATCACATGGTCAATTTTAAATGGTATAAAACAACTTTGTTTTTGATTGTTCAACATCTTGATAAAGCCTGGTAGGAACCAGGTGAAAGCACTTGATGAATTTGTTTCTCTATTTTATTTTACACATTAAAAGTTATCAAACATTTTTCAAACTGTTCCACTTTTATTCATTCACGTTTTACACGCATTTGTAAGTTTCTGGACCAAGTTTCTTCATCTGTGGAGTTTTATATATATATATATATATATATATATATATATATATATATATTTATACATGCACACACATCTGTATAAATATGTTTGTGTGTGTGTGTGTGTGTATATATATATATATATATATATATATATATATATATATATATATATATATATATATATATATATATATATATACACATATATACACATACACACACACATACAATGGATATAAAAAGTTTACACACCCCTATTAAAATGACAGGGTTTTGTGATATAAAAACATCATAAACAATAAATCATTTCAAAACTTTTCCCACCTTTAATGTGACCTATAACCTGTACAATTCAGTTGAAAAACAAACAATTCTATTAGGGGGAAAAATATAAAAAATAAAAAACGTACAATAAGGTGGTTGCAAAAGTGTGCACACTCAAACTAATACTTTGTTGAAGCATCTTTTGATTTAATTACAGCATTCAGTCTTCTTGAATACACACCTGCCATCAATTAGAGAGACTCTGATAACCCCAAATAAAGTTTCCTGACATTTACTCAGTTGCTGCTACAGTAAAAGCCATGGTTCACAGAGAGCTTACAAAGCTCACTGGTGTGATCTCATTGTTGAAAGGTATCAGTCAGGAGAAGGGTACAAAAAAATTTCCACAGCATTGGATATACCATGGAACATAATGAAGACAGTCATCAAAAAGTGGAGAAAATATGGGACAATAGTCCAAATAACTGGACATCCCTCCAAAACTGATGAAAGGACAAGACAAGAACTGGTCAGGGGGGCTGCCAAGAGACCTACAGCAACATTGAAGGAGCTGCAGGAATTTCTGGCAAGTACTCATGTACTACATGTGACAACAATTTCCCATATTCTAAATATGGTGGGCCTATGGGGTAGGGTTGCAAGATGGAAGCCTTTTCTTACACAGAAAAATATCCAGGCCTTGCTAAAATTTGCAAAACAATACATCACGTCTCCCAAAAGCATGTGGGAAAACATGTTATGGTCTGATGAGACCATGGTTAAACCTTTTGGCCACAATTCCAAAAGGTACGTTTGGCGCAAAACAACACTTCGCATCACCAAAAGAACACCATCCCAATGGTGAAGCATGGTGGTGGCATTATCATGCTTTGGGGTTGCTTTTCTTCAGCTGGAACTGGGGCTTTAGTCAATGTGGAGGGAATTATGACCGTTCCAAATACCAGTAACTTTTGGTGCAAAACTTTTAGGTGTCTGCTAGAAAGCTGAAGATGAAGAGGAATTTCACCTTTCAACTTGACAATGACCCCAAGCATACATCCAAATCAACAAAATAATGGCTTCACCAGAAGAAAATTAAAGTTTTGGAATGGCCCAGCCAGAGCCCCCACCTAAATCTAATAGAAAATCTGTGGGGTGACCTGAAGAGGGCTGTGAATAAGAGATGCCCTGACAATCTGACAGATTTGGAACGCTTTTGCAAGAAAGAGTGGACAAATATTGCCAAGTCCAGATGTGCCATGCTGATAGACTCCTACTCAAGAAGGCTGAATGCTGTAATTAAATCAAAAGGTGCTTCAAACAAAGTACTAATTCAAGGATGTGCACACTTATGCAACCAGCGTATTGTACTTTTTTATATTTTTTCCCTTAACAGATTTGTTTGTTTTTCAATTGAATTGTACAGGTTGTAGGTCACATTAAAGGTGGGAAAAGTTTTAAAATGATTTATTGTGGTCACATCTTTTTATATCACAAAAACCTGGCATTTTAACAGGGGTGTGTGAACTTTTTGTATCCACTGCATGTATGTATGTATGTATATATATATATATATATATATAGATACACACACACACACACACATACAGATATATAGAAAAATCTCTCTCTACACACACACACACACACAGATATATATATATATATATATATATATATATATATATATATATATATATATATAGACATATATATGAACATATAAACACCACTTATAGACATATGCATTACATCTTGCTTCTTTTCAGGAATCCTTCTATTTTCATTGTAACAATGACATCCATTACCTGTAAGCCATGTAACTCTTTTCAAGCATGCTGATTTATTCTTTTATATATGTACCATCTATAAGTATTATTGTGAACAAGATGCAGTTGGTTTTAAATGTCTTTATAGTTAGTTGAGTCACACTAACTATTAGCAGGTGGATTCATGTGGCAGTTCTGAATTTTTAAAAGGAGATCTTTTTAGGATACTTGTTTGTGGCTGACTCCTGGTTATGGGTAGGTTTGTTCACAAACTGTGAATTAGTATTCACACAGTGAGCAGTACGAAAGTTTGTGTAAGCAATAATGCCCGACAGGGTGTGTGTTAATGTCTAATTAATGCCCACCCAGGGGTGTTATGAGGCCTGATGCTGCAAGCAGAGGGCCTCTATACCCCTAGAAGGGCATTAATTACATATTATACAATGCCTACTCTAAAACGTGCACGCTGATTGGCCAGCCCAACCAGCGTGCCCGTTGTAAATCCCTCAATATACTAACGGAAAAAGGTCCGGTCGCCCGGACTTTTTCCGTTAGTATAAACATTGTTCGCTATGTTAAAAGAGTTTAACATAGCGACACATTTAAAAGCAACGGAGATCTCCGCTGCTTTTTAAAGCTGTCTCGCTATGTTAAACTCCTTTAACATAGCGACATAGTGTAAAGCAGGAGATCTTGCGATCTTCGTTGCTTTTTAAATTCTCGCTATGTTAAATGAGTTTAACATAGCGAGACAGTTTAAAATAAGCAATGGAGATCTCCGTTGCTTATTTTAAAGCTGTCTCGCCATGTTAAACCCATTTAACATAGCGAGATAAGCAACGGAGATCTGCGTTCTCCGTTGCTTTTGCCCACAGCTCTGATGTACTGTGTAGGCATGCGCAGTACATCAGAACTGCCGCGGAACACCAGACAGCTGCGGAAGAGCAGCAAAGAGGCATTATACAATGCCATTATTTAAGAAAAGTAATTATTTCTTTTCTTAAATAATGTCATTGTATAATAGCAATAACCCACTTCTGGGTGTGGGTAATGCTGGATTTACCCACGGTTGTCATATATGTTGCTATATTAACACACACCCTGGAGGGCATTATTGTGCTTACATAATGGGCTTTCTGTAAAATTGTTGTGTTTTACTTTTTTCTTATTTAAGTACTATATTTTTTACATATATATTTTTGATATAAAATAGTTCTTCCATCTAATGTTTCAAACTTGCTGTAGTATATGTTAATGATGTTGGAGGAAGCATTTTACATACAAAATGTAGGAAACATATGTTGAGGTAAGAGTGGTATGCTGCTGCTAGGGATTGCTCTCACTCCACTGTCTTGCTCATAGATTTATATATATATATATATATATATATATATATATATATATATATATATATATATATATATATATATATATATATATATATATGTAAAACAAAATGCATGAATATCAAAAACTTACACATAGTTTTTGATATACATGCATTTTGTTAACTACATTTATTTTTATATGACTTTTGAGAATATTTATGATTTTACTTAATGAGTTCACTAGTGTTTTATCTTTTCTTATGTTAAATTCTGAATTAAGACTATATCACTTTAAATCACCAAAGTTAGGTGAACATGTAACAGAAAGTTCACTCCAGGGATCATTCCAGTTGCACTGCTGGATATGAGCACTGCAAACTAACAGCGGGTGGCACAGTGCCTGGGCAAATTTTTTTGGGGCTAGACTTGTAAAGGCTCCAGAGCAGTGGTGACTGGTGACTTCAAATCAAAGGGGGAATGCAGGAGACAGCTGAATGGGTGGGGTCAATGGAAATGTGTGTGGTCAACTAGAAAGGGGAGGAGCTATGATCAAAACCACAAAACCTGTAACTTTAATTAAATACTCTGCCCTGAGTGCCAAACCATCATTATGAGAGTCCAATCAAGACAAAATGAAGTGTAGAAGAAAAAACATATTTCAATCCATTGGCTGCATGACAGCTTACTTAGTATCTGGATGGAAACAAAAAGGTTGTGAGGCATGAAATAAAAAATTACTTTTTAAATAAATTACTGGAATGCTAGTCAAAATCAAGTACAAGAAAAACAAGCAGCACTCAACTCAAACCACTTCTGCTTGTACTCCAGTTCTAATTATAATTTATATACAGCTTTATTAAAGTACCAAGTAACATGCTGAAAGTAGCAATCTCTGTGATACCCCCACTTGTAAAAATGTTTCTTTTCCAAAAAAAACCTGCTGCCTGATAACAACTATCTGCTTGTTTCATGGGGAAAACATGATCAAAGTAAAAAATGAAAAGCAAACAGGAAACAAGCTCAACATACATTGCTTAAAGGATTACTGCACATGATATGGACCACACATGAGAGATTGGCTTTCTGTTTAGTTTGCAGGTAAAGCCTGTAATGAGCTCTTAAAATAATGTAATCCTGTCCTTTATTAGAAATACTGTCATATGCATTTCAATACCCAAGGCTTATATGTTATCTAGTTATGTACGTATTCTCTGTATGGCAACAACAGAAAGGCTTTCAATGTTGGCAATTCTTTAACAGTATGCTTATTAAAACTTACTTGCATCTTACAATCTCAGACAAGCTTACCAGATGGTCAATAAAGCACTGCTACTTAAACACAGAGCAACAGGCACTTTCTGAATAATAATAAGAATAAATCAACAGTATAAAAATATGACAGAAACCAGAATATTCTGCAAAATCAAGGACAGATGAAAAGCCATTGTAGTACTTGTGTCTACCTTGGATGGGGGGATAGTCTGCACATTTACACTGCATAACTGCTCCTTGCCTTGCTTGGACACATCCAGAGTCACTACATGGGGGAGTGGGGTGCAACAAGTATGTCACAAAATGTCTCTGGCTGACTGCGATGGCCCTGACACATTTGTCATACCTCTCAACCTCAGAGCAAGAAATCTGGACAAAGCCATACATAGAAGTAGGACAAAGGCCCAAAAATAAGGACAATTTTTAAATATTGCTCTTATAAACGATAATAGAATAGTAGGTCTTGCATTAGTATGAATTTTCTGAAGGGTATGAAATCTGAAACTGAAATGTCTGTCATTATTTTCTAACTTCAGTCTTTAATGATTTGCCACTAATTTGCCCCCAAAAAACACAATTTTATGAAAAATGGACCAAAAATGTGATTCAAAAATATAAAATAGCCACACAATACAGCTGGGAACCTGTCAAAGAACGGACACTTTTTAATATTAGTACTGCTAACTTGAGCAGCTGACAAAATAAAAGAATCCACATGTATTTCTGAAATAAAAGTAATCTATAACTGATTATTACAGTTATTTATTAATTGTAAACCCTCCATGTTTTCTTACAAAATTGCCATTTTGCGGAGGGATTATTAGGGGAAGAGCCACATTTTGAGCCAAAATCGGGGACAGTTGAGAGGTTTGGATATGCCTGATTCTATAAAGCAATTTATTTGCATGTACCTCTCAACCTGTTAATGCAGGAAATCTGGACAAGGTCAAATATATGGGGGGGGGGGGACATATAAACAGTACTAAAAATTGCTCTTGTATAAACTGAGACAGTTGATCGAATAACAGATTTTGTTTTAGCATGCTTTTTTTGAAGGTTATGAAGTCTGAAACTCAGTGTCTGTCATTATTTAGTGACTTCATTCCTAAATGATTTGACAGAAAACCACAAATTTTATGAGGAACAAACGAAAAATAAGAAGCAAAAATCTATTTATTCTGCAAAAGTCTGGACAGTTGAGAGGTATAGTTCAGCTGGGGCTGTCTGAGTTTGCTGCCCTTCCCCCTTCACAAAATCATGGTCGAATGGAGCTACCTCCCCACAGCCATTCCAATGAACCATTACTTGGCTATTTCACCCCATTTACCATAAACACTAATGTGCATACTGCCTTACCTTCTGTGATGATTTGGACTTCATTTAAAAGTTTTATTTTGCATTTTACAGCGCAAACACTAATAGATATCATATCTGCTAAACAAAGCAATGCAGTCTCACAATGCCCTTGAAAACTCACAATCACTGAAACAGCATTGAAACCCACATTCAAAGAAAATACATATTGCCAGTGGCAGATTAACTTTGGGTGTGGGATATTTTCAAATCACAGGCCTCTTGCACACGAAACATACACATACTCTTTCATACACCTTCCTGATTGTATTAAAAGTATATTACTTGTACAATACAGTACAGCTTTAGAGGGTGTTTTAAATTTATTGTTTTGAATTTTTTCCAGTAAACAATGAAACAAAATGCATGCACCAGTAATGACAAAACTGCCCAATTCAGAACATTTCCATCATAAAAGTCTACTCAAACTTCCACCAGTATCAGTACATATGCACAATCTCTGAAGAAGTAAAAGTCATCTAAATAATTCCACATTAAAGAGATCTGTAACTAATGAAGAAGTTGCTGCTAGCAAACAACTTTGTATTTCATTGTTTTCTCTACAAATAAAATGCATGTTACCCCTGAGGAATAAATTGCCTATCTTACACTAAAAAAATGATAAGCTAGCAATATTGCAATAGGGAATGGATGGCAAACTGATAACAGGTTCATAGTTACTAGGTATCTTCGCCAAAAAGGAGTGCAGCATCCACCTTTTTTGCAACACAGTACAGTATCAGCAATACATCTATCTACTGTGGGAGTAGAACCTACAGCCTTCTGCATCAAAAGCAAGTATACTACCTGCTGTGCTATTAACAATGCAAGCAGACTCAGCATAAGCAGCACTAAACTTTTGCTCCCCTGCAGCTCTCAGCTCCTTGGAAAATCTACTCAGTTGTATCTCTGAACTTTGCAGCACAAAGAAATCTGGAAAAAGCCAAAGTTTATTGTGGGGGGACAAATGCCCAAAAACCAGGGACACATTTTAAACATTGCTTGTATAATGTTGGAAAGTTGCTAGAATAAAATGCTATGTTACAACCATACATTTCACTGCCAAGCCTTAAACCCAGGACCCTGTGCAAAACAGTCAGAGCAACATACCACTATGCCAAATCAGCTGTTTTGTGAAAGAGGAAGACAGAAACTTAAATGGCTACCATTTAGTGAATTTAGTTCTCCCCATAGCACAGCTGTCAACCTCTTAGCACAAAACACCTGAACAAAGCCAATAATGGGTGAATACATTCCCCAAACATTCAGTGAATTCAGTTCTCACCATCAACCTCTTAGCAAAAAACACCTGGACAAATCCAGTAATGGGGGAATATAGCCCCCAAACATATTCAGTGAATTCAGTTCTTACCATAGCTCTCAACCTTAGCACAAAACCTAGATGAAGCCAATAATGGGAGAATACAGTCCCAAAAATAGGGACAGATTTCAAATATCCATCTTATATACTTAGAAAATTGCTAGAATAAAACTTTTGGGTTACCATGCACTTTCTGAAGAATATGAAGTCTGATATTCAAATGTGTGTCAATTTTAACATTTGTTAACCAGAAAAGTCTGACTTGGAACAAAAGCTAATTTTTAGCAGAGGCCCAGGGAGAAACAATCCAGACAGACATGTCTTTGTAAGATGGGAGGACACTAGAGGAAACAAAAACAGGGAGGGCATACAGACTCCACACAGAAGGTAAGGCACCCCAGCCAAGAATCAAACCAGAGAGCTGTCAGCAACAATGCTACCACTGCACCAATGCACTACTGGCTTTGCAAGGATACACAAATACAGAAACCACAGATTTTATGAGGAACAGAACAAGTATGAGGGAAAAGCTGCAACATTTTTACAAATGGTGGTGGGTAGAGAATTCAGGCTCTTGCCACCTGGGCCCAAGGTACAGGGTTCAAGCCTTATTCTCTACCCACCACCATGTAGCACCTGGGACATTTCACACACACACACACACACACACACACACACACACACACACACACACACACACACACACACACACACACACACACACACACACACTCACCCTGGGACTGGTCCCTTCATTGCAGCACTAAATCCTTCCATTGCTAGCTTCATTAGTTGCAGCACTAAGTCCTTCCTTGCACTAGAAAGCCCCACGAGATGTCCTTCCCGACGAGACTCCCAGCCTGCCGACGTTGCAGTCCATGTCCGATCCCTTTCCAGTAACAGTCTATGCAGTTACAACTGCATAGACTTCTGGGATCTCTGCACTTGAATGCTTCTTAATCCGGACTGCTGCTGAGAGTCTGCACATGCTACAGACTGGTTTAGCAGCAGTCTGGATATCGGAAATGCTGCTAGCGCGGATGTGCGAAGGTCCGCTACTTGCGATCATTTTTTTAATTTTCTTTCTTTGCATTTTATTTTACTTTCTATTACTTTCTTTCTTTTTTTACAGCTGGGGTGGCTGCAGTCCAATAGCACAGGCCGCCCCTGCTCCAGAGCCATTAGCCTAGTACACACCTATGAACCTATGTACTCTCATGTACATGTTCCTGTACTCCTCCCTTATCAGACCCATTATAGAGTACAGTGCCCCCTTCAGCATGTACCTTGCCAAGCAAATGCAGCAGTTGGAGAGACCACAGATGTTCCTGACCAGGAAAATCCAGGGTCTCAAACGCCTGTCCTATACAGATATGCTAAAACCCCTGTCCCTCTACGCAGTCTCATACAGAGTGCTCAGAAGTGACCTGTGTCTGGCATACAAGGCCATTTCAGACTCAGCCTTGATGGAGTTGCTGCATATCCATAAGACAAACTCCACTCGCTCAACCTGCACGCAAGGCCTTAACCTGATCTGTGACATTAATAGAACTTGTTGGGGGAATAGATTTGTGTCCCAGTCACTCCCCCGTCTGTGGAATAGACTTCCTCTCCATGTCAAGCAGAGTACCTCTGTAGCTCTCTTTAAGAAGAACCTGGACGACTGGATGGGAAACAGAAAATATACCCCTGGAATCCCACCTGTGTCCCTGCTAGACAGGAGAAACAGGTGATGACTTGAGGGAATATGAGCAAAATTCATGGCTAGGCTTATAAGGGCCTCTGGGACAATAGCTTAGTATCATCCTATGAACCTGTGACTTTTAGAGGACTATTTAAATGAGTGATTGTTTTTAACTTGTATTTTTATCTGATGAAGTCCTGTAGGTAATGGGACAAAAGCACTTATTCTATGGTATTAAAATAATTTAAGCAGCACCTTTTTCAATGGTTGTGGCATTCTTTTGTGGATTTACTTGGCTTCTTGGTCCTTTTTTTGTTTTTGGAGCATTACAATTCTGCCAGGCAGATGAGATTTAAAATTCAGATGCAGTTAGGCTTCTGGTTTTCTAGCAGGCATCATAAAATAATGTGAAAGAAGTCTGAAATTTAGACTTGAACCCCATGACCCTCATTTTTATGTCATGGTGCCTCCAGCTACACATCAAAAAGCACAGGCCCAGTAGGCATAAACACTCTTCGTACTTCAGTGATTTTACTTACATGATGTTGTGAAATAAGCACTGTTTTTTTTTTTCTCATAAAGACTGCATTTCAAAATGTGATGTGCAAACATCCGATTTCAAATCACAGACAGTGTCTTGGCTTCATGAAAAAAAATTCCAGCGTCATGCATCATATGGTTACTTTAAGCAATAAAGGCTTCCTACACCCTATAATTTAATTCCATCCAAACATGAAGTAGTGAACATAATGGAAACCCCCTTGTGCCACACTTCATTGAATCACAGTGTAGAGTTACCCTAGTGTAATTTCAAGCACACATATAGTCAATCCACACATACACAAAAACCTAACCCACCCCTTCACTGACCCTCCATCCCAAGATGTCTGGGATGAACCCTAATGTTTTCAGTCAAAGGATTAAGTATAATCCCCTTGCATATTATTGAGTGAGGCTGTGGTGATGATGCTGTAACTTTTATGAACTGCAAAGCTACTGTCCCATGTTAAGACACTATTGCAAAAATGCTTACGTGACATAAGCCTTATTCTCTCTGTCTCCACAAGCACTCAGATGCATGGATTTCCTTTTCTTTACATGATAATTTAAAAGCAGAGTCTCAGTCTTAGTGACAAAATGCTAGTACAGTTTTAGCAGCTTTGTAACTTTTTGAAAGAATAAAAATGTACATGTCTAAATATTTTTATTTATTTATTTTACATTTGTTTACCGGGGAGGTCTGACTGGACAAAGCTGTCCATTTTCAGTGGAAAAGCTCCAGAAACAATTGCTAACATACTATACATAAGATATTTATATGAGCATTGTGGTTTACACATACAGTTATAAAATATAGCAGATAACAACAAACATGTTATCTAGACCTTCTGATTTGATCCTCTTTGGTAGCTCATTATTATTTATATATTTATATACACTTTGTTAACCAGGTTAGTCCCGCTAGTCTAATGGGCTCTTTTCAGGGGAGACGTCAGGTAGTATTCATACTGACTAGGGGCACTTTGTCCAAGGCCCTGGGGAATTTCTCCCTTCTCTTTTGATAAGTGCCACTGGATCTTTTACCTGCATGTGAGCTACCACCAACACAGGTAGATGGAACCTCAGTTCAACATGTTATCTGAAGGATGGCACATACCACGCTCCCTTTACGCTACCCTGCAGTGTCAGTGCTGGCAAAGGAATCCAACACCTTGTGTGGGAAGAGAGCTCACAGCCTTCTGACCTTTCAGCACCAACGGTGGGGTGCAAACTGTAGAGCCACTGATAATAATGAAGTAGTTATCAGCTTTAGAATTTAATATTGTCTATATTAATATTTAATATTGTGAGATACAGGTTTAAGACTTGGTCCCAATTGTTGACATCTACTTTATATTATGATTTAAAAATAAATGCCTGTCACAGGCTTAGCTGTCCTGGTCCTGAAATCTATATAGAATGTTAAAATGTAGCAGAGTAAAAGAAAGCATTAATTAGTAGTTAGATGGGCATTAAAAGAAAATGCATGTATTTATGTACTTTTGTTGACTGTGAAAGTCCAACTGGCCAACAATATCCCCTTTTCATTGGTGTTGGGGTTGGTATAATGGTTAAGGTGTTTACTTCACAAACACAAGGTACAGGGTATGATTCTCACCTTTGAAGGATAAATTGGCTAGGCTTAAAATGGCCCACAGGGCAGCTAGCCTAGTACTCATCTATGAACTTATGAAAAGAGGGCACATTCAAATCTGGAAAAAAATGTGGATGATAGCAGAAATGTTTATAAAGTGGTAATGCAGACAGAAATTAAAAAGTCCCTAGCTGCTAAAAGCAAAAAACAAACAAAAGTTCTTTTAATATACATGAGAAGTAAGACAAATTACTAATATGGATGAAGGAGAATATATAAAAGTATAAAACAAGAAACCGCTTGGAAAGGTATACACATCACAATGATTTGAAGGGTTCCAGCAGGGAGAGGGAAGCTTGAAATAAATGTGAATTGCTGCATTAAATTGAGACGCTGTCCAGTGACTTTCATGGAAAATCATGTTAGCTAAATTTGATTAATTTTTACAACTGGAAAGTCTAGTAAAGAATGTGAGAGAGACTGGGAAAGGGATATACTAGATTTTAGTAAGGCATCTTGATGCTCTCTCTCACAGAAGGATATCTGAAAAAAGTAAACGTTTGGGAAGAGTCTCAAGGGTGGATGTTGACTGATGGAGTGCTAGTGGGAGTGATGCAGAGGTTAATGGCTGAGAGAATGCACACGCACATATATATGCAGATACACACACATAATATTAATTTATTTATTTATGCACTGATGTACTATTGTTGACTGGGAAAGTCCAAATGGGCAACAATATCTCCTTTTCAGTGGCTGCCCTGGGGGGAAAAAACTCTAAAAGCAATATGAAAAGAATAATTAAATTACATCAAGTTGAGAAAATAATCTATGGACCATTTCAGCAATACAAAGACAAAATCATACAGCAATATGAGAGTTAGCAGAAAAAAGAAAGCAGTTAGTGCAAAAGCTGCAAGTGCTAAGAGATTGCTGTTGTGTGACTGCACTGGATTTTTCCCTCCCCTCACACCTAGTTTTTGTTGTGCTTATGAATCTGGTTGCATTTTTTAGGTGGTCTTTTTTCTTAAATAGGAAACATCTTTCTTGAATTATCAATTATGACATAGGCAATCGTATATTTATATAAATGAAAATAAAACAGTGACATATGTTGAGCTGTAAACATTATATATCATATGGAATCTTCTATACACATAGTCCATCAAACATTACATAGCTCATTCAATTCCTGCCATTCCTTAAACCTCATTCCTCCTCCAAAACATTATTATGCAAGTACTGTCCCCACAATTCCCATTTTTATATTTAATTTGCTCACATTTCCAATTATTTTACCATTTGCCAACTCAATTGACCAACAGTTTGAAAGAGTAGTTGGATCAATAAAGATGAGGAGATTTTTCATACTTTTTATTGTTTGTGTTCTTCTGTTACCCGGGCATGTCGGCTGGTAATTCACAAGACTTATTTTGTCAAATATCTAACAATTTGAGTGGTACTGAGCCCAGGAATTCAACTTCATTGATCCAACAACACTCTCAAACTGTTGGTCATTTGAATTATAGCCTGCAAGAGTTGAGTGTTTTTCGTAATCCTGTAGCAGGTGTATCTGCACAAGCCAGTTTGACCCATGAGATTACAAACAACCAAAGAAGTGATTCTAACTCTGGATTATGTGATTTTTATATCTGTATTGAAGATTCATGCTTGGTTGGATAATTCTGAATTTCTGCAACCCAGAGAATGCATGCAATCCAATAGTGGACATTATTTAAGTCTACACGAACAATTATTGTTATTGGAGAAATCCCTGTTCAAGTTTAAATCACTACAATTAGACAATTACTTTCTGGGGGAGAGTATCCAGAGACATGTTCCTAGATGGTTGCTGTTGTGGAAATACCCATAAAGTGTGGAGGTCAACTCAGTTTTTCATAACAAACTTTTGTAATTTTTTGACTGGGCGGGCTTGGAATTAACCAATATTTTATTTAGAGAGAGAGAGAATTTGTCTAGGTTCAAGTAAGAGATTGCTAAACTGGCTGAGTCTATTACATTGGATCTGTATTTTAACAAGCATAAGGCAGATTTTAATATCATCTTTGAATCCATTGAGAGTAAATTGTTTCCCATAAAGGACAGAAAAGACAAAAAAATTGAAATGGGATGACACTGAGTACTGTAACAAGGGAGTGTACCCCCCCCCCCCCCACAGAAGCAATTATACCAAAAACAATTCTGCTAAAAACCCTGTTGGTTTTAATATACACAATTCTGATAATCATCCTGATGTCCCTTTAGAACAGAGTTTTCTGAGGAGATCCGAGAGACTAGCAGAGAAGAACAGAAACAGGCAAACAGTGACTGCACATCAGCAGGGGAATATGAGGAGGAAGAATGGCAGGAAGAATTATTTCAGATGGTGAACTTAATGGAAGGAAATTTTATGTCTATCCCTGAGTTGACTACGGTTATTCCAGGTACTGTGAATGTAACTTCCTATTTTAACTTTAATATCCACAATTGCACTGACTTGTCTATTGGGCCTCAACATCATAAACTGTTCTTGAAAGGTTTTAATTGTATTCCTGCCACTAAGGCTAGTGTGGAGGAATCCTTGCTCAACTTATAATTGTTCACTCAACAGTTGAATTTTCATGTTTTATTTGATGGGAACAGTGACAGAAATGCTGTTGATAAGCTTAGAAGGAACAGCATGATGAATCCTCCTTTACACCCTGTATTAAGTTTGATTGAGAGGCAGTGTGAGAAGGATATATGACTTAAGTTAGAAAATAGAACTTACAAGTTTTAGAATCTCACAACACAGGAGAAGTTGCTTCTCAATGAGTTTAAGCAACAGTAATATCTGATGCATGAAACCGGACAAAGGTGGTGGACTGGTAGTTATGGATATGGTCGATTACTGTGGGCAAATGTTGAATCTGTTACACAATGAGAGTGTTTATTCCACGGCATCATTGAACGAGATCAATCTGGCATATCAAGGTATTAAGCTGGTGTTAAACTGCTTCTTTTTGATAGCATACCACAATCGCTCTATGAATATCTTCATGTTGAGACCCCAGCAATCCCTAAAATTTTTGGTCTTCCTAAAATTCATATGGATTTCAGGGACTCTTCTTTTCTTTCGATAGTGGCTGTAAAAGGATCAGTAACTGAGTCACTAGCAAAATTTGTGGACAATAAATTGAAGCATTTGTTTTCCTCATTTCCACACATTTTAAAATATTTGTGGGATTTGTTGAACAAATTAAGGAACGTAGTTATAGAGGAACATTTTTTGTTTGTTACATGTGATTTGCAAAGCCTCTACACTGCTATCCCCCTGGACATTCATTTATGTTGGTTTGGGGAGATCGTATCCCAATATACTCAGCGGAATGCAATTGACAAGGACCTGGTTTGCAAATTTATGGATCTTGTTTTATTGACCAATAATTTTTTGTTGTTCAGTGGTGAGTTCTACAAGCAGAACCATGGTGTAGCAATGGGGGCAGCATGTGCCCCACTTTTTGCTAATATGGTCATGCTAAGATGGGAGTTACACAATTTGTTTCATCTCCCCCTTTTTTCAACACTATGTGGTTTATTACAAATATTTGGATGATCTTTTATTTATATGGAATGGGTCGATGGAGTAACTTGATATTTTTATGGAATGCATCCAGTTAAGCTCAGGCTTTTTGAAGTTTATAAGTAGATCGTAGTTCCATTACATATTTGGATTTAGTGCACACAAAGAAAAGTGATGACATGCGTGTATGGGAAAACCCACTTACATGTTTTTGTATTTTACCAGCTGCTACTGTTGCCATCAAATGAAAAGGGTGGTCAGGAATCAGCTTATACTTGTATTCTTTCTCACATCAAAAGATACAGATTGCCTCAAGGAATTTGAGACAATCAAGCAAATGTTTAAAGATTGTGGGTATCCCTTAAACCTTCTTAAGACCACAAGACGTGAGATTTTGGTTGAAAAACAAGGAAGGTTTGCACCAATTATTAAATCTGGCCTGAAGGTTCTGGAGTATACAACTGGTGGGAATAATAAGTTTGATGCATCTAATAATATGGTGTTGTTTTGCACAGGTGACGTGAAAGGAACTGAAAACATCATATGGAAAAAAAGGAGGTTTTTGCAGTGTGACAATAATATCTGCTGCCTGTTTACTTCTCTGCCTACTTTCATGTACAAAAACAAGCCGAATATTAAAATTTACTTATGAGACCAGTTAGAAGCAGTGGGGTACCAATTATTATGGAATGTGGGTACTGCACCCAATGGTCTTACATCAATATGAATAGAAAGGGTTATGTATTGAACAAGATATCTGTTTGGGACAACAACACTATTTTGAACTGGAGCTCACAGAGGATAGTTTATTTAGCAACCTGCTCCATCTGTCCCACATTTTATGTGGGAAAGACTAAAAATAGTTTTAATAAAAGTATTTAGCAACATCAATACAGTATTCGTCAAAACAACAACAAGAGTGCATTAGGAAAGCACGCTGTGTGTTGTAACAATTTTTACAGGTTTCTTTTTTTAGTTTTGGAACAGATAAATATATCACTGCTTAATGGTGATTGGGAGAATAGTCTGCTACATAGAAATGTTTTGGCAACTATGACTTGATGTAACAAGGCCTCAGGGGCTCAATGAAACAATTTCTATAGCAAGTGAGTTAAAAAAGTGAGCCTTAAAAGTGAGTTAGTTTTTGTATTGGATACATGATTTTATTATTGTAAATATTATGTTTATTCATCACAGATGACTTTTTTCAACACTTAGTATTTGTTTATTGGTGGATTTTTAACTTAGTAACTGATGGTGTAAATAGAATGATTTTTGTTTGGTTACAGTGGTGAGTGTGAGTTTTTTCAAGTGGACAAACCTCTGGGTGTGTTGTTTCATTCACAATTTTTAAACTCAGTGTACAGGATTCATTCATGGTTCTTAAGTTGTCCAAACTGCTGGACAAAAGCACTTAACCTGAATATCCCTTCTTAGTTTTTACTGTTCACTTGGATTATTAAATTTATTCTTGTGAAAGGACTCGTATTGGTTGTTTTCATTTCACTGACTATTTTCCAATACCAGGTAAAGATGAGGACATTTTTCTATCCTTCAACTCTTTATTAATTGCTATCCAGAACTTCTCCTCTGGTTGACAAAAATATGTCTGACTGGGTCCCTATTAGTTGATCGAATTTGCAGAAACTAACTCCATGTGGTCAAGACTATATTATGATCAAGTTTTTGAAAACTTAAAGATTTTGAATGAAGATCTCAATACAGGGAGAATCACAGAGTTTACCCTTTTCCTCACTGTAGTGTGATCTTGGAGTTGGTATATATAACTTGCAGGGGGTGCGGGGCACTTAGTTGATTTCTGTGTTTTTCTGTTTTCTTTTTTTTTTCTTTTTTCTTTTTTTGTTCGAGTTTTTAGAAACTCGATCATATGGTCTCTTCGATATTTTTCTCAAGTTTCTGAAAAGTCAAATCAACTGACTAGACCTCCCCCAACCTGTGTATAAAACTAAATGGACTAAAAACATTTTCACTGTGTTATCTTGCATCTTTCTATCCATATCCATAAAACAGAGCTTCCAGTTTCTCAGTTGTTGAATTATCTTTTGTTTAGTCTCTTCTCACATATCTTTAGCTGCCCTAACAGAATCCTTTTTATCCCATACTTTGATGTAGTTCATTTTATCATGTCACCAAAAATATGGGTATTGCTGAACCAATTTGTGTATGGATGCAAAGTTTACCTCTATAGCCTTTATTTTATTTTCATTAATTTTGTATTCAGAAAAAAAGATGAAACTGTCTCAGAATGTTCCACAACACTGAAATACCGTTTTCTGGTTTTATCAGGTACGAAATAATATAATTTGTAAATAAAGCCAACTTTTGTTGATTACCATACCAATTATATACTTGAATTTCTGAGTCCCTTATTGTTTTTTTGCCAATGGTTCAAAATGTAATGCAAATAAATGAGAATGAAGACTCCTCTGTTAAAAGAGAACTTACCAGAGAGGAACCCCCACATCACTTTATTTTCACCTCCAATCCCTTCAGAAGTCCTCCTAATTAACCTAATTATTGTGTCACGGAATGCAAATATTTCGATTGCCCTACTCATACAATTCCAACTAATTCTGTCAGATGCTTTCTCTGCATCAAGACCTACCAATGACAGTGGCATTTTCTTGCATTCTGCTTCCCTCTATTTCACCATTGTTCTATTAATGTTGTCAAATGTTGGCATCCATTTCTCAAAACCACACTGATCTATATTTATCAGTTTTGTCATCACTTTTGTCATTATTTTAATCATTATAGACAAAGACTTATATATATATATATATATATATATATATATTTAGAAAATAAATGGATGTATTTGAAGCCTGATCTGATGGGTCTTTACCATCTTTAGGTATTACAACAGCAAAACTTTCTTCTAAGAAGTTGATGTTTCTTCTCCTTTAAAATACTGTTAAACAAAACTTTCTATATATCTTTATCACTTTCTTCCCTCCTAGCTTCCAAACTTCCACAGACATACCATCTATTCCTGGATAGTTTCCTATAGATTTTTATACATCACCATTTTTAACGCATCTCCTCCTATACCAAAAGTGTTAATAATTCAGTCTCACCTACCTCTAACCTTGGCATATTTAATTCTTCCATAAACATTTCCATTTGTACTTTTTCTTGATTTCCATATTTCTCTGTTTTATACAGATTTTCATAAGATTTACAAAATATTTCTAATACCTCTAGAGGATTTTTGGTTATTTTTCTCACTGTAAGCTCCCTAAACTTAGCAACAACCTTTTCTACTTTCTGTTGCCTGAAGCATTGTGCTAAAAGCTTTTGTGCTCTGGAGTTATCAAAAAACAGTTGCTTAAAATCAATCTTTCTAGACTCATGCATATATTTGATTTACCATTCTGCACTTGCTCCTCTTCTCGTTCTGCGAGATTTCCCCTATTCTGCAATACTTTAACCTTTTTCAGTACCCCTAAATAATTCTTGTTACTTTTAACCATATATCTTTTAAACTATTTTTAAGCTCCACTTTCATTTTATCCAACTCCCTAGATATATTTTCTGAAAAAAAAAATCTATCTTCCCTTACAATTCTCAAATAATTTTTACTTACCATTCCTTAAATTCTTCTCTGTTTAACAGATAGGCCAGAAAGAGACAATGTTTCATTTTTTTATTTTATTACCCTGCATTTTTATTTTAGTTATTATTGGCATGTGATCTGAAATAGTTATTGGATGCATATCAAAACTTTCAATTAAATGCACATTCTCCTGTGAAATATAATTTCTGTCTAGCCAAGCCCACTTTTTGTACCTCAGGGAATAATATATGCATTCTGTCTGAGCTCCTACTACTACATTTAAATCTTCCATACCAAATATTTTCATAAAGTTCTTCTAAAATCTACTCTCTTTTGATATATTTTCCTTTCTAGGCCCCTCAGATAATTCCTCACTGTTGCAAAACAGATTCCAGACCCCGCCTATAAGTAATATTCCCTGCTAAAAACTGATTACTTCTCCCAGAAGTTTCTTAAGCACCAGTGGAGCACTTTTAGGTTGACTATAAATACATGCCAGCATAATCCTCCTCCCTTGCCAGTAGGCCCTTACTATTACAAATCTGCCATTATGTTTTTTCCCTCTTCTATCACAATTTGATCTCATCTGGAAATTAATATAAGTACTCCACTTTCCTTTGTCCCTAATATTCCGCTGAATAACCATCCTGAAATCCATTATTATCAAATTCACATGCTCAATTCTTTTCAGATGTGTTACCTGTAAGCACAGCTATTTGCACTCTGCATTTCTTAATACAGTTCACTTTCCTTTGCGTCTATACCTGTGAGACCATTCACATTCAAAGATTATTCCTACCTGTTATATAAAACAGCTTTTTTTAAATATCTATCTTCAGCTTGTGTGTTACATCCATACACTAATGTTCGACAGGTCAATCTTTTTATACAGTCATTTCTTACTATATCCACTTGAACCTATGTCACATCTTACAAGACTTTTTGTTTTAAAGAGATACCCTAAACAGAAAGAAAAACACACACACAACCTATTAACTTAATACAAACACAGAAAACTATTTATATTTTGAAATAATGAGGTTTAACCCTCCTAATAGGAATAATTGTCCCATAGTGCCGGCTATGCTCACAGAGTTGAATTAATCTATAATGAAGGTAATCCATGCTAGGATGCGTGGTGCAGCCTATGCTTACACTAAGTAGTCTTTTTTGTCTAATCTTTATTCCTCTCCCAGATGTAGAAAACAACTTGAGTATTTTTGGAAAACATTACCTTTTAGCCATTGAAATAAAAAGATAATTTGTTTTATTGTCCTTATCAGCTTGTCTACATAGAAATTTAAGATCCAACTACACAGCTGCGTTCATCTACAAGTTTCTCATGTTGTACCATGAACATTTATTTGCTAAAAGAAAACTTTTAATGTCATTAAATGTTCTTTTCTTTACTTGCTTCCATTTAAAACTTGTTGTTAGATCAAGCCAATGGCCATAATCCAGTCATTCCCCTAAGGAAAACGTAAATGCATACTTATATCATGTTCTTTTATCCGAGCTTTCTTTCTTTTTACACTGCAGTGTCTATATTTCTAAAAACTGAACAAAAAGGCAGAAAGGAGGAGTAAAGGAATACCAGTCCATTTGCTCATTTGTGCTTTCATAAAATGAATACTGTCTGTTCTTTCCAATTTCTCCAGTATAGCAGAAAATCTGAGGTTTTCCCTGCTCTGTCCTGTCATTCTTTTAGTTTTTGAAACATCTCTTCTTCAGCAGTCTCACACTCCTCCAGCCTTTTCTTCTCTTCCTCTCATTTCTCCAGTTTTATCAGCTCATCTGAATATCTGTTTTATGCTTCTTCCATTTTTTCATCCTTTAGTTATTTGAACTGATATACTCCTTCAGTGTTTTGTTTATTTTAATCATCTCTGAGCACATCTGACTTATTCATTCCTCTAGATTACTGGAAGTCATGTCTTACACCAGTGTTGGAGCTTGAAATGTTTTTTTTTGCTGAACAGCTTGCAGGAGTTTTCCCAGGCAGTGTTTTTTCATCACCTTTTGTGGTTGATTTTCTTTCGGGTTCTCTAAATTTCTTTTTTGCTGACATTCAGGAAGTGCACATACTAGCCAGTAACTGAAATTTACCCCAAAAGACAAATTCACTCTCTCTCTCCTGATATTAAGCTGTTACTTAGTGTGCAGCCATCTTGGAAGTGAATTGGGTTGCTTTTTAGCTGTCCACCCTTATTGTAAAGTTTCTTTGGAAGCTCCTCCTAGCCTCACCTCGTCTGGTCATTCTACTGGGCAATGAAAGATCTAATTGAGAAGGTGCTCCCCTAAGATTCTTAAAGCTTGAGTTAGTCTTTTTTTCACATAATCCCACTCACTTAGTGCACACTGCAATAATCAGAGCACTACTCCATTTTTCCTTCTTACGTTTAAAATCTGTAACATTTGGCGTTACTATCCAATTACTGGAGAGCCAATGAAACTGCTTTTTAGGAATCTTCTTGAAAACAGTGCTTCCGTTTTGCCCTTGGTGAGAAAAGGAGCAGAAGGATATTATTTCCTAGCCTTCCTAGAGATTACCAATCATTGGAAAGCCCAAACATTGCTTCTTACAGCCATCTTGAGATTAAAGCTACTACCTTATTTATGGTGAGAGAAGGAGCCGAGAGGCACTGATTCCTGCTGGTCTTTGATTAGGCAGTGTATATTTGACTTCATCAAGTTGTCTGGTTGCAGTTTTGGTGAGAATCTCTTCAGGGCCTTTCTGCAGTGGGTTGGTTGTTGCATCCATCTGCTGCAGGTTCAATCCAGGCTATCTACTAAGAAAAGATTATAGCTAGTGTACTGAACACAGCAACATCTGGGTTACTACTACTACTCAGGAAGAAGTTTAGGATTAATGCTACTGTTTTGCTTCTGGTGAGAGAATGAAATAAGGATTGTTTATTTCTAACTGCATGCAGCTGTGTTGACAGCAATGCTATCTCCTCTACCAGATAAACAGCACCTGCAGTAATCAACCACAAACCTCATAGACTCTACTATCTCTTCAGCTTACATTGCTAAGCACCTCAAACCATGGATTTGCATTTTCCGACCATCAGCTTAGTTGAAATGGGCACCCTGAGACAATGTAGCATTTGTTTTACATTTACTGAAACAAACTAACACAGTGTGTGAGAGATGCAGTTATTTAATGCTATTGGATGCAAAATTCCCATGTGAAAACACTACAAATAAACAGGTTGCCACTACCCAACAACACCATAGTAAACCTATCACCCACAGATCAGACTAAACATATAGACCTACATATGCCAAGTCTCTTAAAAGTATCCTACCTAAATGGCAAAGGCCTCCTAAAAATACTAATTTGATAGTGTCAGTGTCATAGCAGGCAGCACATTTATCTTTGATTACAGAAGGATGTGGGTTCTACTCCCATACCAGGTAGATTAACTGCTGACACTGCAATAGACCATAAGGGGTTGGTGCACTCCTGAATATGACATTTTCTGGATGCAATGTTAAAGCAAGGTTCCATCTGCTTAAGTTGGTGATAGCTCAGGGAGATGTTAAAGACCCCAGAGGCACCATTAGAAAAGAGTAGAGTACGTTCCCCTATGCCCTAGCTAAATTTCTCCTAGTAATATAACCACCTTGCTTTTCCTCTGAAAAAGGGCTACTAGCCTAGTGGGAGTAACCCGGTCGACAAAGGATGGATGGATGGATAGATAAATAAAATGTAATTTAAGAAACAAATACCCTCAGCAACCTCACAAACACACAAAACAGGCAGCACCCACCACGAAACATGCATCTAAGACTTACAATGCCTCAATGCAAATGCCCATAAGGCAAACCTCCACACAATTTAACATCCTAGTCAAGGGTGACTCATTTGATAGACACAGTGATGTAATCAGTCACCTGTATAAGCAAGGAGGGGGTCACAGATAGCTGCTTATCAAGTTTCAGGATTCACAACATAATGCAGGCACTCAACATCTTGCACCACAAGTACACATATGAGACAGTCATACCACACTTGGGGGTAAATAACTTGATATTTATATCCCTGGACTATATGAAGAAAGACATGATGGAGATCTTGAGATACATGTCAAGGGCAGGTATGAATCTAGCTTTGGGAAACATTTTACTACCACCAAGAATCATGCTGCAATGAGAGCAAAAGATTATACTGTAGTGTCATTCAAAGGGGGTCCAATATGTATCAGCCTGGGAGGAGATGGTAGACGGTAATAACTGTTTTGCTAGTGATGGCCTATGCTTATTTGCTTAAAAAGGCTTGCATATACTGACTAAAACATGTTATTTACCTTCATAGTGCCTTTCTTATGCAACACCTTCTACATTCAACTTAACATAAAAAAGACCTCTTATTACATAATTGCAAACTATAGGACTTTCTCCCCATGTTCTCCTCAGCGCATAACTCCTGGGTTGGTTCAAGTGTTTGGAGGTTCCCAGTTTTGTTAATGAGTGCCATGATGATGCGTTCCATAGCCTTGCAGACCAGGCTAGTCAGGCTTATGGGGCAATAGTTACCAGGGTCAGTTGTGGCCCCTCCTTTGTGGAGAGGAATAACTGTTGCTGTGCGCCATTCTATGGGCATGTAGCCTGTGGATGGAGAGGCTGAGGTTGAACAGCGTGTTTAGGTTGGGGGTTAGTTCATTCTGTAGTTCGTGCAAGACGCAGCCTGGTACACCATCTGGTCCCATTGACGCTGTGTTTTGGCTTTTAAAAGGGCTGTTTTCACCTGTGTGTCTGTGATTTTTGGGAAACTACACTTTTCCGGTGGTGTTGTGAGCCCTTTTGGAGTTGAGAGGGGGGGTGAAGTTTGCACTGAATCTATCTGCCCGGATGTTGGCAATATCAGTAGGTTCAGTATATTTTGTGCTATTTTGCACTAGTTCAGTGCATATCTGTGAGTTGCCACTTAGATTCTTAACATAGCTAAAGAAGGCTTTGTGGTTATCTTTTGAATCCTTGGCTATTTTTCTTTTGAAGTTAGCCTAGGATGATTTCATGAGGGACCATAGTTTCTTACTGATACTGATCAGAGATGTCTTTCCTTCTTGGGATTTGCTTTTTTTCTGAACTAGTTTCCTCCTCCTATTGTACAGCCTATTTATGGCAGGGGTCCAGACAACTGGTTTCCTTCTCTTAGAGGAGTGAGTCTTGGTTTTGCTAGGGATGGCACGATCCATGCATGCTTGTAGGTGCTCATAGAGTATATTTGTAAAGGTTTCTGCATCTTGGGCAGCGTTATCCTTTAGCATGGGGGCTGTGAAACTTACCACCTCTGTCTTAAGTAAGGTGAAGTTTGCTTTAGAAAAGTTTTTTACTGTGCTTTCCTTAGTTGGGGGTGGTGGTGGGGTGTGGACATCCAGAGTGATTAGTTTAAGGTCTAATCTAACCAGTGACGGGTTGACCTCTGGTGTGGAACACCTGTCGCCCATGTTGGTGATGACCAGGTACAATATGTTTTCACCTCTGGTAGGGGAGTTTACCAGCTGATCCAGGGCATTTGAGTTGATGAATTGCAGGAAGAGTTGGGCCTGGGAGTTTGTACTTGAGTAGTTTTCCCAGTGAATGGTAGGGTAATTGAAATCGCCCAATATCAGGGTGTTCAGTAGGACCTTCATGTTTTCCAGTGTCTCCAAAAAGGTGGAGTGGTGGTCCTGGGTCATGGAGGGTGATCTGTAGCAGGCCACAGTTTGTATTGCAGATTTTCCCGATGTTAGTTGCACATGGATGATCTCAGAGGTATCATGCTGTGCCACTAACCTGGAGATGTAGGTATCCTTGATGAATATGGATACACCCCCTCCTTTTGTGTTTCGGTCCGTATTCTGTGGCCAAAGCATGTGGTATGAGTTGTAGCTTGATAGCACTTGTGTGCTCTCTGGAGCCTTGAACCAGGTTTCAGTTACTGCACAGATGTCGACGTTCTCCATACTGAGGAGTGCTTCGAGCACATGCATTTTGAGATTTAAACTCTTGGCGTTGAGTAGCATAACCCTCAGTTTTTTGTTAATTGTGCTGTTTATGGAGGTGGGTTAGACTTTTGAGCCTTGCCTAAAAAAAGGCACTATGGGGGCAGCAAGAGCCTTGGCCAGTATTCAAAAGCCTAGGGGTGACAGGTACAAGCCATCTCTTGTGAAGCAACTTGGCTTGTCGAGCATGTCGTCCCAGTCTGACAGACACTGGATCCCATTTGAATGACACTAGAAGCTTAGCCAATTGTTAAAATTGATCATTTTTTCTTTATACTGAGGTATCATTCCTGGTGAGGGGAGGATTCTACTCAGGGTCAGGGTTATATCAGCCTGGGATATATGATCAGAGAGCTCTTCCATGTCTCTTTTCATGTAGTCCAGGGAAGTACGTCTCAGGTCATTCACACCAACATGAACAATGACGGAGTCATATTTGTAATTGCTCTGGAGTGACCTGAGTGCTTGTGTTATGTGGCGGATTCTGGCTCCCGACAGACAGCTAACAGTAACCTTCTGCTTGTCCAGCCTAGTGAGTGGGACATCAGTGTGCCTGACTATAGAGTCACCTATTACTAGTGTGTTAAGTATGTTATTTCTTGTTAAGGGCTGTGATTGTGCGGCACACTGATTTTGTGTTTTATGTGTTGCCTGGTTTGTGACAGGAGGTGCAGGTTGTTTGGGTGTCTGCTTTGGAGGTCTCTGATGCTTTTGCAGGTTTTTATTTAGAGCCTCTGAATATGATTTTGTGCATTTATGTGTAATTTTTGCCAGTGCTGTTTTAGTAGGTCTGTGTGTGGCTGGAGGTGTGGGGCAAGTGTTAACCTTCTCCTCTCGACTGTCTGTTCCAGTCTTAGGTGGAGACAGCTTAGTTTCCAGTTTGGCTGTATAATTGCATCTCTCGCATATGTTAGTGTTTCGTGGTAGGAGGAGAGGGTTGTCTGTGTACATGAGGCAGTTGTAACATTGCCTCAGGATACCGGGATTCACCATCTGGACTGCAGAGTACACCTGAAATTGCCCTTTGGTCATGCCTGAATAGTAGGGTGAGCTGCTTAGTCACTTGGTTGGTGAGGGGTGACTATAGAGCCTTGCCCTGATGGGCAATCAGTGTCAGGCTATATTAGTGCTTGCTATAAGGTTGAGCAAGTGCATGGCTGTAGGATGCTTTTTGAGTGCTTAGGTTGAGAGTTAGACTAGTCTCAAGGGAAAAACTGAAGAGGAGACTTAGTGAAGTCGGGAATAATTTAACCGTAGCTAACTGGTGCTGCCCGGTGCGCAAAACCATGCAAACACGGTTTTTATAGTAGGGAAATGAAAGAGAGAGAAACTAGCCCAAAATGGCCGATAAACTACTAACTTCTGAGATGAAACCACTCCTCCAAGGACAGATAGGTTGCTCAAAGCTCCCCTCTCTCACAGGTGAACAGAGAAACTTCCTTCTATCCAAGTAAGGTATGGGCAAACTCAGAAACTAGTATCACAGCCTTGAATTCAGCACTAGCCTGAAAACTGGACTATACTAGCTAAGAAAGACGGGAAACAAGGATTTTTTTTTTTTTTTTTTAAAGATAAGGCAATAACAATAAAAAATACACTTAAAACAGCTTTAAATGACTACAAACAATCAGAAAAGGCTATCACACTTTAGTGTGTAGCCTACAACAGTTAAACAAATTATTTAAACAAAAAAAAAAACTTTTTAAAAGTGCAGGCAGTCAAATAAGTACAATATGTGAAAAAAAACCAAGCTTTTAAATCACAATAAATGCTGGAAAATTTGCGTTTAGGCGGAAAACAGTTAAGTACAGCAAGAAAGTACAGAAAACTGATACTTAATTGCTCCAAACTCTCTCTTTTAAGCTAGAAGGTTTGTATCAGTTTAAGGCTTTCTAGTGCTACCCAGTAGGTTAGTTACAGGAAAGATGGGAAACAAGCGCAGATGTGGTCTTTTAAACCAGAAAGTTGAAACAGACGGACAAACTGTCCAAATGGTCAATAAACTTTAATTTCTGGGCCAAGAACCTCTCCTATTGTGGTAGACAGGCCAGCTAGTGCTTACCACTCCCACTGATAAGCTAGAAGGCTTTCCTCCAACACAGAAAGGCTTGCGAGACTCACAGTCCTGGATACAGCAACTCTGTATCTGGACTAGGCTAGTTACAGGAAAGGTGGGAAACAAGTGCAAGTGTGGCTTTTAAACCCGAATGTTAAAAGAAATGAAAAAAACTGGCCAAACGGCCAACAGCTGCAATTTCTGGGCCAGGAACCACTCCTCTTATGGTAGATAAGCTACCTAATGCTTACCACTCCCAATGATAAGCTAGAAGGCTTCTCCAACACAGAAAGGCTTGGGGGGCTCAGAAGCTTACAAAGAGTCCTGGATACAGTAAATCTGTACCTGGATTAGACTAGTTACAGGAAAGGTGGGGAACAAGTACAAACGCAGGCTTTTAAGCCAGCAAGTTGAAAGAGATGGAAAACTGTCCAAACAGCCAAATAAACTACAATTTATGGGCCAAAACTCACTCTTCCTGTGGAGGATAGGCTACCTAGTGCTTACCACTCCCACTGATAAGCTAGAAGACTTCCCTCTAACACAGAAAGGCATGAGGGGCTCAGAAGCTTACTAACAATCCTGGATTCAGCAACTCTGTAACCAGACTAGGCTAGTTATAGGAAAGGCGGGAAACAGGTGCAAGTGCGGCTTTCAAACCAGAAAGTTTAAAGAGATGGAAAAAAACTGCTCAAACAGCCAATAGCTACAATTTCTGGGCCAAGGACCACTCCTCTTGTGGTAGATATGCTACCTGATGCGTACCACTCCCACTGATAAACTAGAAGGCTTCCCTTCAACACGGAAAGGCTTGGGGGATTCAGAAGCTTACAAAGAATTCTGGATACAGCAAAGCTGTACCTGGACTAGACTAGCAACAGGAAAGGCAGGAAACAAGTGCAAACACAGGCTTTTAAATCAGAAGGTTGAAAGAGATGGAAAAGCTTCCCAAACGGCCAATAAACTATAATTTCTGGGCCAGAAACCACTCCTCCTGTGGTAGATAGGTTACCCAGTGCTTACCACTCCAACTGATAAACGAGAAGGCTTCTCTCCAACACAGAAGGGCTTGGGCTCAGAAGCTTACCAACAGTCCTGGATACAGCAAATCTGTACCTGGACTACACTAGTTACAGGAAAGGCAGGGACCAAATGCAAAACAGGCTTTAACCAGAAAGTAGAAAGAGATGGAAAACTGCCCAAACGGCCAATGAACTACAATTTCAGGGCCAAAACCCACTCGTCCCATGGTAGATAGGCTACCTAGTGCTTACCACTCCCACTGATAAGCGAGAAGGCTTCCCTCCAACACAGAAAGGCTTGGGGGGCTCAGAAGCTTACCAACAGCCCTGGATATAGAAAGTCTGTATCTGAACTTGACTGTTAAAGGAAAGGCAGGAAACAAGCTTAGAATTTTTTTGTTTTGTTTTTTTTTTTTTTGTTACAGAAAAGCAGGTAAATACAAGTCAAATTGCAGTGCATGCCAGCACACCTGAGTGTGTAGCAACACTATGACAAATACAGTTCAAATAAATGCAATTAAAATTAACAAATGACTAAAAAACAACTGCAGAAGGCAGTAAATTAGAAGGCTACTAACAAGCAGTAATAAGTGCAGAGTAAGAGTGACTGAACAGATAACAGGACGCAGAAGAGCAACTAAGACAGTTACAGTAAGAGCAGCTGAATAAAAAAATATATATATATATATATATATATATATATTTTTTTTTTTTTTTTTTTTGAGGGAGGGAACAGAGCAGGATTAACAAGCTACAGGGGTTGTCCTTTCCAAATGTTCTCTTTGTACACAGTAGGAGTGCCTGAAATCAGAATATGATCTCACTGCACTGAGTTGAGTGAGCAAATGAGATGGGCCCAGAAGGAGTATCCAAATACAAATCTACAAGAGGGGGCGGGCAATTTCAAAACCACCAACATTAACACCAAAACAAGAACAGGGAGGGTGGGTAGGGAACTACCTGTAGAGAGACAGCCACAACTTCAGTTGAGTTAATATTCAGTGAAAAACACAAATAAATTAAATACAGTACTATAAGAAAAAGAGCAGATAAAAGTGCACTTAAATTCACTTATACATCCAGTTGATTTCAGGTAGATGTTAGCCGGCCAAAGCTCAGATATTAAGCAGAGATTACTCAAAATGTACCACTTATATTAATTTATTTCTGGGCAAATACGTCCCATTTAGCTTTTAACTAGTTATATCAACCAGCTCTAGTTCACATTGGCAATACAATTTTAGTTTCAATTGTAGGTTAAGGGAAGACCCAACATACTTCACCTGATTGGCTTCTTCAAGAAGGTTAATGAACCAATGGATGAGCACAAATCAGTACACAAGTCTAGACCTCACCAAGGCGTTCAACACCATCCTGCATTTGGGCATCATAGATAAGCTATCCCAGCTGAACATTAATCCCTCTGTAGCTCACTGGATAGCAAACTATCTCACAAAAGAATCCAGAAAATAAGGTTGGGTGGCTCTACCTATTCCAAAAGACTCATCACTAACTGTCGATGCAAAGGTTCAGTCCTTGGGCTACTCCTCTTTTTCATATACATCTCAGAGGTCAAAGCTAGTGGAAAAGGATTTCGGATGACTAAGACTGCAGATGAATGCGAACTTGGTACCATCATAAACTTCCCAGAGGTCGTCAAGATCCTACAAGAAGGTATTTCCTAAACCAGCAGCTGGTGTCAAAACCACAGGCTGACACTAAATGCCAAAAAATGATAATTGTATCCTTTGGTAAGCAAGAAGTCCCTTATAACTACCATATTGTCAACAGACTCTTGAAAATTGATCTAGTAGACCTGGAACCTACATAGACAATGAACTGTCCATCAATTACCACATATCCACTATTCTAAGAAAGGTCTTTTTTTACTGCACAGCTTATTACTAAGTGTATGGTGTCCAGGTCCAGGGGTGTGATCATTCCACTGTACTCAGTACCCATCAGGCCATTCATTAAATATAATTCCACCTTTGGTATGTACGAATTCAAATATTAGACACAACCTGAATGCTCACAATTTTTTCTTACAAAAAAAAAAAAAAGGGCCTTGTCCCTCTTCACAGTGTCATACAGGGCTGCTGAAGTGTGATGTCTGACTTGTGTACATAGCCACAACAGATCCTATCCTGTTAGACCTAATGCACATTTGCAAATCTAATGGGAGCATAAAAAAACTGCCAGATCATCTAAATCTAAATGAGAATAGACTCAGTTGGACATGCTCAATAAAAGCAAAAACTGGACGATTCTGGAATTTGTGATGCACATAATGAACTATTAATAGTTGGGTTTGTAGCTAGGTAGCTTGGAAGTTGTATCCAGTGTTTTAAGGAATAGTGGGCTTTTACAGTATGACTGGTGGTGAACCTAGCTTTTTTGTCACAGCATTGTTCATGTTTTGTTTGACGTAACACCTGAATGTTAGGGGAAATAGGTGCCACATAAAGAAAGAGTAAGAGGAAAAAAACAGACTATAGTTTTCTCAGATATGTCAGTAAGGTAGTATTTACTTAGGCACTGAAGACCTAATTTTGTTGGGTTTCATATCCAGCAAGCTTACAGTGATGACTTCTGTTGTGTAATAGTATGTTGGATATGAAAGTCAAACTTTAAATGTCTATCAATTATCACACCAAGTCATTCAGTTAGGGGAACTATTTCAATTGGAATATTGTTAGCTGAGGTAGTACAGAATATGTGTTTGTGTCATTGGTGGCAGCCTTTGGCATGAACAGGCTGAGCTTGGTTTACTAGCATTTAAGTAGAGGTTAGATTTTCTGAGCCAGCATTCAATGGAGGAGATGATTTTTTTTTTAATTTTATTTTGCTTATGTTGTTGTCTGCACAGGTGAGATTAATACCATGTGCATATTGAATGAGAGTGGATTCTTTGATCACTTTATACAGGTCAGTTATGAAAGTACTGAACAGGATGGAACCCAGTGTAGAACTATGATGTACTCCAATGGAGATGATTAAGAAAGAGAAGTGTTCATTGAGCCATTTAACTGATTTTTGTCTAATAAGTATCTATAGAGCTAAGAGAGAGAGAAATGATTAAAGACTAATCATGAAAGCCTATTTAGGTGTAAATGATGGGATATGGTATAATACTTTTGTAAAGATCCAGAAATAGGGTAGAAACTAATTTACCTGAGCCCCTGTAATGACTGACTTGGTTAGTGGAACTTAGCCGTAACGTATTAAGTACTACAGTGTGGTCTGAAGTCATGTTGTCTTGGAGAAGGTGTATCATTTTCAGAAAGATGTTTGAGGAGTTGTGCTTGCATGCATTTTCAAGTATTTTTGAAGAAGGAGGTAAGACAGAAATGGGACAATAGTTACAGAAATTAGTAGAGTTGCCTCCTCTATGGCTTCATATGTGTGTGTGTGTGTGTGTGTGTGTGTGTGTGTTTATGTAATATATATATATATATATATATATATATATATATATATATATATATATATATACACACACACACACACACACACACACTGACTATTCTTGGACTGACCTTTGTCCCACTGTTCATTATTCCACCCATTCAGATAACATAGACAATGCACTACTTTCTGAATGTATTTTACATTTCTGCACCTTTAATAACTCTTCCAGACTCAAACTTCCTTTCATATGGATTGATCTTAAGAGTCTGCAACTGGTTCATCTCCAGCAAGCCAATGCCTCCAAAACAAAACAAACAAACAAACTGTGAAGATTGGGTGAAGATAGGTGAAGGCTGCCAGCCTAGCCATATAGAATTTTGGAGATAATTCTGTCATCTGTAAATATTAATGTAAACCACAGGCTTGTTGTCTTAAATGGTAAAAATAGGGTTACATGTGGAACTGGAAAAAAATGTAACAGTGTACTTTACTGACCAAGTAATGCATGTTGTGACCCTTTGATATTAGATCTTGGTGCCAGTGAGTCTGGAGTGGGGCATCCTGCCTATTGTTTTAAGGCCAAAGTTAATGGCCAGAATTTGCATGCATAAATGTCCTTTATTGCGCTGGTTTCTGCCCAGAGGTGAAGAATGTAAATGTAGTTTCCATTAGCCTGGGAACCCAGGGAAGCGTGAAGAATGATGTAATGTGAACCAGGAATGTGATTTAAAAACAGAGAGAATCAGAGAGCATTAAGCATTTTTGTCTTGACCATCCAACTCATCAGCACTGCCTTGCACTATATGTAAGTTTATCTTAGACTTGTGTTTTCTCTTAGAAATAGCTAGAAACTAGAAAGATTAGACTGTTTTACTGTGATGTCAGAACTGTACTACTGAATTATTTTAAGTAGTTCTCTGTGATCTCTGAACACTTGACTAGCACTGTGTAGTAAAAAGTATTGTCTTGCATTTTGACTATTTGTTATTAAATATTTTAAAACCCTTTCAACTGTGGCTGTTTTTGTGGAGATAATTTAAGCTCTTTAGAGTACTTGCATGCCTTTGGTAAAATTGTACAAAGCCACTTCAATAGCTTTAGCCCTGGGCTATACTACCAATTGGATAATAGTATTGCACAGTAATAATTGGATACCCTTTTAAGGGCCTTTGATAAGCTGATAAATATTAGTGGGTGGTGGCAGCTGGTACTATTGTATAGTCTGGAAAAAAGGGGCACAGCTGGAGAACCTGTGCCAGCCTTCCCCAGGAGTGTCTGTGTGGTTGTATAAACTTTTCTCAAAGTGCGGGTGTGTATGTCAGCTACTTGGGCAGGGACACGAAGCACTGGTTGGACAGAGGGGGTGCTGGAGGTTTTAGCTTGCCCACTAGGCTGAGATCTGGACCCTATAGCTGTGCCAGTGGGGAGTCTTATTGGGGACCTGGAGAGCAAGGGAGTGACCAGTCCCGGACTGACTGTGATCTCTGTGTGCTCTTAAGGGAAATTGCACATTATTGTGTGTATGTTATCCTTTCCTCCTATATGAGATGCCCCTCACTGGTGAGGATTGAGGCTCCTTGATTGCTGGGCCAGGGCACGGGCGTCACACAAAAAAAAAAAAAAAATTTTTGGAAACTGCATGCAGATTTCCCAAAAATTCTTCCTTGCATTCCTTGCCTCCCCCAAGGAATCTCCATTTCTATAATCACTTTATACAAATACATAAGCATGCAACTTGACCCCTCTCTCACTTTTAAACTGTACATCAAAACAATCACCCATAAACTCTTATGCAGCTTAAACTACCCTACTAAATATCAAATTTATCGTCCCCTGGTGATATAACTAGTTTGTCACCAAAAAAAACCTTCCTAATAGACAAATTAATGTACCTGTTTCCACTTTTATTTCTACAAAAAAAAGTAAACAAAACTAGTCATGTCATACACCTCTAGCACAATAGAAGTCATCACTGCAACTTGGTTACATCAGCTAACATTCTTTCTATAAACTTTCAAACAACTTTCTTATTTTCTCACAACAATTTGAAAGCTTCTCTTAAAATTCGGCCACTCACCAGTCCATCTCTTAAATACCTCCACAACTTTCTACTTCCTGCAGAGCAATAGCCCCTCATCCCAACACTACAATGTCTTCCATTTATTATTAGTACCTCTAAGACAACCTTCCAGAAGTCAGCAGCACCAGTTACCCAGGATTTCTTGCGCAAGGAAATAAAATCTGGGATTCCCTGCATTTAGAGATTCACTCAAACGCCATCTATTTGTATCAGATAAATGCTGTTTCCTACCCAGTCTAGATTCTCCTCAACCTGAATCTCCTACTCTTACATCCTATTTAAATTCATGTTTTGCTTTTGTAGACTGATATGTTTTACAATGTAAATTGTGTTCATACTGTAGATGCATCATTGCAAATAGCAGTCCAGTAAACAAGAGCAAAGATAATATGTTTACCTGCAATAAACTGTGTGTACATGATGTAAACACGTTAATGCACACAGCAATATTATTAATAAGTGCACCAGTTCAACTGGTAGATTTTTGTTACTGTAAATATTTTCCATAGTGCAACTGCCCAGTTCTTAGCTGAATTGTGTTGGCAAATCAGTTCGCTTAAACTTTTAACAAGTGTGAAACAAATAAATGCATAGATTGTGATGTACTGACTGTCAAATGGCTGCAGGGGAGGAAGCCACATTCATACATTAAAAGGCAAAAAAAAAAAACAGGATAATTCCGCACTCAAAGCCAGGAACTTTTAAAATAGAACAGTAAAATCATTGTTTAGTGCTTTCATCATAAAATGACATCTTCAGAACTAATGAATAATTGGTTAAGGATGACTTACAAATAAAAAGCCTTGCTCAAACACACACCCTAAAACAACTAATCACAGAAAAAAAATCTTGATGTAGATGTTATAAGAAACGAAAAAAACAACCAAAAAGGTGAATACTGCTCATAAAAGGAAGTTAGCAGCACTTGTATCACTGGGCAAAACATTTTGATCTAGTTTTATTTTTCATATTATAGATGCCCTATATTTTAATTCACTCATTACTGAAATGGTATTGTTTAAACCGGGATAACTGGTGGCATCAAGTCACAATTGCCACATCATCTCCAGGTGCAAAAGAAAGCTCTTCCAATCCCCAGCGTAATTATGTTTAACTTGTTCCAGTACACACAGAAGTTAAACTTACAATAATCTGCACACGTAAGTGAATGCCTCACCAATCCACTTTTGTTGCCAGTTTGGTAATACTGTAATTGTGTTGATATATTCTTTTATTAAGTGCATTTTTGGTTTTCCCAATGTCATAAGCTAGACAGGAGGCACACCAAGCTAGATAAACCACTCTAGCACACCAACAGACAAATTTACCATAAATAGACCATCTACTGATAGATTCAAATAAAGGGTCCCTCACTTGTGAATCCACAAAAGCGCACTGATGGCAACTACCGCATTTTCTTGTGGTAGGAAAAGCACATGTGACAATCTCTTTAGGTCTTTCAAAAATGCTCTTATAATTAGAACGATGTTTAAAAGTAAATTTCAGGGGATCGCTGAAATATGTCTTCAGTGCCTTGTCACAATGCAAGTTGTACTAGTTCTTAAACAGAATTTCCTTGATGTCATGTACATCAAGAGAATAGTATAAAGTCATATTGTTAAAAAATTAGGTTTGCAATTAGGAGTCCCAACGGTGTTACTAGTATCTTTCAAAACCTGTAAACCTCCCCTAATAATGGCCGAATATTTTTCATTCCTTTTGAGTACAACTGCAGAGTAAATTTCCTCAACTATCTTGTTAGGATAACCACATTCAATAAACATATCCAACAACTTGTCAAATTAAAAAAAAACAGAGATGGTCATCAGATGTAAGACAGGAAATACAAATTTGTTGGCTTTTTACCACCCCTCTTTTTTGACGCATGGGGTGATTACATTGAAAGTGTAAAAAAGAATTACAGAAAGTTGGTTTTCTGTAAACTGTTGTTTCCACTAACCCATTAATGGCCTTCTTGATTGTAATATCAAGAAAATTTATGTAATCAATATTATTTTGATGGGTACATTCAAAAAAACTTGAGGTGCCCTGAAGCTCTGTGATAAATTCACCATTCCTATCTATGCTACCTTTCCATACAAAAAAAATGTCATCCAGTTACTAGAAGTAGCATGAACAGAACCCAAACAAGTCCAATTTGAATACTGACAATCACTCAACTTAGGAGAACCACATTAGCAAAAGTGGGGGCATACGTGGTGCCCATTGCTACATCACATAATTGCTTATAGTATTCTCCATCAAAAGAAAGAAAATTGTTGCTTAAAACAATCTCCATGAAGTCATATACCAAAGAGGTATCATTAGAAGAAAGTCCACCATATTCAGATACAATTTCAGAAAACCATAGAAGCCCATCATCATATGGTGTGGCTGTGAACAAATTTTTTGATATCACAAAAATGTCTATGTCTTTGACCACCACTTTTCTGAGCTTGTTTAAAAAGTCCAATGAATCCTTTACGACATGAGAAAAGTGGAAAAAAATAAAGATTTGAGTTTGTGATCCAAAAACTTAGCCAGTTATTTTATAATGGAACCGCTGGCTGAAACAATGGGGAGCAAAGGTGGATTAAATATATCTGAATGAATCTTTGGAATCCCAAATATTTTGAGAACCAGTGGATGATGTATCTTTAAAAAAATCATACAGCCCCATGGAGATGGGGTAAAACAGAAGCAGATCATCCAAAGCCACGTTAATGGCCCTGTGAGCAATGTGAATCTCATTCATTGGCGTGGTAGTGTGTGTTGATTCATCACTGAGCAAAGCATTCATCCTACTGCACTAATTCATGGCATCCAGAATAATCAATCCCCACCTTTATATGGTTTCACAGATTGAGAGTTTGGGTCTTTGGAAACATTGTTAAGAATGTCCCACTCATCTTTGGACAGATTAAATGATTTTTCCAACTATCATTTAACAGAGCATGAATCTCTCTTTCACAGGCTTTTTCAAACACATTAAGTGTTGGCTATAATTGGGGTGGGGGGTTGGCCATGCTTCTATGTTTAAGATTACTGTTAGATGCATCATTGGCCATCTCATTACCAAACAGTATCTCAAAATTAAGTTTACAAGTAAATAACTTTAAATCCAAAAGGGTTTGTTCCATTTTGGCCCTAATCCTTTAGGGACAACTTATGGCATTCACGACTAACTGTAAGGCCTGAAAAACTATAGATGTTAAAATTAAACATGAGAAGTAATGAACTCAGTACCTTTATTAGGACAAAGTAGCTGAGAATCATTCATAACATCAAAATTTACTGTTGTTGGTATCTCTTGTGTCGGTTTCCATTCTTTCATTGCTTTCCATTTGATGGGTACTGGTAATGAATGAGTTAGTCCTTTGTTGGTTATATGCGCCGACCTCCTGGGAATATGCTGGTCTAAAGGGAGCTCTGTTTCTACAACTTCATCAGAGTATAAGTGTTCAGGTCTGTCAGTGTGAAGATGGACTGGGTGCTTCCCCAGGACAAATTTGGCAGTTCTGGATGGACAGTTTTGTTGTTATAATCTATGTAGTCCCATACCAGTTTTTCTCTTTATGGCATTTGATTGACATCATATGATGCTCAACTTGTTTAAACACATTGTTAAAATTAATCTTGTGTTTAAAAAAATCCAAATTTGTGGTAACAGAACTGACAAGTCTAGTAATTTCTTCATTTAAATGGTGCATATGACACTGGTTTTCCTTAATAATTAAATGCACTAAATCCAAACCAGTCCTATCAAACAATTTAAGCAACTCAAAGTGAAAAGCAGAATTTTCATCAACTCCCTGAGGAAATTTCCAGAGGTATAAGCCCTTTGGAACATGGTTCTGTTTGAAACTCTCTTGCAAAAATTATCGTGTTGCTTTGTATTTGAGCAAAAATGTATTAAAAGACTGAATTTGCTCATCCAAAGTTAAAAACACACCTTTGGATGTACAAATGTACTGTCTTTCCTTGGGAAAATTAAATTTACCCAACCATTTACTAATGTTGTGAGTATCGCTGAAGTCACAAATATCAGAGGTGAGGGATTTTTCTCCAGCACAAGAAACTTCTCCTAGTGGAATGTGGAGACCTGGCAAACTTCTGGAGTGAATGTCCTCAACCAAAAAGCCTTGTTGCTTGCCAGGGCCTTTCTATTGAGGCAAAAAGTGGTGTCAGTTTTTGCAGTAATAATGTTAAATTGCCCACAAGACTGGTTAAATGTTTCCAATGCCTGAGACATTAGGAGGATAAGAAAACAGTAATTCCTGTGGGTCAGGAGTAGACATTTCATAAAACACTAGAACAACACAAATAAAAAAGAACAAACAAGCGAGCCATGAATTTGGTAATGTAAACTTCAATAAAATAAAACAAAAATATGACAAGGATAACTCTGCACTCAAAACCAGGATGCACATGACATCAAGGAAATTCTGTTTAAGAAGAGGTACATCTTGCATTGTAACAAGTGACTAAAGACACATTTCAGTGATCCCCCGAAATTCACTTTTAAAAATTGTTCTAATTTTAAGAGCATTTTGGAAAGACCTAAGGAGACTGTCATATTTGCTTTTCCTACCACAAGAAAATGTGGTTGTTGCCACCAAAGCTCTTTTATGGATTCACAAGTGGGGGTTCTTTAGCTGATTCCATAGATGGTCTGTTTATAGTAAATTTGACTGTTGGGTCTGCTAGAGTGATTTATCTAGATTGGTGTGTCTTCCATCCAGCTTATTACATCTGGAAAACGAATAATGCACTTAATAAAAGACTATATCAACAGAATTACAGTACTACCAAATGGGACAACAAGAGTGAATTGGGAAGACATTCACTTATGTGTGCATATTATCATAAGTTTGACTTTTGTGTACTGGAGCAGGTTAAACCTAATTACATTGGGGATTGAAGACCTTTCTTTTGCACTGGGACATGATGCGGCAATTGCAACTTGATATCACCAATTATACCAGTTTAAATGATAAACTTTTAATAATGAGTCAATTACAATATAGGACATTTAGAATATGAAAAAAAAAAATAGATCAAAATGTTTTGCCCATTGATACGAGTGTTAACTTCCTCTTATGAGCAGTATTCCCCTTACTTGTTGTTTTTCCATTCTTATATTTTGATTGGTTTAACATCTACATCAAGGTTTTGCTGTGATTGGTTGTTTTTAGGGGTGTGTGTTTGGGCAAGGCTTTTTATTTGTAAGCTGCTTTAACCAATTATTCTATGGTTATGAGGATGTCATTTTATGACAAAAGCACTAAACAGGGATTTTAATATTCTGTATTAAAAGTTCCTGGCTTTGAGTGTGGAGTAATCTTGGCCTTTTTTTTGTTTTATTTCATTGAAGTTTACATTACCAAATTCGTGACAGTAGAGTAAACCATGCTCTTTTTTAAGATACAGTTGGTAGGGCTGTTAAACAGAAAGAGAGAGAGATACAAAAAGAGAGAGGAAGATGGGGTGAGAGAAAGAGTAATAACATATTAAGCCTTAGACAGAGAAACAGTGCACTGAAACCTAAAACCTTAGATTCCTGAAGGAAAGGGTTAGAGGGAGTCTCAAATCACTGAGAAGAAAGCCTGTCACTGTTAGGAAGTTCTACAAATTAATTTAGGGGGTATTATTATGTGCCCTAACAAACTGTTATCTTAATTGAGGAAAGAAAATTATCTGCCTGAAGTTGAAATTAATAGAAGGACTTGTGTTTTCTTTAATGACTGATCTATTTTGACTAAATAAAGTGAGTGTGTGCCAAAAAGCAGTAACTGGAACTGTGGCCTGATTTGCTTCCTTCATCGGAATGCTGATTATGCTAATTCATGTTATTCTCAAAAGCTGAAGAAAATAATTATTTTCAGTGATATCCCTTTACATACACCTGAGTACCTAAATCTACAGAACTGGCCTACAGATTGGTTTCTACTGCATGCTGAACAAAGTTATTCCAAAAGTTACTACATGGGTGAAGAATGCGGGCAAGGAAAATCAGTGCTTGTAGAAGCTGTTACCCGAGGAGATTCCTGACTGTACTCTATCCAAGTAATTTCCACACCTGAGAATGTCATGTTACAAACTGTAAACTGTGATTTGCCTGAACCATATTAATTAACCCCAGACAGAACTATAGCTTCCCAGTATTACTCTGACAGTTAAGATGTTCTGAATAGAGTTTTTAACTATAATTCTGCCTCTTCAAAGTAGTAAGTGAGTCAGTCAGAAATAGAAGAGTAAAGTAAGTAAAACTCCTACTGAATACAGCTGAAAGACTTACACAGAACACAGTGTACCATTGTTTTTGGCAAAATTATATATTAATGAAATTACTGAAATGTTACTTAAAGCCATGCATAACGATTTTGCTGAACTGGTGGAATAAATATGGTGGGAAATTTTGTTGTAAAAGAAAATGTTGGTTTATGAATAATGGAGGAAGGAATGTATCAACAAATTTTGTTGCAGTACAAATTACATAAACAGAGTCTCAGAGAAAATAAGTCCGATAATTCAAAGTTTTATGCAATGGAAAATGGAGACTGCACCATGAATTCTAAACTGAAGCTTACACAATGCTGTTCTGTGTAAACTTTGTAAGTGCTTCATGCACAGTAACTTATGTTGTACTGAAACAGATGAATGAGATTATTCATAAATATAAACCCAGTAACAGTTTGTTGCATTTGAATGTGCTGTTTAGGAAAGTAAAAATGCAGCCTGTTGAAAAATGAAAAAAAAAAGAAAAATGCATACCGTGGGCCGATATGGAGACTTGCTCTACCAATAAAAAGTCATCCGTGTAATAGTGAATGGGCTTTTTTTTTTTTGCTGGAGTTATGCCAGAGCCTTGCAACATAAAAAGTTTTGAGTTGTAAAATTTATTGGCGACATTTTTTGTGAAACTAAACCATGTGTGAGGCACAGTGGCTGGCAAAAGCAAGACAGTGTTGGCACTACAAAGAAATGTGTAAGTGGTTCATGTAGTGAGGGATGTTGCAGAAGAGAGTCTGTTTCCAAAACTACATAATGTAATCAGAAAGCAAGAACATGTGGGAAAGGTACTGGAGACCTTTTCAGAAATGTGGCTGCACAATAAAAGGCCAGTCAGCATCAAGAAAAAATTATTTAAATGGGTTTATGTTAGTTTATTGAAAATTTACTTTGTTGAAACTTATATGGTTGAGACTACATGATCAACAACTTAAAATATCAAAAACTAAATAATACACTGAAACGGACCTGCACAGAGTTAGCAGTACCCTGGGGATTGGGGGATATGTCATTTTCCCCACTGTAGTGCAATCTTGAGTTAGTATATAAAATTATCAGGGGGTGTGGAGGTTCTGTTTCCAGTTTTTTAGTTAGTTTTCTATATTTTAAGATCATGTGGTCTTGACCATATGAATTTCGACAATGTAAAATTTTGCTAAACGAGAGTAAACCTGGTTTAAACACTTACCCAGTGTTTTGCACCTGTGCAAAATGACGTCAGACCATAACTGTTAAAGTTAATTTCAGATCAGACAGTAATAAGATGCCTGGAAAGGATAACATTTTGATTCAGAGTTTGGGTAAAGATGCTGATGCTGCAATTATAGAGCAGACAAAAATCCAAAGAAACGTAATACCCCTAAAGGGGGGGGGGGTGTGCAAACAACTGAAATGAAATGGAAATACAGTAAACTGGGAAGACTCGGAATATAGAAATACAAAGACAGGCAGAACACTGTCTCTAAGCAGAGAGAATTAATAGCAAAAGTGGAACAGGTTATCTCTAAAAATGAAAATAAAATGACAGAGTACTTTAAAGGCTGTTGATTGACCTTAACCAAAGAGCTGTCAAAGTATAGCAGCCAAATAAACTGTTACTTCATCCAAAATACCTTCTGAGCTTTCTGTACAAATTAGTGCAATGAAACAAAATAAGCTTGAAAGGTCTAGTCAAAGTGATATTATAATCATAATTGATCAAGTGGCGGTGTAAAAGCAGAAAATTAATACAACTGTGTTGGTTAGAGTTTGGATTCTCTGGAAAAGAGAATAAACAATTGTGGAAATATATGGAAAGTATGGAAACATTACAGGAACTGTTTCAGAAGTCTCAGAAAAGTCAGGTTAAGACAAACCAAAATGGAAGTGAACCTGTTTTAGGAGAGAGAGAAAAAAAATGAGCAAACTGTTATTCATGCTGTTCTTGACTTTAAAGTAAATGAGTTAATCAAAATCTAGCCCAAAGAAGCCAAGACTAAAATTATGAACTGTATGCAAAATCCTGATTATGGTGAAGTGCTTAAGGAAAACAGTTTCCAAATATAAAAGCATGAGAAAAACTTATACAACAAAAGAAATTTGAACATGTGTGTGACTATGTGAGGTATTGCCCTCTGTGCCAGGGAGAATAGGGCAGTGCATGTGTAACATATGTCAGCATAGCTAGCTGGAGTTTTGTAAATAATTTTGTGTCACTTGACTATCACATTGACTTGTACAGATGCTTATATTAAAAATGCATCAACAGTGTTATTATAACAGATTAAATGTTTATGTTTAAACAAAGAATTCTGGAAGGGAAGAGTATAAGTTTCTGAAATTGTTCTATAATTTTCAAATACTGCTACAGATCTTAGAAAAGCTTTGAGTGTGTACAGTCAAGAGATCAAATGTGATATAATTCTATAACCAGCACTGAGAGGATGGAATTCACAAAGCAGCTTGTTTTGTTTTTGTTTTCTTTGGAACCTGATATAAAAATCTATGACAGTCATCACAGTTCAGTTAGTTTAGTGTAAGTTGGAAGCTCACCACCTTGCTTTGTGGATGTAAGCATCTCAGCATTGTCTTGTTGTATTAAGTTAGCTAGGGAACAGTTATTCTTTAGACAGTCATGAAATATGGTGAGATTAGTTTAGTAGTGTTTTTCTGCATCTGTTTGAATCTGTTCAACTGTGTTATTTTTATTTCTTCTGTGATTGAAACTCTTATTGTATTTGGATACTTAACATTCTCATGTTTCCTATTTTATTATTTTTTATTAAATATTTTATACCTTTCATTGTTGCTGGTCTTTTAGAGATTACTTTTAACATCAAGAGTACTTGTGCTTATTTTGGTGATGCCTTGGCCACTCTGAAAAGCCTTGCTGCTTGGGTTGCACTCTATCATTTATATTAGCATTTATTTTACTCAGTATAATTGGATACCCTTGTAAGAGCCGGACAGTGACTGAGTGGTGGTAGTGTAGTTACTTTGTCTGTACAGAAAGGGGCATCGCTAATAAATCTCTGCCAGCTTTTCCCAGGAGAGAGAGAGAGAGTGTGAGTGTGTGTGTGAGTGTGTGAGTGTGTGAGTGTGTGAGTGTGTGTGTGTGTGTGTGTGTGTGTGTGTGTGTGTGTGTGTGTGTGTGAAAATCAAATACTCAGGTGTGGGTTTATCAGTTACTTGGAACTGGGACACAGTGAGTGCTCCAAAGTGAATCTTGTTTGGGATCTGGAGAGACAGAGTCCAGTCCCGGGTCTGAAGCATGTTCCTGGTGCGCTCTTGGGGGAAACTGTGCTTATGCAGAGAGCTGCATTTGAAAATACTGTGTAAATTCATTCTTGTTTTTACTGACAGTCTCTCATTGGTGTCAGTGATGAGGATTGAGTGACTTTGATTACTGGCCCCAGTTAAAGAAGGTTTGTCACAACGTGAATAAAGGAAAACAGATGGAAGAAAATTAAAAGGCCATGTGTAAAGAGATGAAAAGATACAAAAATGGACTAAATGCATCAGTCAGCATCTATATCATCTAGAAAAGAAAGTACACTAGAATGATGCATTATTGATAAACTGCAGAAAGAGAAAAGGGCACTGGCTGAGCAAATTCAAGCCTTGAAAAGTACACAAAATAATTAGACAAAAACCTCTCTAAAACAAAAAGAGATGACCAACTGCAAAAATGCTCTTGCTTGACTTCCATAATGACAGCTATACAAAACTGTACTATAGCACAGCAGACTGATGGCCCTGGTGTGAACACAGGGCAAACAGGTTTAGGACCCAAAGCTGTAGAAACCAAATTAAGTAAACTAGCAGTGTGAAAAATGCCTCAGACTTAATACTGATTGTAGTCTAGCCGTGAAGTCTAAACTAAAAACACATCACTTTTGTCTGATGTCATCTCTTTTCAGAATGGCCTACAGGAATTAGAGTATAAACATGATGTGAGAAAGGACAGAAGATAGAACTGTGGCTGCTTTGGCCTTGTGAGATAAGGAAATTAAAGTCTCCTGTGAAAAATTCAGTGAGTGAAACAGTGAATGAGGTGCAACTTGTGAAAAAAAAAAGATAAAAGTGTAAAACAGGCTGTTATTGTGGAAATTATGCCTCTATGTAAGGAAGCAGAAAACACAGCCAAGCATACAGCAACTGTAGAGATATTTTATTGCAATGGAGATGTAACCACTTTAAAGTTGGAACTGCAGAATAAAAATGTCAAACTGAGTTTTAAGCCAAAAAAATGGATCCAAAACCTTGAGCCTGAATTCATTGTAACACAGTCACAAATGCATCCTGCCATTCAGAAAGCAGACAGAACAGAGAATGGCAGCCAAAGATGACCACGTACTACAGAAGGTATGTGTGATGATGCATGCCATGCCTGTAATAGGTCTAACTGTGCATGCCATGCCTGTAATAGGTCTAACTGTGCAGTTTCTAGATTTCCCAAGGTGAAGTGGCATATGGCTGATCTAGCACAGATCCTAGTAAACCTGAGGTACAGATGAGCAACCTTCAGGTCTGTCTTGTACAAAACTATAATTTTTAGCAAATGAAATTGAATGTTTAGATGGTGCTCATAAAGGCTTCAGCTTGGGTTTGTCTGAAGGGAACTGCAAAAAACTCAATGCAGACATAGAAGGGTGAGATCCCTGAATGTGTTACTCAAGCACAAATGCATGAGCTTTTGCCTAGGTTCTGAGTGAAAGTTTAATGCTGAGCCATTTATTGGGAGAATCCCACACTAAGGATTTCAGTAAAGATTAAGCCAATATTCAACATTTCTACAAGAAATGTGATGACTTAAAGGTGTTCTCTGTATCTGAAGCTTTATAGCAAGTGATTAAGAAGAAAACCGTAGGATCTTAGAGAAACAAATGAAAGAAAGAAATGTATCTGCAAATAAAAAATGCTTCAGAAAATGCCAAAACAAACCAGCAAAAGAAAGAAACAATAGTGAAAGAATGCATCTGTGAAAAAAAGAAGTGTAGCAAAAGGTTCAAGAGTTGGAATCAAGGTTAAAGATTATGAGCAGAAATAGTGGCTTATACTCTGAAAATTAAGATCTGCAATTTAAAAATCCCTCCACTCTCTTAAGAAAACAACCACTGGCCCTGATCAAGTTCTATCTGAATACCTCAAATTTGCTGCAGACAGATGTGAGACAGGATATGCAAGGCTAATATACCACTCTATGTCCCCATCTTATGGAACAAATTGTACGTAATACCCCTCCATAAAGGTGGCTCATCAACTGAGCTCACAAACTATAGACTGATTGCCATTCTCTCATCCCTATCCCAAAATCTTGGAAAGATACATTCACTCAACTAACTACATATATTACATCTCATAACCTTCTCTCTCCCTCACATCATGGTTTCAGACCCAGTCACAGTACAACCACAGCTCTTTTAAAGGTTTACAGATACAATAAATCACAATAAAAATTCAGGTCTTCTACCCTCAGCCTTATTTCTGGATCTGTCCAAGGTATTCAACAGAGTGAATCATCAAATTCTCCTAACTAACCTCTCTTCCTATGGGCTATCAGCCTCCTCACTTAACTGGTTTCTTAGTTACCTCATTAATAGGTCCCAGGCAGTGAAATGTCAAGATGATTTCTAGTCTTTCCTTCCTATATCCATCAAAGACGCATAAGGCTCTATCCTAGGACCACTATTGTTTATCTTATTTATCACTGACCTAAACACTGCAGCCAAAGAGACCACCATAGTAACATACACCGATGACACCACACTAATATATGCTGCTAAGACACTGCCCAGGTTCCAAACACTTATCCAGAAATCCTTCTCCCTCCACATAAGCTTGGCTCAACAATTCACATCTCCTGAATCTAAATAAACTGAACTCCTGTTGTTCACCCGAACTTTCTCTCCTCCAAAAAAAAACTACCTTTAATATACTGTCATCCAATAAGACCAATATAGAATTGGTATCCCACACCAAACTACTAAGTGTGATTATAGACAACCACCTGGAATTTGATCTAAACCTTCATCAAGCCACAAAAAAGTCACATAAAAAGCTAGGCTGCTTCTGTACAGTAAAACATACTTTACTGACTCTGCTAAACAAAACATAGCTACTACTTTTTTTTACTCCCCATTCTTTTATATGCCTGTCGTATCCTAACCAATCTCAGCTCCTGCCTATCAGCCAAACTAGAACAATGCCACAATAAAGCAGTCCAATTCACAAACAACAAACAATGTATACCATATCAGTCTCTCTCTCTCTCTCTACAATAACTAAAATGGCTCAAACTAAATCATTGTCTACTGTACTCAATTAATTATAGCCTTCATACTACGGCATATCCCTAAAAACTACCCATCTCTTCACTCCATTAGGGACCTCTACGCTCTGCTGACAAATCACTATTCTCCATAACTAAACCTAATAATGCAGGATGCTTCCTGAATTCACACTGCATTTGCTAATAGCTGTAACACCATCCCACACCATTCAAGAACAGTCCTCATCCTGAAAGACTTGACAAGCAACACTTGACAGATCAATTTATCTACACCTGCACTCTTCCTGATTAAACTGGTACTAATATAACTATATAAATTTGTGCCGTGACTCTCTGCTGCTCAACATTTAATGTACTATTATCACAGCTATACCCTAATTTGCCATCTCATCTCCTTTATCTTCCTTGATCCTTCCCCCTCCTTCCTTTCTTTTGGCTGTTCTAACTCTTTCTCTAATCTTCCTATGTCCTAGATTTTGAACAAGTCTTTACAGTAACAAATATTCGTACATAAAACCTGACAATCTATGCATATACCTCCCTGTATTTTTTAAAAACTACATGTACAACCAATTTAACTGTTATTTTTAATCAAAACTGTTTGCAAATTATGTCATGGATGTCTACATAATGGAACTGTTGCTCATGAATGAAACCGACAGTAAATGATTGAACAATGCAAATGTTCATTATGTCTGTATAATAGAGCTTTTCTCCTCGGGTCTCTACTGAAGAAGGGCCCTGCTCAGTTGGACTTTACAGGTAAACAAAATGCCAGTAAATAAATACTGCTCAACAGCTGGCGAAAGAAGCACTGAACAAACTAATGCACTATAAAGAAGCTCTAATGAAAGAGAAAGAAAAGCTGATTTCTCATCCACAGATGGCAAGTGAAATGGCCAAAAAAAGGAAAATGTAGTATAAGGAGACACAGGCTCCAGGAAGGCATAATTGACATAAGAGAAACTTGCTGAAAGTATCAAACAAATACAAGAAAAAAAAGTATAACACTAAAATTATAGTCTCTTACCATGTGCAGGAGGATGAGGTCTCCTACTAGGACATGGACATGCCTGGACTTACTAAAGTCAACAGCATCCATGTAGTTGTCCAAGAACAGGTCTATGTCAGATGATCAACTTTTCGGAAATTTGAAAAAAACATCAAAGAAACCATAAGGTAAAGTTTCCAAAAACTCAAACAAAAAAAAACAAAAAACAAAAATCTACCTTTTTTGCACCCCCACACCCAGTGCAAATGATATATACCAACTCTGAGATCGCCCTACAGTGAGGAAAAGGGTAAATTTCCCAATTCTCACTGTACTGTGGTTTCCATTCAAAAGCGTCAAGTTTTCAAAAACTCAATCATATGGTCGAGACCATATGGAGTTCGAGTTTCTGAAAACTCAATCAACCGATGGGGACCAAGAACATATGGGAGCAGTTAAACTGTCATCTATTGCACTATGAACAGATCACCAGCCGAAAAGTACAAAAGCAATACTGGGGATCTACATGTCGTCTACCTCAGGGAACTACCACATTGACAATATACCTCTAAGAGTTTCCAGTTATTCAGGATTTGAGAACTTATGCAGTTACCTGACTTTTAACCAACACGTCTCTACTGTCATAAGAAAGTAGTTCTACATTGCATAGACTATAAACAAATAGATTGTTTCTAGATCTTGAGATGGAGATGTCATTGTTGTTTCTAGATCCTGAGATGTCATTGTTGTTTCTAGATCTTGAGAAGTCATTGTTGTTTCTAGATCTTGAGATGTCATTGCTGTTTCTAGATCTTGAGATGTCATTGTCCTCCTTTAATCAGCCCTCATTAGCCAATCATGGGGTATAATATCCCCTTTGGTATGTATCTATCCAGACACATGCAACAAAACCTTACTAAAAGGATACATGGCCTAAACAATATGCCATACATGAACCAAATCAAAGCCCTATCACTATAGTCCGTATCCTTCAAATTGCAAATAAGTGACCTTTGTCTGCTATACAAGGCATTCTCTGGCTCAGTACTGGTGTACCTACTGTACAACAACCAGTCCAATGGCATCAGAAATATAGAGTCTCTAGATTTAAACCTCTTCTGCAATATCAACAGACTGATTTTGAAGGGCAAATATATCTCACAGAGGATGCCATTGCTCTGTAACAGATTCCCCATCCATGTGAAATGAAGCTCATCCTTGTCCATATTTAAGTTAGATTTGTATCTATGGATGGATAATACACTACAGGACTGCCCCCTGCTTTACTAATGGAGAGAGAGGGAGCTGCTGAATGCTGTTTCACATGCATGGGCACCCTCAAATTATCAATGGTATGATTCCAGTTATCCGCATTAGGAGAAATATATAATTGACCATAGGATGGGTAAGACCAATCTAACACCAAGCATAAGTTAATTCACATACTAAAAGGGAAATTGGCTACGCTTAAAATGGCCCACACTGGCAGCTTGATTGGTACTTACCTATGAACTTATAAACATTCCGGCTCTGATGCTAAAGAAGAGTCCGCAAAAAAGGGGACTGTATATGGACTGAGGTAACTGAAGTGAAATGCCTATTTTCAGGTTAGACTTATGCAAGGAAGTGTCCAAAACTGAGTTCTTTTACAGACAGTAATATTTGGTTGGCTAATTTTACTCCTGCCTCAAGTCTGAGGGAGTTATGTGATGTAGTGGCAGTTACATGGCTGAAATGGAGGAAGCCACAATCCTGTTTCTTTACAAGAGAATGGAAAAAGCAATGCAATTGTTTCTTTAAAAGAAGCAGATGGGGAAACTCCTACATGAGAAGAGAAAATAGAGAGACAGGGAGAGAGAGAGAGTGAGAGAAAAAGAATGCATCGAGGTCTTAGGCCTAACAGACATTCCTGTAGCAAAGTACTGGAAGGAGTTTCAAAGGGATGACAAGAAACTGTGTTTAGTGGACAAGAGTTCTACAAAGTGCACTGGAGGAAATTATCCTATGTTCTAAGAAGTTGTTCCATTTGGTGATAAAAGACAACTGGGTGTCTGAATAATTCCAATACAAGCTGGAGTGAACAGAAGGGCTGGTGCTTTTCAAAATGTTTTAGTTAAATAAAGTGAAAGTGTGTTAGGAAGCAGTAACTGGAACTGTTGACTGTTTTGCTTCCTACACCTGAATTCTGATTCATGTTATTCCCACAAGTTGAAGAAAAGCTTCTTTTTTTATTTCTATACCTGTACTTAATTTTGCAGATGAAGCACAAGTGGGACTACATCCGTAAGTATATGAAGAGTGTGTGTGTGTGTGTGTGTGTGTGCGCGCGTGCGAGAGTGTGTGTGCGCGTGCGAGAGTGTGTGTGTGTGCGCGTGCGAGAGTGTGTGTGTGTGCGCGTGTGTGTGTGTGTGTGTGTGTGTGTGCGTGCGTGTGTGCGTGTGTGTAGGTGAAGACTAGAAACCTGAATGGGATAAATTCTAAAGAGAGACTTCCACAGTCCACACAAATACAGTAAAGGCAGATGCAAATTAGTGAGAAAAGGGTAGGATATTCTATTCTTTGGACAGTAGTCCAAGAATGGTACATCACCAGGATATTTAATGGCTGAATAGTCAAGATCAAGTGGAAGGCCTAGGGGCTGCGAGTATATCCAAGATTATATCATCAGTACTTATGGTGGGATGGTGTCTAGGTGTGATATGCTGCATGGCTGGAACTGAAGTTAGTTGTGATTTTTCTGTCATTTTCAAGACTCTGATAAAGTGTCTCCTGGGGTAGTATGCCTTTCTGGAGGACCCTTAAAGAAAGATAACTTGGTTAACTTGTAAGGATCTGAAAAAGGCAAAAAGAATAGTGACGGGTATTGTTCATAAGTAATTACTATGCTAACAACCCTAAAGGGTCGTTTTTAAGCCTAGCCATACTTCACAAATGTATTTGATAAGTTTTCATACCACCCATTTTATTGGGGACAGAGCTTGTCTATGGGTGAGCAAGCATTTACAAGTTTCAGCTTTATAATATGGACACAGGTGGCAAACCAAGGTCAGATTTATGATTCCCCATTTATTGATCCAAGTTGCTCTTGAATAAGTGCAGGAAAGAATTCTGCTTCATGTGGATGGGAAGCTTGTTCCAGATAAGGGGTAAATGTCCTTCAAACATGTCTTATGATGTTGAATAAGAGGTTTAGGTCCTAGATCAAGTGTTTCTAATGACATTTGTTTTTTGAATAACAAACAAGTCCATGAGGGCTGGATCACAGGATGCTTAGAAGGCCAGGCATAGACTGCCACTCAGCAGTCTGTAGGAGATAGAGTAGAATGATAAGGCTTTGAGGTTGTCTGCATAGGACATGTTATTTATACCATGTATTCTTTTTGTGAGGAACCACTGTGGATGGTCCAGTCATTGAATATGCTAAGTCAGGTACATACTAAAGGGGACATTGTACTCAAAGATTGGTCTAGTGAGGGCCAAGTACAATGAAACATCATCATCTTTGGACCTAGATACCTTACCCTTGCTTATAAAATATACAGCACAGAATGACCTCCTTACTACAGTAGACATATGACATTCAATGGCAAATTACCATCTACATGCATTCCCAAATCCCTGACCACAGGGTCAATTTTTGGGGGTGCATTACCAGTGCAGCAATTTCAATGGATGGTTGTCTTTCCAAAAGATACTATTATGGATTTTATGGCATGAGTTTTAGACTGTGACTCTGGCACCAGTTACTAGTCTGTGTTAGACTTTCTTGGAGGGTGTTTGTTTCTTTGGGAGAGTTTATGATTGCAATCAGTTTGCCAGAGCCATTTGATGCTGGCCTTGACTTCAGAAAAGTAAATGTCAAAAAAGAATGGCCCCAGCACCAAGCCCTAATGTAAAAAAAGAATGGCCCCAAGCACCAAGCCCTGGGGGGACTCCGCCAGTGACTGGAATTTTTAATGAAGGTAGAATCACCTATCCTGACTTCCTGCATGCTCTCTGTTAGCCAGCTGGTTAGCCAACTGGTGATGTAGGGGGTTGTGTCTAATTTTGTGATCTTGTTTACAATCCCTGAGTTTAACTAAGCTGTAAACATGCTTAGTGGAGAAAATGTTAACATTATACGGGTGTAGAAACAATTAAGGGGAAGAATCAAGTTACTGAGCCGAAAGAGCAGTGTGGGAAGAAAGAGGCATACAGTGGAAAATGCATGGGGCTGCATTTAAAGTAGCTACAAGGATGTTTTTTTTCACAAACAATATGGTAGACACCTGTGGGGATGATGAAGTAGGATATGACCATGTTTTAATCACTTTTACAGAGTAGGGAAGAAAATACATTCAGACAGTAGATAGACTTGGTTATCATCTTCAAATGGGCCCCCTTTATAACAATTTTATCTACCTATCCATCCATCCATCCATCCATCGTTGACAAGGTTAGTCCCACTAGGCTTATGGCCTTTTTTCAGTGGAATCCTGAGGTGGTATTAATATTACTTGTGAAACTATTTAAACTATTAAGGAAATGCAGTCAGGGCACTGGGTAAAGTCTCCTACTCTCTTCAATAGGTGCTATGGGATATCTTACGTCTACCTCAGCTATCAGTAGCTCGTGCAAATGGGACCTCCCTCTAATGTCTCATCCAAAGGATGGCACAATCAGGAGTGCATCATCCCCTAATGCTACGCAGCAGTCCAGCAATTTGAAAATTAATTCAATCACCAGGAGTAGGAATAGAACCCACAGCTTTCTGATCTTCCAGCACCAAAGGCAAGTGGGCTGCCTGACTGACATGTTGACATTTTAGTGAATTTAGAAATGGAATAAGGACTGCTGAACTGTGTACTGGAAACAGACAGTGGATGAGTACTTGAAAGCTGAAAGCAAGGAAAATGAAACAATTTAATAATAGAAATATAGGATAAAAAGAACAGACCAAAAACAGACTGATGATCTGCAAACTTTAATGAGGAATGCTAAAAAGCCACAAGTGTTAGTGGCATTCAAGTCTAAATGAAATAAACAAAATTGTTTTTTTTATTTTATTTTACATTTGTTAACCGAGGGGTGTCTGACTGAGCTGAAAAGGCCCTTTTTCAGCAGAGGCCTGGGGAGAAAAGCTCCACACAGAAAAATTACAGATATATTTAGATATTTAGACATGATCAGTATACACACAAATTACAATAGACATGTTTTTACAGTGGTATGCCACACATCAACAGTTACAGTGGAGAGTACAAACAAGAAAATATTAATTTAAAAATAAAGGTAATTAATAGATTTGTGGTGTACAGCTGAAATTTGGAACATAGGTAGAATAGTACACAGGTCCAGTACATACATTGTACATTAGCCAGTGTTTGCAAGAGTGAAAAAGTACAGTTTTGTACCTACCATAAATGTAGATGTTCGAAGATCCACATTGCTGCAGTCATAACCTGTGGGTAGTCCGCTGTCCTCGGTCGGCCCGAATACCAAAGTATTAGGCTGGCGTCGGTCATGGGCGCCCAGATCTGACGTCAGTGCATCCAGGTATTAAAGCGCATGACCGACGTCATATCCTCAGTCTTTTCTTGCCCCAGATGTCAGAAGGCCCTAAAAAGAAAGGCCACAGCCTAAAATAGAAAAAACCTCCAAAACCCACGTACAAACAATATCTACAACCCAAACCAAACAACCACTCCAAACTACAGAGGGGAAGGAGGGAGGGTAAATTGGACTGCAGCAATGTGGATCTTCGAACATCTACATTTATGGTAGGTACAAAACTGTACTATGTTCTTCATCTCACATTGCTGCAGTCATAACCTGTGGGTAGAATCCCAAAGCAAAAGTAAAGGGAGGTTGGCAAAATCATAAAGCATTGGGAGCTGCTAATAAGCCCTGTAAGACTGCAGTGGCAAATCCAGCCCTAGATTTGGAATAAAGAGGGAGATGGTAATGTTTAGAAAAAGTGTGCACTGAACTCCAAGTAGCTGCTTCCAAAATATCTTTGGTAGCTACCCCCCTCAAAAAAGCAGTAGAAGTGGCAGTAGCCCTAGTGGAATGAGGTCTGATTCCAGCCGGAATCTCCTTACCATGATGAGAATAACAAAAAGCAATACAATGGCCAATCCACTTAGAAATAGTTTGTTTAGAAACAGGTTTCCTGAGAGCTCAAAGCAAAAGAAACAAATAACTGTTGAGACTGTCTGAAACTTTTAGTCCTGCTCAAATAATAACGCAACTGCCTGTGAATATCCAAAGTGTGCAAAATTTTCTCCCCTTTATTTTGGGGATCAGCATAAAAAGTAGGCAAATGAATAGATTGGTTCAAGGCCACATTTGAAACCACTTTAGGCATAAAAGTAGGGTTAGTACGCAGAGATACCCTATCCTTATGAAAAATCAGGAAGGGTTCAACTGCCATTAGAGCCTGTAATTCAGAAACCCTTCTAGCAGATGTAATGGCCAACAAAAAAGCAGTCTTCCAAGACAAAAACTTTAACTCAGACGTAGCTGCAGGTTCAAAAGGAGGTAAAGTAAGTTTTTCCAACACAAAATTGAGATCCCAGGAAGGAGTAGGAGCTCTACGTGGGGTCTTATGTTCTTTGCCCCTCTAAGGAATTGTTTAAACAAAGGATGAGAGAATAATGGTGGGTCACAATCATAGTGAGCAGAAATGGCTGCAGCATGAACTTTTACAGAGGAGAAAGACAAACCTTTGTCTAATAATTCTGTAAGATATTGAAGAGAAACACTCAAATTAGGTCTGGAAACATCAAAGCTCTTTGCTGTGCTCCAAATAAAAAATCTCCTCCATTTATCAGCATAAACTTTCCTTGTACTAGGCCTTCTGGCCTCCAAAATAACATTCAAAACTTGTTGAGGAAGCTTCGATCCCCCAGGTTCTAGAACAGAATATGCCAGGCTGTTAGATGCAGGGACTGAATCCAGACATTGAGGAAATGATTGCCCGCCTGAGACAAAAGGTGTGGAATTGAAGGCAAAGGCCAAGGAGGCTCCCATACTAAACTCCTCAGCAGAGGGTACCAGTGCTGTCGAGGCCAATCTGGAGCTATTAGAATCATGGAGGGCTTGTCTTGTCTGACCTTCAAGAGCACCTTGGGAAGGAGAGGCAGAGGAGGAAAGGCATAGACGTGAAGATTGCTCCAACTGAATGATAGAGCATCCACTTTCCAAGCTGTGGGATGAAACATCTTCGTGCAAAACTTTGGCAACTGGAAATTTAGTGGAGAAGCAAACAGATCTATGTCTGGAGTCCCCCATATCACTGTCAACTGTCAAAATACATGAGGATCCAACTTCCACTCGTGGGGATCCACCATCTGTCTGCTCAAAACATCTGCTAAGGAGTTCTGTGCTCCTGGCAGAAACCTTGCCTGAAGAGTGAGGTGCAAACTGAGAGCAGTCTCCCACAGAATCATAGCTTGTCTGCAAAGAGGGTACAAATGGGTTCCCCCTTGCTTGTTGATGTACCACATGACAGTTGTGTTGTCTGTTTGAATCAACACTTGTCCCGGGTGAAGTAAATCCTTGAAAGCCATCAATGCAAATTGGACTGCTAACATCTCCTTCAAGTTGATATGTAAATGTTGAAGTCTGGCAGGCCACGTGTCTTGAACCCACTTTCCATTGAGGTGTGCTCCCCAAGCCTTGTCCGAGGCATCTGTCGTTAAGATCTGACTCGCCTCTGGTCGGGTCACAGAGAGTCCCTTGTTTAGGTGACATTCCTGAGCCCACCACAAAAATTCCTTTTGAATGCAAGATATTATTTGAATGACAGTGTCCAGATCGTGGCAGTGTTGTGTCCATACATTTTTGAGATACCATTGTAGCTTCCTCATATGCAGTTTGGCATTGGGAAGCACCAGAATACAAGATGCCATGAACCCCAAGGCTTGAAGGACTGTCCTTGCAGTCAGCCTGGACCATAGAGACAATTGCTGGAAGTAAAGTGTAAGGTTCTTTTGCTTGTCCGGGGTCAGAAAAGCCATCTGGGAAGCTGTATTCAGTCTCACACCCAGAAAGCACATTTCCTGAGAGGGTACTAGACTGGACTTTGTTTCGTTCACAGAATACCCTAGGCACCTTAACACTGCCATAACATACTGTAGATGGTGAAGAAGCTTGTTTTCGTCCTGAGCAAGAATCAGGCAATCGTCCAAATAAGGATAAATTTGTATTCCTCTTAACCTTAAGAAGGCTATCACCAGAGCCAGAACCTTTGTGAACACCCTGGGTGCAGTAGATAAGCCAAAGGGCAATGCAGAGAACTGATAATGTAAAGTCCCAGCCCGAAAACACAGGAATCTCCTGCAACTGGGCCTGATAGGAACATGAAGATAAGCCTCTTTGAGATCCAGAGTTACCATCCAGTGATCTTTGCCCAACAGAGGCAGAAGTTGTTGCAACGTCAACATTTTGAATTTTGGAATGTCCAGGTATGTGTTGAGGATAGATAAATCCAAAATTGGTCTCCAAGTGTTTCCTTTCTTTGGTACAAGAAGCAGGCGAGAATAAAATCCTAGGCCCACTTCTGACATAGGGACCTGCTGTATAGCCCCATTTGAAGAAGTAAAGAAATCTGTTTGTGAGCCTCTACTCTTTGCTGAGGAGGAACGTCTGGCATGCCTTTGAAAGGAGGCAATGTGTGGAAATAAAACTTGTAGCCTCGGTTTATAATGTCCAATACCCATTTGTCCTGGGTGACTAAAAGCCAGTTTTGCTTGAAAAGAGCTAACTTTCCTCCCAAAGGAGCTGCCAGACAGGAGGGATCTGGCAGCTGAAGATGCAGGTCATTGGGCCTGTTTACGAAAGGACTGGCCCCTGCCCTCACTTGTAGATTGTGCAGGGGAACTCCACATTCTAGGCCTGAAAGAACCCTGAGCTCTGCCCCTACCACGTCTAGATCTGCCCCTAGACTGTAAATCAGAAGAAGGGTAAGCCCATCCCTTAGTAGGCCAATTCCTGCTAAACTTAGGGGGCTGCACCTGCAAAAAATCTTTAATAGTCTGCATAGACTTAGCCTTGTCTTCCATTTTCTTTAAGACAGACTCCACAGGAGGACCAAACAAAACTTCAGACTGTAAAGGAGCATCCAAAATTCTAGCTTTAACATGCTCTGACAAATTCTGATCCTTAAGCCAGGCGTGCCTGCGAATAACTGATCCAGTGGCAGCCACCCTGGAAGAAGCCTGTAAAGCATCGAAACCACACTGCAAAGAATGCTTACCCACCTGATCAGAGGCATGAACCAACTCCTGTAATTCCTTACACTCTATGCCCTCTGCCAAAGCATCTACCTTAGATTTTAATTGAGTAAGGAGAAAATTCTGGTACTTTAACATATGAAACTGGCAATTCAAAGCCCTCATTGCTAGAGTGGAAGAGGTGTACACCTTTTTACCCCACCTATCCAAAGCTCTAGAATCTTTATCCATAGGAACTGGATTCTTTACAACAGAAGCCCTGACACCCTTAGGTCCCTGACTAATAGTTTCTGGGTCAGCCCTTGGGCTCTTATACAGATATTTATGAGCCTCAGGCACTCTGTAATACCTATCTTGTTTAACTGGCGCAGGAGGCAAAGAGTCTGGATTAAGGGAAGCCTCAGAGAAAACATCCTGAACAACATCCAAAACAGGAGGTATAGCTAAGGGCCGATGTTGTGGTAAAACAAAATTCCCTAAGCCTCTTCGAATCTGAGAAATCCTGACCTTCCCATTTAAAATGCTCCCTCATAGAATGCAAGGTTTCTGAGAAAGAAAAATCCTCTGGAGGAGAAGCAGAAGGACTGGAATCCTCTGCGTCTGAATCTCAATAAGGAGGAAAATCCTGAGTGTCTTCAGCCGAAGACTCTGAGTAATCTGAAGCCTGTTCCAAACTTTCCACCTCTGGCTCCACCCTAGGCCTCTTATCTGGAGGGGGCAAAGAACCCCTGATTAAGGAAATTAAATCTTCTGCCATTTTAAGCATGTGTTTTTTTAGGCACAGAGCCTGCAGAACTAGGACTGACACCTGAGGAAGGCAAACCAGGCCTGCCCTTAGAAGGTACCTTAGAGACTGAAGGAGAAGGCCTAACCACCTTAGGCAAAGAAGGAAGTACAGCAACCTGAGAGGCCCCCTCAGCCTGACCTGACTCCTGAGAGGCCACATCTTGCAAAATTAACGTCTCCCCGAGACTCAGCTGAAACCTCGGCTGGATCTACAGATTCCAGTGTAGTTTCTAAGAACCGGCGTCCGAACGGACGACTCATCCTGCTTGGACCTTAACGATTTTTCCTTGCGCTTCTTAGCAGTAGCGGCGCCGGAGGATCCGACGGCATATTGTAATTACACCGCTTACCAAAGACAAGCCTAGCGCAATCTAACCCACGCTTAATGGTGCGCTTATTAAACCTAGCACAAAAGCGACACCCGACTCACGCCGTGCTCAGGCCCCAAACAAGGAATACAGAGAGTGGTAATCCCTATGCGGTATCTGTTTCCCACAAGAAATACAATTATTCACTTTTTCTGACATCTGGAATTAACTGAGGCAAGAAAAAACAAAAATATTCCCCAACGGGGTACTTAGCCCAACTTGGTTTCGGTCTGAAACTCAAAATACGAAAATTTCAGAATGCCGAACGGCACTTGCAAACGCTGCTTCTGCTTCGGACCATGCGGCAAAAAAGACTGAGGATATGACGTCGGTCATGCGCTTTAATACCTGGACGCACTGACGTCAGATCTGGGTGCCCATGACCGACGCCAGCCTAATACTTTGGTATTCGGGCCGACCGAGGACAGCGGACTACCCACAGGTTATGACTGCAGCAATGTGAGATGAAGAACATCTATCGTCCAGTACATACATTGTACATTAGCCAGTGTTTGCAAGAGTGAAAACTATCAAGCACTTTAAGTTTAGTATGTGTACCTTATCCCATTCATAGAAATGAAAGTAAGAGAAATTTACATTTGAAAATATATAACAAGAGGACACATCGCTGGACAGAATGATGACAAAAAGTTCAATGTAAAACCTAACTATGTTAGCATAATCACTGCCAAAGAGGAGAAGGATGCAAACAGGAAAAGGAGAGGTAGGAAAAGCTGAATTCACTGAGGAAAAAGAGGAGAATGAAGTGGATGCAAATAATGAAAACTTCTTTCTTAGAGGAGAGAGTGAGAAGGGAATATAGGCTTCATCTGAGGGGAATCGATTGATGTTCTACTCAGATCTGGAATAGTGGAGAAAATGCTACAGGATATGCAAACATTATTTTCTGCCCTACAAAACAAATTACTTTCAAAAGAATAAAAAAACTTGCTTTTCTCTCAATTACAGAGGCATAGGTACATAGGTGTGTAGTAGGCTAATGGCCCTGGAGCCTTTACAAGCCAAGCACATAGGATTACCCTGACATTGTGCCACCCGACCTGAGTTCCCAGTGCCTCTGTCGAGTACAACTACTGGGGTGATCCCCAGGGTGAATTTTCTATTTCCCTTCCACTCATCAAGATTGCTCTTGAAGAGGGCCAGTGAGGTGCTCTGTTTGACATGTATGGGAAGTCTATTCCATAGCATGGGCAGTCTCTGGGTTATGAACCTGTCCATCCAGCACATTCTGTTGATCGTGGTAATGAGGTTGACTTCTCTGGAGCATGTAGTGTGGAGGGATTGAGATTTCTTTAGATGTAGCATTTCTAACAGAGCTGAGTCAGACATGGCTTTGACAGGCAAGCAGAGATCGCCTCTAAGTAGGCAATATGAGATAGAGAATAGTTGGAGTTTTTTTTTGTATCTGTCCATATAGGACAAGTGTTTAAGGCCTAGGATCCTCTTTGTGAGGCACATGCCAAATGGGGCATTGTACTTGATGATTGGCCTAATGATAGCATAACAGGGTAATAAAATTACATGTATATTATGTAACGGGGCTGGAAGGCACTGGAGTTACTAGCATATCAGTATATGGTAAATCACCATGAAGGAATTGGCTAACCAGGATGGCTTTACCATGAGGAGATCATGGCATATAAATTACATTTTTTTTTCGATGGGTTGGAAATGGCAATAGTGGTAGATACTGCAGAGCATTCAACAAATGAATTACAATATCACTGGATTTCTGAAAGGTATTTGATGATGTGCCTCTCAAGTTTACTCTGCATTGATAAAGTAGGTTAATACTAACTACAAGATCCAAAAATATGAGTAATATTTGTTGAAACACTTCGTCAGGAACTTGTAGCATAAATGATGAATTAAGAATGCTTGTTTGCTGACAATAGGAAGATAAGCAGTGAGGCTGATACCCCAGAATGTTTGCAGGGTAGAAGGAAAGACCTCTGTTAAGCTATATTTGGGACATAAGAATGAATATGCAATCCAGTAAAATAATAATTATATGTATATACTTAACGTCATATAAAAAACTCAATAAATTGTTGGTATAAGGGATATAGACTGCCACAGAGAAAATCTTCTGAAAGAGTACAGGCCCCCATGCACAGCAGAATTACAGCTGAAAATAAATCTTCAATTACAATGAATTAGAGCAGCATACATATACAGGAAGTAGAAATACTTTAGACAATTTTGTGTAGATTTCCTAGCTGCAGTATTTAAATACTGTGGTTCTCATCTTTTAATTAAATTTCTTAATTTCTTATCTGCAATAGCATTTTCACAAAAAATTATATAAAACTGTTTCCCATTAGCTGTTTGTAAGTGAGAGAGAGGTACCTGCAAGTCCAGTAAGTGCAATCACAAAACCACAAACAGGGGAACCCTAAACCTGTAGTACCCTCACGATAGTATAAGAGCAAGTACATAGGGTAGGGGCACAGGAAGAGCCTCAATATAGAGGGGGGGGGGGCAAAATGCTTTAATAGCATAGTTTAACACTGAGTTTTGATATTCACTGTTTTCAATTTAAACTGCACTATAGTGATCTACATATACAGCACAAGCAGTTACAAGATTCACATTTATAATGCATGATATCCATTACCAATCCTTTTAGGTACAGACATGACTTAATGGATTTTATTTTTCTATTTTTTAACCAGTGCATTCTATAATGTATTGTGCTGGTTGAAACACTTTCTATGTACTGTAAGGCATTTAATCTTTGGCTTCAAGTCTCTCAGCACATCTGGATTGTTTATGAAAACAGCCTCACATACGCCTGGTTGATCCTCTTTCTTACGGATATTAGAAATTTCAGCTGTTAAATTATGCCTTCAATAAACTTGCAGATGATAGCTGACACAATGAGTTGTGAAGCAGGCACTGAAATGGTTAGAATTCCATACCAAAGATAATAAAATCAAACAAAGGTTACCTCCTGCTGACTAAAGCTGACACTTCCAGTCTGTGTCTTAAAAGACATGAAGCATGTTACATCTCATGAAGAACTCAGCAGTGTATGCTGTCTTATTCTTAAATGGGCAATGTCAGCTCTCCCCAGAGGTCAATTTTAGTCATTTCAAGCTAAAACGGTGGTGCTTTAGGGGAGGCAGAACTTGTATAATACAGCTGATAGGTTTGTATCTTTATTAAAATGAAGGCTCTGTTTGGTATGTGACAAACTGTACAACAGTGTGACAGTGATGGCGCAAACAACATTCAAGAAGCATGTTCAGCTTCAACAACGGTGGCTTCCTGTATTTTTACATGTATGATATTTTTAAACAATAGCTCTTAATATTACCCACCTGATGTGATAAAAATATCCCAGCCTAGAAGTACTGACAAATACTGAAATGATGAGCAAAAATTCCATTTAAATCAGGCACTTTGAAAGTACTGAATCGTTAACATAAACCAAAAACTACAAATGCCCATTAAAGTCAGAAATATCCCTCACTTCTAGATGTCTTTTCCTGGCAAATGTTTGCATTTTTTCTCATCTTTTAGAAGGGCCAGACTTTGATGCATTTCTTAAATCAATATGAAAATGGGCGTGCTACAAAGACAAAGACATTCTAGTTTTGGGAGTAAGAATCTAGCCTCCCCAAACATACACAGGCACAAACTGTAATTCACTTATGTTTATATTAAAGAAATAAGAAACAGGTCTTGTTCTGTAAAATGCATTTCAACAAAAAATGTGCTTCCCAGGAAAATATGAAAATATCACCTGTTCCTGACCCAGGCTTGCTGGTGGATTAATGCTTTCACATGGTAATTAGATTCGTGCTAAATCTGCTCTGTGCGATTACTGCTGACCTATGGCTGTTCCATCTTCTATGGTTAATACTAGCCTGGTTACTATGGACATCCTTGCAGGACCGGTAAAAATGCACCATCTGCCTCTAGTAACCTAATTTTGCCTGTTACAAAATGACCATGCGGTAAATTAAAACATTATGTTCCTCAAAATTATTTTTAACTGTGCATGTATCTATAATTCATTAAAGTCCTGCATGATGAAAAAATTGCTTTATATAAATTACTGTGTATTATTGCTTTTAAGCCATCAGTCACATCTCATTTCATGAGTTCACATTTTGGTTGTAATAGTACGAGCAGTTGCCAAGCAGAGTCACTGCATAGCATGGAGACAAAGCCAGATCCATACTTGTGAAGTCTATGCACAGATACACAAACACACATGCACATAACACCTACCACCCAAGTCTAAGAAATATGTGACTAAATTATAATGCTACTTTATAATGATTACATGAAAGCCACATTTTTATATATTCCATGTTAGAAGATAAATTTCCCCTCCCTATGCTTTGATATTGTTTCTTCAAATTCCTTGCAATTATCCTTTGAGGTCCCCACTGGCTTGTTACTGGAATCCCCTTGTCTGTGAAAGATGTGCCAGCAGATGAGAAGAATACAAATGTCATCACTCATTTACTCATTACATGTTTGCACTGGAAATAATAGTAACCCAAAAACAGTGTTCTTTGTGAATACACAGAAATGTAAACTTTTTTTAACAAAAGAGTTTATAAATAAATACTCAAAGTAACTTAAGTTATTGCCTGAAACATGCTGAAGTCTAAATAAAGGTGCATGGTGGTGTTTATGGCATGCTAGCGTACCATAATCTCCTACACTAATGAAACATTGAGATATCATTAGGACAGAAACAACTATAAACAATGTATTCCTTTAAGAACCAAACTCATTTTTTTATGAAAAGTTCAGCATGTTTTCATTTGTTCGCTGCCCAAAGTGCAGCAGGACCTAGTCTTATGTCAACAGGCATCAGGTCAGCTGTGATGTCACTTGATAGGACTTTTTTTTTTTCATCCTTGCCAATTAATGATATTTCTAAGGGTCTACTCTGACCCATCGAATTAACGTTTCAGAGAAACTTGGTTTCGCGAAAGTGCATTTCTCTGGAAATGCCCTTTCACGAAACTACAGCTCGCAGAAGAAATAAAAAAAAAACAAACAAATACACTACACTAAATTATGTAGGGGGCAAACCCCCTTGCACCCCCCCCCCACACCACCGCTACTAATATATACCAACTCTGAGATCGCACTACAGTGGGGATAAGGGAAAATTCCCTTATTCCCACTGTACCGCGCTCTCCAACTACAACCTCGGTAAACTGTAGTTTTGCGAAAGTGCATTTCTGAAGAAATGCACTTTTGTGAAACCAGACTAGCGAAACTGAGTTTTGCTGAAACATTAATTCGATGGGTCAAAGTAGACTCATTTCTACAGACTGCATATAAAGTGCATGCAGCAGCAGCAGCAAATTAAAGCTTATGGCACTACATCCTGTCACACATGAGACAATATTTTATAATTATTATTAAAAAAGGTTACATTAATGAGTATGCTGACTTAAAATATATAGTTTGCTGAGAGAAATATCAGTTGACGTGATTACAATAATGAAACAGGTGACATAAATGTGCCAGTTTAGGCAGTGCAGACAGAAAAAAATAAAAACAATAGTTAGGATGAAGATGACTAGAAAAAAGGATTACATTTCAACACAGCAACAGCTTGCAGATCGGTTATGGGTGTAGGACTAATCTGTTGTTAACAAAACACACAAAACAATCTTTTAATTTATCTAAACTCCCCAAACCAAAACATTTAATGATTGCTTATAAGATAGCTAATGTTCAAACTGATAGCGAAGGGTAAGCAAGGGGAGAAGTGCAGACAGAGTTTTTTTGGAACAGCAAGCCAACTTTTAGAATGTATTCATTACGCCCCACAAGTGTATGCCCCAATCACAGACAAACTGATAGGATTAATTATGCAAAAATGGCAACCAGGCATTCTGGGGGAGGGAGTGGGTCCGTCAACTATGATAACTCTGCCATTTGTATTTAAATTTTACAAACTTCTTCCTATGAAATAAATATTGTTAGAAAGTGATGTAATGTGAATGGTTTATGCCTAACTGTGCCCATTAGCATGTGTTTAGGTAAAGAAGATTGCATTAATAAAAGGAAGGAATATTTAGTTTCGCCAAAAGCAACAGGAGAGAAAGAGAGAAAGATTGAGAGAGCATTTCTGAAAGATGTCAAATCCAGGTAAGAAAGTAGACTTCTTAGATGAAGAGGATGGTTAGGAACAAAGGAAGATAAGAATTCCTCATCTATGGATTATGAGATGAGCTGAAACTGGTAAACAAGGAAAATGTCAAACCAATTACTACAAGCGAGAGATGAAAAACCTGCCAAGTACTACAGAGGACAAGAAAGTGAGGACTGACAAAAGGGCCTATTAGCAGCAGTGGTGGCAAGAGGGTTGGGGTGGTGATGTGATGATTCAAACAAGTCAAGAGAAGTTTTGAAACAGAACTGGTTCCAATACAGAAAACAGCTCAGCAGGAAATATTTTCAAGGGTGCATCTCAATTTAACCACTGTCTTTAGAAGTTTACCAGACCCATCAACAATAGATATTTCCATCACAACAGTGATTATCCTGAAACTAGGGAATGTAATACAGCCAAGTCACTTGAACATGCCTGACTTAAAAAAAAAAAAAAAAAAAATCAGACTATGGAAACGCCCAAAAAGTAATCATTATTCCAACAAAGTAAAATGCAGCAAAGCTTTCAGGTTAGCAAAAACCCTTCCTCAGTGCTTCAAATTGCTTTATAGCTCTCCATTTTATAAACTCCATACAGTCATATGACACAGCCCAAGTCTGATTTAATGCAATAGTATGACTATTCAAACTTAAAATAATTATGAAAAATAAATACATTTAACCATATCATGATATGAAAAATATTCATAACTACATAGACTGATTACTAAAATCATAGGACTATAAATAAAAAATATATTAAAAATACTGAGCTTACAAAATATGTCAATGTAAGCTCATCTGTTTTTTCTTAATACAAGTTTGATGCTAGCATGGGCATTCAAACCTGGTTCTAAGTCAGGTTGTAACTGTAAATTGCAATTTAGTTCACATATTTCTAATTTATTATTTGTGTCCCACCTCTCATATTTTTATATATACTTTGGATGACCCTAAAGCCAAATTCATCATATGCTTTGCCAAAGCATTAGTAGAAACTTTTCTTCATACTTCAGAGTGATTCTGTATAATCCAGTCTTTCAATTTATGACTACAATTCCCGACATAGAAGGAGGTACAGCTCATACAGGTAGCAAGATATACAACATTAATTGTATTACATGTTGCTGAGCAGGAAAAAGTGCACTTCTTTCTTGTTATTGGATAAACAAAAAAATTCTCACTTATTAGTACTTACAGTTAACACAGTTAAGGCATGGCTAAGTCCCCAACTTATATCTTAAAACTTACATACTGATTTATGGGTCATAAATACAAAGTCAGCTCACAACACCCACAAAGTGATTTGAAATTATGCCAAAAAAAAAAAAAAAAACATTTACATAACCAAAGCTCCCTAACTCCACTAGAGACTATCCTCCACTTTCTCTAACCCTGGGTTGTTTTGGAAGGAGATCAAACATATCACCAGTCACACCAAATAGCAGCACTCACTGCAAAACATTAGTGCCACCAACATCAAGTTTGCCAATATCTATCATACACACAACTCAGTAAATGACTTATTCAGAATCACTGGAACCTTACCTACCCCCTTCCCCCCAAAAAAATCTGTCTCAGAAAGATTACCATTATAGAAATAAGCACCTTGTTGGGGGGGGGGGTGGAGCCTGAATGGCCAGCTGTTACAGCATTATTTTGAGCTCCTTAAACTACACAAAATTACAAAAAATCAAATCATCTAATTTTTCTGGAAACAAGACAAAACTGTTACTAAACTACTAATCTAATGATATACCAACTTTGAGGATTTTACCTACAAATTTTCCTGTCAAAATATTTTGGAGAAAAAACATCACTGTGGAAATGAGCAACATAAAGAACTCTGAATCTCTACTGAAGAAAGATATACAACAGATGTCATCCACTCTTCAGGATCTCTCATTAAAGATGGACCAATTTATAGATAAACTTGAAAATCTTAGAGAGAACTGTCAAAATCAGACTGACATTTTAAAAGAGATTCTTCAACAACAATCCAAATTAGTAGACATTGAAACATCACTTACTGATATTGATGGAAGGCTAAAGGAAGAAGAGAATCAGGTTGAATTTCTCACCCAACAAAATAATTGGTTAACCAACAAGCTTGATGACCTAAAAAACAGAGAAAGAAGAACTAATATAAGGATTTTTGGTCTTCCTGAAAAGACTGAGGGTGAGAACATTATTTTACTCTTAAATACTTGGCTTCCAGAATTACTTGATTTAAAGGAAGGCTTATCTAATGATATGGAGAGAGCCCATAGAGCAATAGGGAAACCTATGCCATCATCAGCTTCTGCTTCTCCCAGGTCCATAACTGTCAAATTTCATTCATACCTGGACAAAGGTCTTATTCTTAAGTCAGCTTGGAGGAAAAGTCCACTAACTTATAAGCAGCACCAGATATGATTTGACAATGACTATTCATCAAGAGTTCTAGAGCAAAGGAAGAAAGCCTGGCCATTAAAAAGATTGTTAAAACAAAATAAAATAAAACCCCATCTCATATATCCAGCAAAAATCAGAATTTTTTTCTCAAATGATTTAAAAACTTTCAACACTATAGAAGAAACCATCTCCTTCATCAAAAATAACAATATAATCTCCATTCCTGAAGATACGGACTGGTCAAGTTCCTCCACATTAAAACAATCTTCTGAGAAAAACAACTGGTGAGAAGTTGGGAAAAAGAAACAGAAAACTGAGCTTAAAAGCTATACTACTTCCAAATCTCTGAAAGTATCTACTAAATCTTAAATTTTAATCTTCTGAACAAAGAGAAAAAAGTATGTATTCTTATATGTCTTTTTTGCCTTTTAATATACGTCTTTATTCACAACCTGATTTATACATAAATTATTTCTTAATTTCTAGGTATTTGAATCTCTAAGCATACATAATTAGAGGGCTATGTCTGCTATGGTTGAACTTTGTCCCATACTCAGATGTTTATTCATTTCATTAATTATTAGCCTTTTAAGCTAATAACATTAATCTAGCACTATTGTAATGATTTATCCCTTTTTTTTTACATGATATAATAAGAAAACTATAATTTTGTTTTTCTTGTAGTATTGCTTTAAAGTTAACTGATTTTTATTCTCTGGGTTTTTTTTTTTTAAGTTTCATGTTCATCGTTGATATGGGATACAGAATTTACAGAGATAAAATGCCTTCATTTGTAGTGTAACGGTTTACATGTTCAAATCATCCTCACACACTTTTTTCATAGCTCGAGCTCATGTATGTAGTCGAGCTTCTTTCATGTAGCTTTCAACAAACATGATCCCTCTAGGTGCCTACAAAACAAATTCCATTTCTTTCTATTTTTATAAAGCAAAGCTAACTACTGTCTCATTTCATTTTTCACAGATTCGTATTCTTTACTGTTTATATACACTACTTCCTGAATTGTTTTTTGTACTCTGCCTATATTCATATCGTGCGTATTAGAATCAACTTATTTTCAACATTAAAGACAAAAATAAGAGTTGTTTTAGTCATCTTTTACAACATTTCTTTCTAATCCATGAGACATCAGGAGATAACAATCAACTACATAGTTACATAGCCACACACATTTGCAAACTGTTTTGGAGCTCTCCTTAAAGGGGAAATACAATTTAACCTTTTTAACTACAAGGGCTAGTTTTATTATTCTATTGACTGTTTTATTCTCTGCTTACTATCCCTGAAAGTAGCCCTTGACAAGTTAACAAGTACATAATTTAATATATACATATTCCTAAATGTAAAAAAAAGTTGTGTACTATGCCGTTGTCTTTGAGATAGTATGTGACATTCCATATTACAAAAAGTACAGAAACACAATTTTCTTTCTCTTCAACACCACATAATTGGGACAATACTTAAGTATTACAAAACATCAAGCACCATATCAGTTGACATATTTTTGAAATTAACTACGTATATTAAAACTGATGGAATGAATGGAATGTTGAAATGTGTCTCCTGAAAATGATAAGAGTACATTTTCGTTTTTTAGTTACATCAATTATTTTAAAATAAAGTATAAATAGATAACCACACAAATAAAATGCAGGCACTCAGTAGCTGAACCAAAATCTACTGAGAAAAGATGAGTGAATGTTCAATAAACCATTTTCCCCTGGATTAAAAATGAGTTTTCTGTGGTGACTTGATGACAACAGATCAGTCCGATTTTATATATAATCACTCTGAAATGTTGATCTCCAAAAGGGAATAATATGCTTCATGCAGCTACGTGTTGACGAAGATGCATCCTTAGCCAGAATAATGCTTTACAGTAAATACTGCAACTCTCAAGCAGATCATTATGTTATGGAGCTGTGGCTATGTGTTACGATGTTAAATACTGCATTTAATAAACACAATATTGTTAGCATATCCAGTTTATGGCATCCCTGTTCAATTTACTATGTGACTCTGTTAAAGTTTAGTTAGCTTCCTTGTTGCTGTCAAATTACCCGAATTAGTAGTTTTCTTGGAAGTGTGCTTGTTGTGATAGGAAATGGCCAATCATTTGGATGTTTGACAAAGAAACATGGGAAGACTGATTTGTGGTCCTCTTGTAGGTTGAGAGTCTATACAAGGGAACCACTTAAAATTGTGTACTCTTTTAGAGAGTATTTCTACTTTGCCTGTAAAAGTACTGAGGAAATATTTTGTAGGATGTGTTAAAGATGTTAGCATTACATGCTTTATTTATTGTAGTGCTCAAGTTGAGTAGTCAACGCAATGCTTAATACAAGCCCCACCTTAAGCCATCCTTCGCCTTTTTATTCGAACATTCCCCCTGGAAGTGATACATACAGAAGTAATACGTAGGCAAGATTTTGATATTTATTCATTAATTTTCTGATGATCAAATTCACGGTTGCCGAAAAGTTAGATTCATTCTTTTCACTCAGTGAATTCAATGCAGTAAAGGTAGTACTGTATTAAAAAAAACAAACAAAAAAAAGCTAGCATTCGATTGGTAACATGTAGACAGCAGTAATAAACATATGCTGATCTGATATTTCTAAGTCTGCTTACACAAAGATTACACCAACCAACTAAATGAACACCTGACTAATGTTTTAAGGTTGTGGGGGGAGTCTCCAGCAGGAAAAAAAACATTTATAATGCTGAATGTATTAAAATACAGAACATGTAAAATTCATCTGATATGCATTTCATTTCATTAATGACTGTGTTTTATATAGGTTTTGCTGCCAGATTTTCTGTTCATAATGCAATGTACCTGACTAATTGCAGTACATTGGGCAAGGTGCTTGCTTATTTACTTTTTAAAGGATGTAAATAAAATAAACAAATTACAGGTAATAAGTGTATTTAGCACAGTTTATGTTTATGTTTTAGCTTGTGAGCAATATGTATTTCAAGGTCATGTCAAAGTGACTAATATATATGTTTTTTAAAAATCCTCTCTCATTTGGACCATCTATGATCTTTTTGATTGGCTTGAATGATTTGTGCTGTTTCAACTTATTTAATTCTGGATTTTTGTGTTTCTTTCATGGATGTGGAATATAGGATCCATTTTTAAATTTATTTTAGAGCTCTATTTGTATTCAAACATATATGTTGCTCCACATTTAATAGGAACAAATATACTAAGCTTCAGGCAGTAATCTTTTTAGAATCCTTGCCTTTTTCTTATAATGCCCATATGTATTTGGTGATTTTTGATGGTATTAAATCCTAAGAATATTTTGGGGCAGATTCAATTTATTGGCTTTTGAGGTTAAATTAAATGGGCATTAAAATGTTAAATAGTACTTTAATTATTTTGTCATTTCAAAAGTGGTAAATAATTGGAGACTTGATGAAAATATATTTATCAGAATATTTTTTGTAGATTCTGACACTTTACTTTCTAAGTAACTGTGTAAATATGCTGTGTGTTAAGAAATTAAGCAGATATTGTTTTTTCTAGTTTGAACAAAACGTCTAACAGATCTAATATTTGTGAAATAACTTTAGCTTTTAAACACTACAGTTCTTGGTTATGTCTAACCAATTACAATGGTCTAATTAATGTTTTTGAACTGTGTTTATGCATATTTTAAAAAGACATTAAAAACAAATTGTGTTAAGATGTTATAAATATTAATTTATTTCTGATATTACAACATTAGCTTTTTACTTAGCTGGGCAGTATAATAGCCTGTGCTATATCATAGAGAAGTTTATCATTTTTTTTTATTAGTTGTCTAACTAGAATACTTAACTGAATATTATAGGTTGTTTTCATTTTCTATATGTTTCTGATTAATACTTAACTGAATATTATAGGTTGTTTTCATTTTCTATATGTTTCTGATTCATACATATGTTTTTTTACTGACTATATGTGAAAAATTTAAATAAAAAATAACAGACTGATGCACTTTGATATAAAGGTGACAGCTAGTATGAATCCTGTATTGCATCTTAGATATTGATTGTCATTTAAGCTGTCATCAGGATTGATTGGACTAGTGAAAAAATGGTATGCTAGAAGATATACAGGGTTTTTATTAATTAATATCTACTCCCATGTTTTTAGGGAAGTATCTTGAAATAAATGTTTCTGCCCTGATTCAATGATATTATTAGTATACAACATTCCTTTTTTAAGTTTAAGGTAAGATATAGTTATTTTATTATTAAAGGGTTATACACATGGATTGTTTTTCATATTCGCGCATAAGGAAAATGAGATATCAATCACTTCCTTCTATTTTTAACTTTAATTTAATTAACTTATATTAATACCCTTCTCCTGTTTTCATATTGGAGCTCAAGCTCACTTTGTTTGATTTATCTTTTGGTTTGATGGATAATCTGATAGAGCAATTCATATCCATCAGATTAGGGGTGACGTTCACTCCATCTTTGAAGTTGTTTTTTATGATTATTACATTCCTTATAAAATATGTATTTAATTACAATTTCTTATATTTTTTGTCAGCCTGGCCTAAGATGATCTATCATTATCACTCTAACGTAGGTAGAACATGCATATTACCAATACATTATCCATAATAATTACTAATAATATTATACATTCAGTCTTGGTTTATACCATGATTAAATCTTATTCAAATATAAAATACTAAATGGAATTAACATTACTATCTCTAAATGTTAATGGATTAAATAATCCAAGGAAAAGAGCCATTTTTTTAAATACTTAAAAATCAACAAGACACTAGTAATATTTTTACAAGTATCTCATTTTAAGGCTAATGATAAATTTGTGTGGAATCCCCAGGATTATACAATACTATCTCACTCATAACAAAATAAACAAGAGGAACCATAATATTATGGAAAAAAAGTATCACAATGCCTCAAATAATTTTTAAATATGAAGATAAGGAAGGACTAACAATAGTAATAATAAAATGTAATAACAGAATTTGGACTGTAGCTAATATTTATTGGTTTCCAGGTGTAGGAATGACAACAGTGAGGAAACATATAAATCAAATTAATACAGTTCAAAAAGGGGTCCTAATTTTGGGTGGAGATTTTAATTGCATTCTAGAAAATAATGATACCATAAGTAGTATAACTACTCATCTATCTCCAATAGAGAAAGTTCTTCAAAACTGGATGAATGGCTTATATCTGATTGACACCTTTGTGTATAAAGCCAACATCTCTTTATCTATTCACATAGAGATCAGAGATTCAATAATCAAACTAGAATTGACAAACTTTACATATCCCAAGATCTAAACATGAAAGTAACTAATTTTACAATCTTGCCATGTTCTTTTTCAGACCACAATTCTCTTATTCTTAAAATAAAATCTGACTTTAAAAAATTAAACCCAATAACTAGAATTCCTGCTTATATAATTAATGTAAAGCAATTCAAACCATGGCTACATTCAGAAATTATTTTTTAGAAACTAATTATTCAGAAGATACAAATACAGTAATTTTGCCGTACACATTAAAGGCCTTTTTATATGGCAAAACTCTTTCATGGTATAAAAACAAAAACAAAGAATGGGAATCAGAACTGTAGAATATACAAAAACAATTAATTGATTTAAAATTAGATAATTCCATTGTTTCAACAAAGAAAAAAGTAATAGATCAGCTAAATAAAAATATAATGAAATATTAACACACAAGACCAATTTAGGTTTAGAAAAACTGAAAATTAACTCATATTCAATGACTCCTAAACATTTACATAATGTATCAATGAGAATAAAAAAAATTTCACTGAAAATAGTATCACAAAAATTTATACATGAGAGTAAAAGTAATAGAGTAGCTTTGGATATCAGTGATATTCCTGATGCTTTTAAACATCATTATGCTGATCTCCAAACCAATATTCCTCAACTCAAATTCTTTAACTATAGATTTAAACCTATCTAAAATTACCAGAGAAAATAAAATTAGACTTACAGCAACACATTTTACTAAAAGAGATAGTTGATAAAATTAAGCAAAGCAAAAATAATAAATCTCCTGGAATAGATGGAATCATAAATGAAATATATAAATTATTACCAACTCCTGCCCTAACTTTATTTCACAATGCTCTAAATAGAATCCATTCTCAGCATATACTTCCTCCCTCTTGGAGATATTCTCTAATTACTCCCATTCTAAAAGAAAATACAAATTCAACTTTGTATAGTTCATATAGACCTATGTCACTTCTTAACAATGATTATAACATTTTTACAGCCATTTTAGTAAATAGGATCAAGAAATCCTTAATAAACATTATACATGAAGATCAAACAGGCTTCATTTACAATAGACAAACACAGGATTCTCACTCTTATTGATGTTATTAATAGAGATAATCTAGAGGCTATTTTAATTGCCCTTGATATTGAAAAAGCTTTTGACACTTTACAATGGAACATTCTTTTTAAATCACTAGAAATTTTTGATTTTCCCTCCCAATTTATACATCTAATAAAAAGTCTATATAGTAACAACCTTGCTTATGTAAAACTTGGTCCATTTGCTTTGGAAGCCATAAAAATTACCAAAGGAACTAAACATGGCTGTCCTTTGTTTCCTCTTCTATTTGCCTTAGCCATTGAAATATTTGCAAATCACTATTACTCAGTCATCAAAAATAACTGGTATTAAAATTCATGGACAATTCAACTCTAAAATCATGCTTTTTGCAGATAACATTCTTCTAACTTTGGGAGTTTCAGAAGAATCTCTCAAAGAATTAGGTTTACTACCTGCTAAATTTTATCTTAATTCAGGTTTAAGAATACGCAACAAAAATTCAAATATATGATATTAAATAGAAAGCATAACACACATTTTAAACCAAATCACATAACTGGCACATTATCATCCACTAATTAATTAGGAATAACCTTATGTGATAATATAAATACAACAGTAACTACAAATTATTCAAAGACTTTATATATTATAAAATCGCTGACAGAAAAATGGAACAAATTATTTTCAAATTTTGAAGACAGACTACAATTAATAAAGACGATCTTACTCCCAAAGATAAATTATATTATTCAAGTCATTCCTATATCTCCAAATAAAACTATATTAAATGAATAATAAAATCTTACTACATTTTTATGGTTTCCAAAAAGAAATAGAATTGCACTTTATCATCACATTAGACCATGGAAACAGGGGGGGATAAACTTTTCAAATCTTGATTCCTATATTAAAGCTTCTATTCTCAAATTAGCCATTAATTGGCTGGATCCTAATATTTCTCATCTGCATGGAAATCCCTTCATGCAATTATTTTCTTAAAGGAAAACAAATTAGCTGGTAATCTCTTAATAGATAATCAAAATGTCAATCTATGGTACATACTTGGCATTAATTTACAATATAATACTGTAAAACCTACTAAAGTAAATACGATAAACAATATTTATAGTGATATTGGAACATTTATAAACTCAAATTTAGATGTAAAACTCTGGTGGGATCTATTAATCCCCTTCAGGATTACTAAAAATTATTCCAACAAAATTCACAAAAATATCTTCAAAAACTGGGATTCTAAACAATTCATTTGTTGGCAACACTGCCTAAACGACTTAACAGTATTACAGACTCATGAAATAAAAAATATTTATAATATCTCAGACTCTGATTGGATTAACCTAAATAGTATTCTTTCTCAAGTGCAAGACCTCTGTAGAATAATAAATAACTCATTTAAAACTAAACCTAAGATGATTTTCCAAATCCAATATCTGATATACAACAATCTGAATTGGACTAACAATCTCTAATCTTTACAAAATCCTAATAAACTATAAAACTATACCCAAACAAAAATATTGGAAATTTATTGATAAAGGCCAAATTTAACATTTATCTTCAGAAGTCAAATCCAACCTACTATACTCTGTGAAACTAACTTCCAATCTACAAAGGTGAAAAATCTTTATGTGGAAATGTGTACACAGAGCTTTTTATACTCCCAACAAAGTAGATAAAATACAATCATCTGTTACTGTTATTTGTTGGAGATGTTCTATGGAATACTTAGCTGATTGGGAACACATTATTTATGGCTGTAATAAAATTAATAAGTATTGGATTGACACTGATAAATTTTGTCAAGCATTATTCTCAGATACATTTTATTCAAACCCCTAATTCTACTGAATTTAAATGTCATGAATACTATGATGAGAAACAATTTTTATCTTCTATTGACTATTTTAGCAGTGGCAAGAAAATGTTTAACCAGAAAATGGAAATCATCTGCATCACCCACCTTTGAAGAGTTTTTATTATTACTGGAAGAATTTGCACTCGTAGAAATAAAAGTAAAGGAAACAAGAATACACCCCAGGAAATGGACTGATAATTCTTGGATCAAAGTTCTTGGTTTAATAGAAACTCTTAAAACAACTTCTTTATAATTTTGACTGAATGTTATTTAAATATTCAGAATGCATACTGGTAAAAAAATAGTTCTAGTATTTCTTTTGTGTAAACATTTCTCATCAAGTCCAAATGTAAATATTGTATATAGTTATCTATTCTAAACTTACACTAGATTGTTTGTAATATTTTCATGTGTTTAAATGTAATAAAAATATTTGAAAAAAAAAGAAATAAGCACCTTGTGCATGTACTACACAGTAATGTCTCCCCCACAAGTCTGTAATTCATCTATGCCTATGGTTCTTAAAAAACATATAGATGTTTCATTATCCTAGTACCTTCACTGTTTTCAGCCTATACCTCACACATCAAACATCGCTGGGCTCCCTACTGAAATGCTGGCAATATAAATTCCAACTGCTGAAATGCCAAAAAAATAAGAGAGAGACTGAAAACACAGAAAAGTGAATCTCAAAAATTGCTCTTCCCCTTCAAACTTATTTTTGCAGTACCCCTCCCCAGACACACACACTGCTTATGTATACCAACTCTGGGATTGCCATACCTCGGACAAAAGGGAATATTCCTAGAAATGGTATCTTGGACTTGGTGTATGTCAGCAACTTGCTCTAGTGGGTCCCAACTACTCAAATTGTTATCCATTTCTTGACCTGAAAAAAATCAGTATAATCACCCCAATTCCTAAATCTGCCAAGCCATCCTCAACCTCTGACTTTCATCCAGCCTTGCTTCTGTCACACCTAGGTAAACTACTAGAAAACACAGTTTACAACCAAATGACCCACTTACCTCTACCAGTACATCACCCTCTCAACCTACTAGCATGACTTCACATAGCACAGAGACATCCAAATAGCTGGCTGACATTATTGTTTCCAACACTAACGAAAGGAACCTTACCAGAGCCCTATTTATATACCTCAATACAACTTTAGGTTCTATAAACCACACTCTAATGCTCAACTCCCTTGTCTTTTCCAACCTTGGCTTTTCCATAATACAGTGTTTCTGGAACTACCTCTAGCACATAACCTCTTCCATCAATAAGACAACTCCATTTCAATCTCTTAGCAAATCACTGTAAGCAGCCCAGAAGTTTCTATACCCACCCCTACCCTCTTCAGTACCTTCATCCACTCTGTACCACACAATCTGAAATGTCCATAATCATTATATATGCTGATGGCAATATTTTTACCACTCTTCCATCTATTATAGTACTATTCTCCTGGAATTGCAAAATGCCCTCCATAGCCTACAAACCTAGCTGCTCCACAAACACCTCACAATGAATCCAAAGAAGACCAAAGTCATTTTTTGGGGGGTGGGGGTGGTGGAGCGGGTTACCTTATGAGCTCACCAATCTACTCCCAGTGTCCACTCCCCTCACCTACAACATACATCAGACTGACCAAGTTCTCTCATTCAAGTACCTAGGATGAGCACTAGATCCATGTGCTTTAAGTTATTCCTGCATTTTGACACCATAAAGGTTAAAATAATGCATACCCTTTATTGCTGTTACCAAATAACATATCACATTACTTCAGATGGGAGAAAGGCTATCTGCAAAAATATCCTGCAACCCTAGCTTAAACACTTCAGTCTGTTCATCCAGGAAAAAAAAAAACTTCAAACAAATCTATGGCTTAATGCTGCTCTCTCAAAAATGTACACCACTGTGACACCCTTTGAAATCCTAATGAATCCCCTTCAAGGAATGTGGAGATGTATTACTCCTCAGCCTAATCAACAAAACACAACAATGCAAGTCCAACATTCTCCCCTTAGTTATAGGCTTTTCCATCATGGAAACTCCTTACTAGTTGCAGTCTCTATCTAACAATGCTCAAAAACTAAACAGGCCTAGACCTTCTGTTTTCTAACAAAGCATGTCTTCTCTATACTTACACCAAAGCTACGAAACTCACAGAACGTCAGCAATTACTGTCTTCGCTAACTTCAAAAATTAGTTACTCTCCTTTCCATAAAAAAGAGACTCAAGCAAATGCATTACCCATTCCCTCGTAACTTAAACTCTGCAGCTTTTTTCATTGTTCAAACTGAGGCTCCATCTCCACTTCACATTCTTCTTTCCTTCATTAACTTCATGGTTGATGTTAGCTAGCACAACTTCCTTTCTTAGTCTACCCCCTTCCTTCTTAATCTCTTTCTATTTTACTTTCTATTTCTTCATTGCCCTGCAGTATTTTCAAGCCTGCTTACAGAGTCAGAAAAACTGACCTCTGGCTTACCCAAATGTCAGATGCAACTACTTTCCAGCAATCTTACTCTTTCTTTAAAACTGCATACTTTGGAATATATGTTACCATAGTTATGCTATTACCTTGTACCATCATGTATTGCACAATGCTGCAGTACTTCTCACTTGTTATCCTGTAACTCCTGGCAACGTAGGGAGGCACAGTGGATAGCATTCCAGTCTCACAAGAGGTTCACTGGTTTGATTTTCTTCTGGGGTGCCTTCTATGCAGAGTCTGCATGTCCTCAATGTGTTTATATGAGTTTCCTGCTGGTGCTCTGGTTCCCTCTCACATTCAAAAGACATGCAGTAGGTGGACTGGGCACTCTAAATTGGTCATAGGTGTGAGTGTGCATGTGGTTTTCTGGTGTGGAACTACCACCACATCAGGGCTGGCCACCCAGCAGTGTAAATCTTGGCTTTAGATGATCGCCACCGTTGAAGTGACCCCCAACCCCATGTGCAAAAATGGGAAAAAGGGATTGTAGATGGGTGGATGCTGTAACACCTAGGTTATGGCTGAAATAGGTTTCCTTTATATCAGCCCACTGTCACAGTCAAACAACATACATACATTTATGTATACATTGTGCAGTCTACGCCAATACACAGAATCCCAGATACTTTCAGTAGTTAATCACTATGTGGACCACAGAGTCTGTGTATTTTTACTGGACAAGCTGGAGGTCATACATCTTTACTAGATCATCCTTCACCCATCCTAGTCCTCAGACTGTCAGTGTTATTCCTATCTAGTACGGTCTTGAAGTTATTAACCTTTTTTCTCTCTTCCTATTTTATTTATTTAATACTTGTCTACCGGGAAATCTGACTTGAAATGAGCCAATTTTCAGAGGAGGCCTAGGGAAAAATGCTCCAGACGCATGTCTTGGTAACGTGGGAAGAAACTGGAGCACCCAGAGGAAACCCACAAAAATGCAGGTAGGGCATGCAAACTCCACACAGAAGGCACCCCAGCCAAGAATTGAAACAGAGAACCTCTTTCTGTGAGGTGACAATGCAAACCGCTGCACCACTGCGCCATCTATTTTCTTCTGGGTGCCTTTTATACAGAGTCTGCATGTCCTCCCTGTGTTCGCATGGGATCCCTTTGGGTGTTCTGTGTTTTTAGAAGAGTTTTTCCAATAATCCACTGTTCTTAGAGGTTCATATTTAACTACTAGGCTAGCTATCCTTGCAGGCAATTTTAAGTCTAGTCAATTTCTCTTTTGTGCTTGAAATAACCTATACCATTTGGTTACAGCCTGGCCTTACCCATCTTATGGTCTATAATCATTGCCCCTAATGAGAATAATTGGGGTCATACCATGGATAATTTGAGAAGACCTATGCACATGATAAAGTATTTAGGAGCTGCCTTTGTTCATTTGTAGTACAGTAATTTTTTTCCCATCCATTGATCTAAGTTGTGCATGGATATGGACAGGGATGAACTTTGTGTTGTATGGATGGGGAGTCAGTTCCACATTGCTTGTTTTGTGTGATTGGTTGTAACATGATCCTACAATTTACATGCTTGTAAACTTTGACTTAGATTTTATTTAACTGGTCAAACTTCAATTCTACTACCCTATCATTTGACAATGTACTGAGAAGATTGGGCGAATCTTCTTTCTTGATTTGTGTGATTGGTGGAAATATGATTCTACAGTGTATGTCTTTGCAAATCAGTGAACACATTAATGTATGAGTTAATTGGTTTTAAGTGTTTTATAATGATCTAGGATTAGTTGATTTGTACGGGGGTTGCACTTGTTTCAACCTTTTTTTTGGATGCATGTTAAATTTTATTTATTCAATGGTTCTGAACATGTCTCATGACAAAAGCACTTAACCTTTTGTTAACTACGTTTTTAAAGTTCCTGAAATTGTGAGTGAGTGTATGGGCCATTTTTTAATTTACTTGAGTTGGAATATGGTTCCTGAATGATGACCTGCTATTTGTGCATATTCTAATTTGACCTAGAATACACAATATTTTGGCCACTTTAAGTTCAACACCCTCTTTTTCCAGGAGTTTTCTATAGTGGTCCATCAAGTGCCACTCCTTGTGATAACATAATTTTATACAACCCATGCAATTTAAATACATAAAGACATGTGACTGTGTTTTGCATTAAGCTTTTTCTCCAGACTTTATTAATGATAGCGGTTAAAGTTACCAGTCAGTTCAGGCTATAGAAATCCTGCTTAGCCATTTCTGTTGGCACATTTCCCAGATTCCTGGTGTTTAAGGATGGGAGTACCAACTTTGCTATCCTCTATATACAGTTTACATCTTACAGGCTAACATCTCTGTGGAATAACAAGCCAGTGACAAAGCACCTTGCACCATTTTGACTCCTTGCATTTAAAAGGAAAGTTTTAGCTTCAGTTTGAAGAGAAAGATGTATTTTGTGTGACAATTTTAAAAATGGAAATTGTAAACAAATATTAAATAAACAGTTTTACAGTGATTCTCTGACAGAGGGACGATTTTGCAGATGTGATAGTAAAGTACCAGAAGCAAGAATTTCTTTTGCACTAATGAAGTAGTCAGTATAACTGTGAGTTTGTTACTACAAAACATGGAGTGCTATAAAATGGGGTTTTACCTGCATCATGCCACACAGTAAGCAGCACTTTCAGAAATAATTAAAATCTGTGGGCATAGATCATATCACTGTCTAGTGGCCCAGTGACAATGATCCTCCCAGCTAAGTACATCTGCAGTGCACTCCAGGAGGGCCACGGTAGCTGAACTGTTAACCATCTCCCACAATTCATGCTGCACTGATGGCAGGGCTGTAGCAGGTTAGTAAACTGGGCTATCTGTCAAGGAGAGGCTGTAATGCTTCCCCACTCAAGGCACTACCAGTTGTCTGACCCACCACAGCTGCAGCCACTTGTAGAGTAGGGTCTGGCAATGGCTGTTGCACCTGCAGGTCATTAGTATCTTCATAACTTGTAGCAGACGGGCACAACAGGAAGTGTGATATAAATAAGGATGTTTTTCAGATAGTACACTTAATATAGGCCAAGTCATTAGACAGTACACAAAACAGCATTGTGGGGCCAAACATCTCAGATGCCTCCTGTAGAACCCCAGATACTGATCTCTCTCTCTCTGCCTGTACTGAAAGATAAAAACGACAGTACAGCCTTCACTCATATTTGTAGGTGAGATACAGACAACAGTGCATAAATACACTCCCACATGGACATGCATGACAGCAGATGCCTTAAAATGTGCCCACAGCCTCATATGCAAACAGCCCCACTTGTGTCTTGATCTGCATGTGCCTATTCTCTTGCTGTTTTCTTCACTTGCAGGTACTTTGAATTGTAGCACACATGCACATGGATGCTTTGGCTTCCCACCAAACAGTGTGCACTACGTAAGATGACTGTGGATACCGACTTTTGTTGTCATACTGTACAATATATTTGAGAGTAATGGGTTATGTGTCATGAGAACATGTCATATGTCATCAGATCATGTGCCATTCCTGGCATGAAATTGCACCATTGCACTGTTTAAAGCTAGAGCTGTAGTTGGGTTATCTGACACCCCCTCACTCAAACCTGAGCCAAAGAAAAGTCTTCTCAAAGTTAAATACCTTTTGCTGCATCAGGCGATACCATTATTCTTCATGGCTTCATAAAAGCAGCACTGCACTTCCACTGCTTCTGATTGGGCCCCAGTTCCAGTGTAGTCATCAGCTTCACTCTGCCCTAGTTACATTCTCTGTGGAATTATACAGTAATATTTATTTATTTATTTGACATTTGTTAACTGGGTTGGTCCAACTGAGCCAGAGACCCATTTTCAGTGGAGACCCAAGGAGAAAAGCTCCAGTAATAGACATATGATACCATCCGCTCCACTCTGCCATAGTTACATTCTCTGTGGAATTGTGCACTAGTAGACATATGATTCCATCCGCTCCACTCTGCCATAGTTATATTCTCTGTGGAATTGTGCACTAGTAGACATATGATTCCATCCACTCCACTCTGCCACAGTTTGGAACTGTGCACTAGTAGACATATCAGAAACTACTTAATGAACTAGCCTTCATAAACCTCTTCCAAACAGCTCTCCAATGGTTTTGTAGCTAGCTATCTGACAGCCAAAAATCAGTAAAATGGAAAGACGAACTTCCCCCTTTTTACCTGCAGCTCAAGGATCAATACTCGGTCCACTACTGTTCATTCTTTTCACCTACAAACTTCACATAACTAACAAACACGCAACCATTATCCAATATGCAGTTGACTTCTCCCTTGTCTGCTCAGCTCCCTCCCTACCTGAACTTTAACAAACAACCCAGAAAGCTTTCCTTGACATTGAAAAATACCTCTCTGACTCCCAACTTGTTCTCAACCTCAACAAAACTCATGTTCTTCATTGGAAACAAAATACACAATCACCATTTGTTCTGCCAACAAAACTATAAAAGAAACCTGTTGAACATACCAAGCTCCTAAGGGTTATAATAGACAGCAATCTTAGATTTGACAAACATCTAGCTATAACAATCAAAAAGTTTCACATTAAGCTAGGCTCACTGTACAGGGTAAAGCCATTCTTAACAGACACCACCAGAAATTCTACAGCCAAGACTCGGCTACTATCCACCCTACTATACACCTCCGCAATATTTACTAATCTCAGAAAAACTGATCTAAACAAACTTGAATCCTGTTGTAACAAAATAGCAACATTTGCCACACATCTCCCTTATAGATCTCACCACTGCACTTCACTTCACCGACTAAAAATGCTTGAACTACCTAATCCTCTAACCTACAAACAGTTAATTTTCACTCAGAATGTTTTCTAGCATCCAAACAACTGCCCTGCACTCAAGGACCTTGTTTAGCCCTACCATAGCAGTACAGCATTAAGATCTGCTAACAAAGTTCTTCTTGAGGTTACCAAATCCAACAATAGATTCCGGGACACCCTCTTATCAAACAAAATAGATTAATAATTTATCTGCTGATTTTTTTTTTTTTTTTTGCCTGCATGTAACCAGTTTTAGTTTCTCTTCTTACTATTGTATGCAACTTTTCAACTCTAATATGTTCTAAGACATTGTACATGTTCTGGCATGTTTTTCTCTATTTTATCATATTGTTTACTCTATATGTTAACATTTACTGTTAAATTTAAATGTTGTTTGTTTACTCTGCCACTTGATTACTTTTGTTTCATGTACTACTTGGCTTTTTTCTCCTTGGGCCTCCGCTGAAAAAGGGCTAATGCCCAGTCGGACCAACCCAGTTAACAATTGTCAAATAAATAATAAATAAATACATAAAAATATCAATACTGGAATGCCTCACCCCAATTATCAATACCTCCAACACCTCCAAGTTTAAGCTACTACTAAAGGAACAGCTCACCAACAACTGGCTCTGCTCTTGTACTAAACTGACATGATTTATCTCATCCCTACTTTCCTCCCTTATAAACTGTGCCTCTCTCTCATCAATCTCCCACCTTGTTTTTTCTGTCTTTTTCTTCTCTTTATTGCCTATTTTCTCTTCTTTCTAGTTGTTGTGTCTTTCGGCTTTTCTCGGTTAGGGGTTGCCACAGCGGAACTCCGGTCCGCTAATGATTGGTAGTTGATTTTTATGTGCCGAGTTACCAGCCCTGACGTACAACCTTCAACCAAGGTACGCTCATTCACACATGTCTCCACGCAGAAGACGCCCTAGCTGAGAATCGAACCCCAGTCTAGAGCTAAATTGTACAGCAGTAATGCTTAAAATCATGCAGTCATGCTTTTGTCTTCAAGATGGTCACTTTGTGTGTTCCTCCCTGTTTTTTACTATTTCAGGTCCTTACTCATCTGTAAAAAAAAAAAAAAAAAGAAAAAAAAAATGCAGGCTATTCCATTCAACTTCACTTTATATCTTAACCATTTGTGGTTATAACTTATATTGCTCTTGTCACCTCACCTATGTCTGTAATGTGTATACAATGTATTACTCTTTGTCAAAATTTACTTTTCTCCCCGGGCCTCCACTGAAAATGGGTCATTTGGCAGAGTTGGATTTTCCTGGTAAACAAATGTAAAATAGATAAATGTTATTTGCAGAGAATACTCATGAATAAACTGTTTATATATATATATATATATATATATATATATATATATGTTTACTATCAAAATGTTTAATGACAATTACATGGATTTCAAATTCACGCAATCACTTGAGCAACTGGTAAATACAGCAAACCGAAACCTTCTAAATATGTTAAACTGAAAGCAAGGAACTGATTGGTTCTTGCAAAATCACCATTGACTTGAATGGTGATTTTAAAGTAATATTCAAACTGGTTTGAATGTTGAAAGTCGTTTTTATCATTTTCGACATATGGTAAAAATGGCTTTCACAAATTCAATCCATCTGTCAATAAAGTGACTCAAAAATGTTGTGCCTTTCGACAATGTGTTATTAAACATATATATATATATATATATATATATATATATATATATATATGTATATTCTATTAACAGGCATAATCCTGCCACTTTAAACAATTCTGACATTCTAGGAAGTAAAATCATAAGCTAGCAGAGATGCACTGCTTAAACTGCAAAGACTGTGTAAAAGGGGAAAGGGAGTCAGCGGGGATTGCTGGTTTACACATCTCAGCTTCAAAACAGAAGGCTTCAAGCTTGTAGATATCACCTTTGGAAACTCAGAATAATAAAAAGCAGACAAAAAAAGCAGGGTATGGAGTAAATAAAATCTTTCATCTATGAATATGCTCATTCTGAGTTGATGGTTAGGGGAGGGTAAAACTTCACTACTCAGAGAAGAAATCCCATCATCTGTTGTCAGATAAAGGGTATAAGAAGGAAGACAAAAATTAGGACTTGCTTCACCATTAATACAGAGACCCATAGCCGGACTCTCCACAGAAAGAATTAAGGAAAACTGTTTTCTTCATGCCACTGACAAATGGAAATGTTTATATTTTAGCTCATGGTTTGCTGCAGTATGTTTAACATTTTATTTTTCATTTATAGCAATACACAAACTTTTTATTTTGCTTTACATAACATATTGTACACGTATTAATGTTTTTAGTTTGCATATTCTTTCATAGTACTTGCTAAGTACACTCTCAATACTAAGACTGGCTCTCTCATCTGATAGCCACTTGTTTTCCACAGCTACAGTGCAGTCTACTCAAAGAAGGTCAAAAGCTTCCTAAATATTTCTGGTCAAAACAAGGTGAGCTCAAGCAAGCCTGGAGTCATTACAAGTTAAGTTGCCTTTTTACATTACCAGCTTATATGTTTCTTTCCTCCCACAGTAGCCTTTCTAATTGGCAGAGTTAGCCCCAGCGACTCCAGCCAAAGGAAGCCTGACTGAGCTGCAGTCTTACACAGCCTGTGTATTCCAGTACCCAGTCTAGTGGACTGTGGCAGTACAAGTTGTTAGTGGTATCTATAAGTGGCCCTATGCCCATACAGTGCTAACAGTGACATCTCCTCTTCACGCAGCAGGGTGCCAACCTGACAAGCTGTCATACCGTAATTTTATTCTTTACTAATGAAATGTCAAATATCAGCCCCATAGTTATGTGAAATCAGTAGAATGACAGTGTTCCTAACCTCCTGTTACAGGAGACATCGAACTTATTATATACCCTGACATGAAACAAAATCATCACTGGAACAAGAAGCTGCAGTTCATAAATACTTCCCTTTGTCAGCTTTATAGCTTGGAGACACAGCACCTCTGGGAGAACATCAAACTTATAATTAAGATCAGGTCCCAAAAAGTTCTTAATTCTGAACATTTAAGAGTGTTGTAAAATATTGAAAAAAAACTGAGGTTATGTTACTTATATGTACAAAATAAAAGAGAGAGAAGCAAAGAGCACCCAGAACTACTGGTTATCCATTGTCCTACAGGACACAGTAAATCTAACAAGCAGCTTATTTTCTTCAAAGATAACATCCACCTATGTTACAAGTCTAAAAAAATAACCAAGTCTGTGTATCATTGCCCTTAACCTCTTCTCGGCTTAGCCTTTTATTTACTGCCAGCCTTATTTTTTTCAAAGAGACTGTCAGTAGAGTGTGACAAACGGATATTGCACCTTGGATAACCCAGCTATGTGACCATGTCACTGGTGACTCAGGTTCTACTTATGGTCTGTTACCTAAAAGGATAGCTGGAGGTGGGGGGTGAGGGATGGAAGGGGAAGATGGATAAAGTGGAAAACTGACAGTTTTGCTTTCAAGGCAGATAGAGAGGAAGCAGCTACTTAAACACCAATGCAAAAAAAAAAAATTCATGGTGTAGCAGCCTGTTTCAGCTTACTCTAGACAAAAATGTCCTTATTTGCAAACATTAGTTGGCACATCATTTCTTGGGTGGGAGCTTAAGGGTAGGGTATATAAAAATGCTGTTTTAAAACCCTTGGACCTAGTTATTCTAGTCTACCACTAACAAATAAATATGTAGTGAGAGAGACAAAGAGGTTTATTAAGGTTTTGAGTTCAGCATAAAACCAAAAATAGAAGGTGAAAGTGCACCTTGGGTAGTTTTACAATTTGAAGTCACAAAAAAATTATAATGTACCTAAGAGTACTTCCACAAATGAATTTATCCATTCCCTAATAGGGAAACTATATATTCCGTAATGGCCCAAGCCCATAGTAGTCCAGTTCATCACTTTTTTTACATTCACATTATGCTAGTTTATAGTAGGCAAGATATTTAAATGTTCAATGGACTGCAAAGAATTTACATTAATGTCAGCATGTTCTACAATCTGAAGGTAACCTTAGAAAGAAACAAATGAGGTAACAAGTGAAACCAGTACAGATGAGAAACACACTCAGTAATACAAAAACTCATATTATACAACAACCCCCCATTAATATTCCGAAACGTGCACGCTGATGGTCAGCATGCACGTTGTAAATCAGAGTTATAGTAATGGAAAAAGGTCCGGTTGCCCGGACTTTTTCCATTCGTATAACTCTTTTTTTACAGCAACAGAGAATGCAAGGTCTTCGTTGCTGTTTAGACACTGTCTCGCTATGTTAAAGGAGTTTAACATAGCGAGACAGCTTTAAAAAAAGTAACAGAGATCTTCCTATCTCCGTTGCTTTCTTTAAAGGTGTCTCACTATGTTAAATGGGTTTAACATAGCGAGACAGCTTTAAAAAAAGCAAGGGAGATTCTCCGTTGCTTTTTTAAAGCTGTCTTGCTATGTTAAACTACTTTAACATAGTGAGACACTTTGTAAAAAGCAACGGAGAACTTGCTTTTTCCGTTGCTTTTTTCAAAACTGTCTCGCTATGTTAAATGGGTTTAACATAGCGAAACAGCTTTAAAAAAAGCAACGGAGATTCTCTGTTGCTTTTTTTAAAGCTGTCTCGCTATGTTAAACTCCTTTAACATAGCGAGACAATTTGTAAAAAGCAACTGAGATCTTGCTTTCTCTGTTGCTTTTGCCCACAGCTCTGATGTACTGCGTAAGCATACGCATGTGCAGTACATCAAAACTGCTGCAGAATACCAGACAGCTGCAGAAGGGCAGCAAGAGGGCATTATACTATGCCATTATTTAAGAAAAATATATATATTTTTTCTTAAATAATGTCATTGTATAATAGCAATAACCCACTTCTGGGTGTGGGTAATGCTGGATTTACCCACTGTTGTCTGTTTGGCCACTCGGGCTTTGCCCTCATGACCAAACCACGCCAACCGTGGGTAAATCCAGCATTACCCACACCCAGGCATGGGTTATTGCTATAATGACTAGTCACAGCTTTCATTGCTTTACATACTCAAAAAGTGGGCAGACTGCAAAACATGCAAAAAAGTAAGTAAACAAATGAACAAAGTAATATACCAATGTAACAAAACATACATGTTGGAAATACCAATACTTTTTTACAACAACACCCTGCTGCCCTCCCCTATCCAGAGAAAATTACTAGGTTATCGACCCAGAGGTCATTTTAAGCCTAGCCATTTCATAGGTTCATAGGTTGGTACTAGGCTATCGGCCCTAGGGCCTATACAAGCCTAGCCATAACAATGCCCTGGATATTTCTTCCCACAATATTTACTTCCCTAGACCCCTGTCTAGCAGGGCGACTGACGTGATCCCAGGGGTGAATTTCCTATCTCCCATCCAATCATCAAGGTTCCTTTTGAAGAGGGCCAAGGAGGCACTCTGCTTGACATGCATGGGTAGTCTATTCCAGAGTATGGGCAGTCTCTGGGTCAGGAAACTATCTCTCCAGCATGTTTTGTTCATTGTGATGACAAGGTTTAGATCCCTGGAGCATGTGGCTCTGAGGGATTGGGATTTCTTTAAGTGGAGCATGTCCAACAGCTCAGGGTTTGACATGACCTTGTATGTTAAGCAGAGCTCACCTCTGAGTAGACGATATGCCAAAGAGTATAGCTGGAGTTTTTTTTAGATGGTCAGGATAGGGCATCTGCTTTAGGCCTGTGATTCTTTTAGTGAGGTATTTCTGCAGCCTTTCCAGCTGTTGCAGATGTCTTGTGAGGTACATTCCAAATAGGGCATTGTACTCTATAATGGGTCTAATGAAGAAAGAGTACAGTGGGACAAATTACCTCCTTTTTATTGGGTGAAAAGCCCTTAGTGATGAGGTGTGATATAGAAGGATTTCCTGACTGTTGTGACGATGTGGTTATTGAAGGTGAGACCATTGTCCACCTGTGTCCCTAAGTCTCTCATCACACTTTTGGTGTTTAGTGTACTGCCACCTATGTGGTAATTCATGAGTACATGTTTTTTCCCAAAGGGGATAACTATACATTTCTTGGCATTGAGCCCATGGCTCTGGCACCAAGCATCTGTTTCTGTAAGGCTCTTTTGTAGAATATCCACATAATTTGGGGATTTAATAATGGCTCCCAGTTTGCAGTCATCTGTGAACTTTGTTAGCCAGAGTCCCTTAGTGTTGGCCTGTACTTCAGAGAAGTAGATGCCAAACAAGAGTGGTCCAAGGACTGAACCCTGAAGTACTCCACTTGTCACTTGTCACTTGTCTGGAGCTGGATTTGGAGTCTGCTACTTTTACAGTCTAGATTCTATCAGTAAGCCAGTTGGCAACCCATCAAGTGACGTAGGGATTTATGCTCAGCTTAGTAAGTTTATCTATGATTCCAAAGTGGGGGATGGTGTTGAAGGCCTTGGTGAAGGCCAGATAGGCTGTGTGGCACCTTACCCTCATCCACAGCTCAGGAGACTGATTTGAAGAAGTCAATCAGGTTCAGGAGACAAGATCGGACCTTCATGAACCCAAACTGGGTGGGGTCCTGTGTTTGAAGGTTGCCCAATGCTTTGTTTACAAGTTCCATGATGATGTGTTCCATGCCCTTGCAGATCAGGCTGATCAGACTGATGGGACAGTAGTTCCCAGTATCCAAGGTGGATCCTGCTTGTGGAGTGGGATAACTAACTGTAGCTGTCCTCCACTCAGTGGGCATGAAGCCTGAAGTGAGGCTATGATTAAACATGTCACTTAGGTGAGGTGCCAGTTCATGTAGTACACAGCCCGGGATATCATCTGGTCCCATGGATGCTGTATTCTTAGCTTTGGAGAGTGCAGTTTCTACCTGCGTGGCCACAATTACCAAAATTTGGCAATCTTTTGGTATTGAGATGTGCCCTTTAGGGGGGTGAGAGGGGGGTAAAGTTGGCACCAAATCGATCTGCCAGGTTATTGCAATATCCTTGGGATTAGTATATTTAATGCCATTCTATTTTAGCTCAGAGCAGATTTGAGCATTGCCATTTAGATTCTTGACATAACTATAGAATGCCTTGTGGTTGTCTTTGGAATCCTTGGCAATTTTATTTTCATAACTAGCTTTAGAGGATTTTATGTGGGATCTCAGCTTTTTACTGAGGTTGGTAAGGGAGTTTTTTGCATCCTGGTATTTTCCTCTTTTCTGCAACAGTTTCTTCCTTCTGTTCTATAGTTTGTTTATGGTGTGGGACCACCAGATTGGCTTCCTTTTTTTGGAGGAGAGTTTCTTGGTTCTCTCTGGGTTGGCACGATTCATACACAACCGGATGTGCTCATACAGTGCCTTAGTTTAGGATTTAGCAGTCGAACTTTCAGCTCCTGTCTGCATGGGTGTCATGAAATGTGTCACTTCTGACTTGAGTAGCATGAAGTTGGCTTTGGAGAAGTTTTTCACCGAGGTTTCCTTACTGGGGGTTGCGTGTAGAATGTGGATGCCAAGAGTGATTTGCTTATGGTCAGACCTGACCAATGAGGGGGTGACCACTGGTGTGGAGCATCTGTCTCCCATATTGGTAATGACCAGGTCTAGGATATTGGAGCCCCTGGTGAGACAATGGATTAGTTGATCCAGGGTATTGGAATTTATGAATTCCAAGAACCGTTGGGAAAAGGTGTTGGTATCGGAGTAGTTTTCCCAGTTAATGGCAGGATAGTTGAAATCACCCAGTATTAGGGTGTTTGGTTGTATTTTAATATTTTCCAATACATTTAGAAAGGTGTGGTGAGAATCTTGGGGCATGGTGTGGGATCTGTAGCAAGCTACAATTTGGATTGCAGTCTTACCTAGTGTTAGTTGCACCTGGAGAATTTCATATGCACTGTGTTGGGCAACTAGCCTGGAGGTGGGAATATCCTGGGTCTATATTAGAATACCGAACGTTCAAAATTTCGAGTGTTCTAATATCAACCCATTTTCAGCGAACGCTGAAAATATCAAAGAAACAGAAAAACAATTTTTTTCCTAGGGAAAGAATTTGGTTGCCCGTTTCTGTTGCTTCGGTATTTTCAGCGCTGTGGTGTAAAGTTACGGGTCGGGATCAGATAAGTGTGCGATTGTGTGGATGTGAGGGTTAGGGCAGGTTAGGTGAGTTAGGGTTAGGGCACGGGTGAGGTGACTGTGCGATAGTGACAAACCTTAGGGTTAGGGTTTGAGTTAAGGTAAGTGGATAGTTAGTGGTGTATTTGTAGTTTAGTGTAGGGTTAGGTGTAAGAGTTTAGGTGTATGTGTGTGGATTGCTGTTTGTTTGGTGCGCTTGTGTTGTTATGTGTTTTGGAACAGCGAATTTTTTCCCTAGGAAAAAATTTGCTGTTCTGTATGTTCAATGTTTAAATTTTCAATTCATAGGGTTCGATATTAGAACACTCGAAATTTTGAACGTTCGGTGTTCTAATATAGAATCAATATCCTTGCTGAATATGGACACTTCTCCACCTTTAGTGTTTCTGTCTTGGTTTGGTGGCTGAAAAGTGTGGTAAGAGTTGTAGCCTGGTATTGCAGGGGTGCTCTCTGGAGCCTTGAACCAGGTCTCAGTTACTGCACAGATATCGATGTTCTCCATTTTTAGGAGTGCCTCGAGAGAGTGCATTTTGAGGTTTAGACTTCTAGCATTGAGTAGCATTACCTTCAGATTTTGCATGCTTGTATCTGTTACAGTGGTGGTTTTGTCCTTTGAACCTTGCCTAAAAAAGGCACTATAGGGGTGGCAAGAGCTTTAGCCAGTAACCTAAATCCCAGGGGTGACAGGTGCAGACCATCTCTGGCAAAGCATCGTGGTTTGTCAATCATGTTGTCCCAGGCAGACAGATACTGGATCCCCTTTGAATGACACTAGAAGCTTAGTCAATTGTTGAAGTCAATCATTTTGCCTTTATACTGTGGTATCATTCTGGGCAAAGACAGGATGCTACTCAGGGCTAGAGTCATACCTGCCTGGGCCACATGATCTGAGAGCTGTTCCATGTCTCTTTTCATATAGTCCAGGGAGGTACGTCTCAAATCATTCACTCCAACATGGACAATGACAGAGTCGTATTTGTACTTGTTGTGGAGTGACTTGAGTGCATGTGTTATGTGGTGGATTAAAAGTGCTAGTCATTACCCTAGATTGCATTTAGTGATGACTGCCCATATCCAGGATGGTTGTGGATGCTATGGCAAGTAAGAATTTATGGTGTCCCATCCACTCATCTGGGTTCCTCTTGAACATTGTCATAGAGGTACTCTGTTTCACATGAACTGGTAGCTTGTTCCAAAGATGTGGCAGTTGCTGGGAAATAAATCCCTCCCTCCAGCATGCCCTATCTAAGTCGCAGGCCATATTCAAATCCCTGGAACGGGTAGCCCTAGACCCATTTGATTTATGGATATGCAGCAAGTTCATTAGGTTTGGGTCTTGGATTGTTCTGTAGTCAAGGCATAAGTCTCCCCTAAGAAGGGTACCATTAGACATCTCCACAAACCAAGAACCGCAATGAAGGCAAGGAGCAAGCAACACCAGGAACAGAGAACCAGAATTTATTGAAACCCTTAGCGCTTTCGTCAGATTATATCCACAGACTTCTTCAGAGGTATTAAATACCTCTGAAGTAGTCTGTGGATATAATCTGATAAAAGCGCTAAGGGTTTCAATAAATTCTGGTTCTCTGTTCCTGGTGTTGCTTGCTCCTTGCCTTCATTGTGGTTCTCCCCTAAGAAGGCTGTACAATACAGAGTATAGTGACAGGGACTTTAGTTGGTCTGTGTAAGGCATGTGCTGGAAGCTCTTGATCTTCTTTGTTAGAAACCTCTGAGTTCTCTCTAATTGCTGCAGGAGCTTAACACTGTACATGCTGAATGGGATGTTATACTCAATTATGGGCCAGATAAGTGCTGAGTATAGGTGAGGTTATAACTTCTTTTGCTCTTGAGGCGATGTTGAGGCTACCCATCTCTCCAGTAGGTCCTATTTATATCACAGGCAAGGTTTAAGTCTTTAGAATGGGTAATTCTGATACTGTTTGTTTTGTGAAAATGGAGGAGGTCCATCAGAGTGGGGTCTGACAATGCCCATTATGCCAGGCATAGATCTCCCCTCAAAGGCCTGTAGGAGACAGAATACAGGGATAGGGCCTTGAGGTGGTCTGCATAGGCCATATTACTTATGCCCTGTATTCTTTTAGTGAGGAACCTCTGTGGATGTGCAAGTTGTTGGATATGTCTGGTTAGGTACATACGAAAGGGGGCAATGTACTCAATGATAGATCTGATGAATGTGAAATACAGTAGAACAATGACTTCCTTGGACTTGGATGCCGTACTTTGGTTTATAAGTTGCTTAACAAAGAATGATTTCCTCACCACTGTAGACACATGATGATCAAAGGCTAGATTACTATCTATGTGTGTCCCTAAGTCCCTGACTACTGGGTCAACTCTAAGGGGTGTGTTGTCAATATTACAGTTACCAGGGATGGATGACTTCCCCAAGGATACTATTATGCATTTTTTGGCATTTAGTTTTAGTCCACGACTCTTACACCAGTTGTTTGTCTGTGTCAGCCCCTCCTGGGGAACATTTGTGTCAGTGTGAGATTCAATGACAGCACCTAATTTGCAATCATCTGCAAATTTAGTCAGAGACCACAGACATTGGCCTTACCTTCTGAGAAGTAAATGCCAAAAAGGAGAGGTCCAAGGACTGATCCCTGAGGAACTCCACTTGTGACTGGCCTCTTTGTAGAGGTGGACTCTCCAATTCTAACTTCCTGGATCCTGTCTGTGCGCCAGTTGGCTATCCACTGGGTGACATATGGGTTTGTACCAAACTTCCTGAGGTTGTCAACAATGCCCGAGTGGGGTATTGTGTCAAATGCCTTTGCCAGGTCAAGGTAGGCAGTGTGAACAATTTTGCCCTCATCCAGTGCTTTGGTGACCGTCTCAAAGAAGTCCACCAGGTTGAGTAGGCACAATCTGCCAACAACTGGAACGCCCACAGAGGTCCCTCATTAAAAGAATACAGGATGCAAGTAATATATCCTATGCAGACCGCCTCAAGGCCCTGTCCCTGTATTCTGTCACTTGCAGGCTTTTTAGGGGAGATCTATGCCTGGCATACAGGGCACTGTCAGACTCTGATGGACCTCCTACATATCCACAAAACAAACAGTATCAGATTTACCCATTCTAAAGATTTAAACCTTGCCTGTGATATAAATAGGACCTGCTGGAGACATAGATGTGTATTCCCAGAGACTACCCTTTCTATGGAATAGAATCCCCATCCATGTGAAGCAGAGTTTCTCCCTAATCCAATTCAAGTGCAAATTGGATGGGAAACCAGAAATTCAGCCCTGCTTTGGCACCTATGTCTCTGATGCAAACAGGTAACCTGTAAATAGTGCATCTCCCAGGCCCATGCTTACACTTATCAAGGGTATCAGAACTCATCAGAGAATTGGGATGCATGACTAGGCTTAAAGAGGCTCTTGTGGTCATTAGCCTAGTAAACACCTATGAACCTACAAAGCCTCTCTTTTTGTGACAGGTTGACTTAAAAAAGGCCCTAACATCACAACAAGACCAAATGTTTGTGAATAGTGGTGCTGTTACAGAAAGGGTTGAGGGCAGTAGGAAGAATAGTGTTAGGACATATGAGCAAGGTGAATTAGGGGGGCTTCTCCCATGTCTGCTCCATCTTACTGATGGGCACTTACCTTCCCTTGTCCCTAACCCCAAACCTGCACATTATCTTATAGGGAAAAAAAAACTTTCCCTAACTATACCAATACACAACACACTACCCAACCATTACAAACACACAAAACACAAACTATCCCCTTAACTAGCCCTTAATCTAATCCTAACTTGCAAACAGTCTTGCACACATACCTACACCAGTACTAAATCTTTTGGTATAAACAAAAGTTTCGGAATTAACACACACACTCACTCACCTTAACCCAAAGCACATTTCATGCCAAACATATTCCTTCAAAATTTTCAACATTACTGAATTCTGTATTCTCTAAAGTGAAGTGGATGACAAAGACCAGATGAAATGCAGCTATACACACATGCGCACATACAGATATCTATAACATATATATATACACAGACACACACACACGTATATGTATAAGGTTGCAATTCATTTGGTTGGACATTGGAAATATTGAACTTTGCTTTTGCCAAGTTTAAGAGACTGAAGTCAATTAGTTTCGGGTATAGCTGTCTTCTGCGTGTGTGGTCCCAGTACACTAGGGAGTAGGAATTTGCCATTTCTCCACTGATGTGAGATCCCAGTTGAAATGTATATTTAGTGGGAGTGGGGTACAGGGGGACTTCCCCTGCATAAAATATTATTGTTTATTGATTTGTGTTTTGATCTTCTGGAATTGATGCTTTTGTAGTCAAACATTTGAATGTTCAATATTAATATAAACATATACAGTACAGACATATGTACATATACAGAAACACATACATATACATGTATATATACACACACGCAAACACACACACACACACACACACACACACACACACACACGCAGGTCTTGCATCAAAGGTAAAAAATCATAACAAATATTAAAATAATCAGCTGCATTAGGAAGGTCCTGACTGCAGAAATTCTAGACATTCTTTCAGTTAGACTTCATTAAGTCTTCATACTTTGCATAATTCACCCTGCAGGTGTAAATGTGTACTTACAGCATATGACTTAAGTACTTCAGGTACTTCAAACCCACTAAGAACATTACTAGCCTTATAATTAAGCTTTTAAGTGAGGTTGACCATCCTGCTGCACTTAATGTTTTAAAAGTCTATTCACTGAAGCAGGATATAACACTGAGGTAAAAACTCAATTTTCTCACTAAAGAGAAATGCTTTATTGTTTCTCTCAAAGAATTTCTCTACTTCTATACAGCGTCATTTTACTTCTTACTGATTTTTCCAACACCTTGTTCATTTTGCCCTTTAAATATATATATTTGCCCTCTTTTTTTTGTTCCTCAGAAATTAGCAAAGAGGCTACACACCTTATCTTGAAGAAATGTCAAGGACTCAGCACTGAAATTATATTTAGATGTACAAGTCTGCGATGCTTAAGTAAGTGTATGAAGTGCCTGAAACTTAAAATCCTGTTGGCCTTCTTTATTCAGGTCATACAAGAGAAATGAATGGTTCATTTTTCAATCCAGATCACAAGAAACTGTAATATTACAAGCTGTTATACATCTTACACTCTATATGCGTTTTAAGATAACAGACAATGCCCCTTTAATAAAACAAGACAATACGAAGAAAGAAAAAAAGCATCATTCACAAAAATAATGAAACATGCTGTTATCAATGGTTCTTATGCTACCATTAATTAATTAATGTGCATTCATTCGTTTATTTTTGCATTTTTTACTTCCTTGTATTTTGTTAACCAAGCAAGTATGGTTAAGTAGAGTCCATTTATAGTAGATACGTAGGAAAATATGGTTGAAAATACAGTATATTGTCCATTTATCTATGAAGTTGTAAGCACCACAATATAACTATTTAGTTATTTATTTACAAGTTGTTGACTGGGCCTCTTTTTTAGGGAAGAACCAAGGTGGTGTTCACCTTACCTCTCAATCTCTTAGCACAAGAAATTTGGACACAGCCTAAAATAATGTGGGAGATAAAGACCCAAAATTAGGCACAGATTTTAAATATTGCTCTTATAAAATTGTTCTTCATCTGTAAATATGTTGTAAGTAATTGCTATGTAAATTGTTAATTGCTATGTAATCCAATGTAACTACTGTCTGTTTATTTTAACTGTGGAGCTTTTCTCCCCGGGCCTCCGCTGAAAATGGACCTACGTCCAGTCGGACACTCCTGGTCAACAAATATAAATAAATAAATAATATATAAATAAATAAACTTAGAATAACAGGATTTGTGTTATGCATTTTCTGAAGGAAGTGAAGTCTGAAACTGAAATGTATGACATTATTCGGTGACTTCAATCCTCAGTGATTAAGTAGTAGACCAAAAATACAGAAAAAAAACTGGCCATTCTGTAAAACTCTGGACATGTCATGTAACTGCTTAAGTGCCCAGCTTCTAAGCTTCCCACTGCCCAACTTCCGTTGTCGATTAGCACTTATCAGAGATACATGATTTATTTCTTCATTTGTGGAAGGCTGCTTATAGCTAACAATGAACTGATACATACTAATTTTTCTGAGTATTTCAAGCTGATATTACTTAATATGTACTTAAAAGAAAAAAGGTCATAACACAGTTACTTCTTCATATTCTCGAACCAAATGTTTAGCATGCAGCAGTACACTGAATTCTGTCTCATGAAATACGTAGTCCTTAGACAACTGCACCCAAAAGGTGACCTCTCAATAAATGTGAATGATACTTCAAAAAGGAAAGGTAAATGGAGATACAGCTGCAGGTACACAAATGGGGTTTAAAAATGGGAAACAACACTGCTAAAGTTCATGGGGGTGGACCAAAACAGAGTATATGATTATTCTGAAAATATCCGTATTTCTCAATATTATTAGCCTAGATTTAAGCTGGCAAATATTTGTTCTCAACTTTGCCAGTTTTAAATACTGTGGTACAAACTTCCAATAATTTCATAAGAAAGGACCATGGTATAAAACTCTCAAATGTAAGAAACTAGGACAATGTTCTTTCTGGGATAAACTCTCTTGAAAATATCTTCACATAGGTATGGTGTCTGCGTGGCATCTGCTGATATGGGATCCTCTAAAGTACTTACTGTTTTGTGTGTGCGTGTGGGTGTGTGTGCGCCATCCATGAATAGTTCCTTGTCTTACAACTGATACCCTCCAGGACTGGCTCGGTCTTAATCTATGACCCACAAATGTGTATTGAAAAATTAATGAATGAATACTTGGCATTGTTGTATCAAAAGGTAAAGCATACCAGATTTTGTGTTTCTGTATATACTGATATTGGTATGCCATGAGATTCCTTTGTATGGTATATGGAATTAGATGTGATTCTGAAGCATTCATGTATGACTTCCACCCTGCTAATAACTATAGCAGCATCATTATACAATGTCACTTATTCATTCATTTCTTGACTGGGCTGATCTAAATGACTCATTTTACGCATGACACAGGAAGAGTAAAATATGCAGATAACAGGACATGGATTAAACAAACCAAAAAAATTGACTGCATCAGCAGAACAGTGATCAAACCAGTAATGTCACTTCCTTATATTCAGGTGGTTTCTCACGCTAACATGGTTGCTCCATTCCATTAAAAAGGAGACTGGAAAACATTCTTCTTAATATAACAGCACACTTATAATGTTATTACTTAGAATGGGGGTTTTGAGATGACAATTTGTCAAAAATAAAATTAAATAAATAAATAATGAATGAATGACTGAATGATATCTGCCATAGCAGTGTGCCTGCATTTAGCCTATGAAATGTTCTATCTGAACCTTGTCAAACGACAATATCTTGACCCAAAATTTGCAATACAGACATTTCTTTAAACCACATTGTTAATCTGATGGCAAGCAAGCCTACACTTTACCTCACCCTGCATTTTGAATATTGAAATGTCGAAGGTGGAAGATCGCTTAGTTCCTGGTGTCAATGTTTCAATACATCAGCACTGCTAAGGTCACAAATAGTTTCCTTATCTGCAGTCTGATGGTATGCCAGGAAGATGGAGAAGGTGAGGTTTACATTTTTTTCTTCCTTTTTCTGAAACTTAGACGTAGTTTACATAAAATATGTGGTGTGGGATCTTGCCCCCATATTGGGGATGCAGACAAAGTCTTTACCTCTTAATAATGTTTTGTGTTGGTTGTGACCATGGGAGTATCTATCACTATCTTAAGCTTTCAGCCTCTTGGGGTTTTATAAGAACTCTCTGCTGATTAAACAACACACAGTTGTTTAAAGTGGATCAAAATCTGACAGCTATAATTTGTCTGGTCCAAGCCAAAATGATCTTGCACAAATTAAACTGAGATTTTGCTGTGCAAAATCACAGCAGCAGGACAAATATGTTCATTACTTTCTGCTTGAGGTAGGGAAATAAAAATGCAGGTTAATGATTTAAAACAAAATACTGACAAAAACCAAAGTGATGTACTTGCCTTTAGTTTGACAGTAACAATGAATAACCAACAATTTTTACTTTTCAGCTTAACCTTTAAATATAACAAGTACGTCAAAATGCTGTATCTAATCACTTGGCATTAAAAAAACCCTCATTAACCATAACTAAAGGACTTTGACTACATACAAGGTTAACAGAAACACTGAGTGACATTCAATTACCAAAATATCAACAAAAGTTCACAAAATATCTGCCAATACCAAATGTTGACTTGCTCTGGTAACTGATCTCAGCAATATAACTGAAGGGCGGGAATACAGCAGGAGTAAATTATTTGTTGTACACAGCCGACAGAAATAATTAAAAAATAAATGAGTGGTATTACTGTGCATAGCACATGGGCTGTATGAATTTCATGTATTGGAAATCAAACCAAATACTGCAGTTTTGCTGCTTGTCTTGACTCGTTTGTAAGAAATACTAGTGTTGATATATGAATTTACTCAAACTAAAAAGTATTTCAGTTTTAAATTAAAACAAATACTATTAAGCACTGAACTGAAGACATAAAATATAAACAAAAATAGTCAAAGAAATGACCTTATGAAGTTTTGTACTTTTACCTGTTATAACAGCACAAATAAATACCAACTCAGCTCATTAGACGACTTGCCAATTCGGTGTCATAGCACAGCTGCACTGTTTAAAATATAATTCAAGCCATGTTAGCATCAGCCAATGTAACCTCCAAATAACTTGGCTTTAAGCCACTACTTGTATATTTTATACACAGCAGTACAGTGTGCAGTTTTTGGTTCCATATACTTGTTCAAGATTAAACCACATGTGGTTTCATCTGTTCAAGATCCACTCAGTGAAGTAGACTCCCTTGTGTTCATAATGTGTGCTTCATCAGTGATTCCTTTCTTTTTGGACATTTCATCTTTCTTCATGCCTATGGGACCATGGAGGTATTATGTATAAGTTTATAGGTGTGGAGGCAAGATTGATTCCCCAACATTTTTTTTTTCATCTGGACAAGGTTGTAACTGGCTGTTTTTAGTTTATCTGATTGTAATGTTGTCCAAATGTAATTCAATGAGTCATAGCTGAAGTTTAGACTTCTTTCTGGAGCACAATGAACAGCACAATATTGTAGTTTTATGCTTTATCTGTGTTTTTGAATGTTGTTTTTTCTGCACCAGACATGTTTTCTTTCCCAAAATTTACCAGAGTACAGCATGCATCTGTATTGCTTTGTCTCCTACCATTTAATACTGAACTCCATATACATGTAATCAAAAATGTTGAAGCTCAAATATATGTACCAGTTTAAAAATAGCCATTATTATACAAATGTTTTCTAACAATGTATGCAAATTATTTTTGTCTTGCAGTTCTGCAGCGTTTGAACAATGAAAAATGTTTTGCAGAAAAGAATATGAGGGAATCTAAAATATTTAATATAGTCATATTTTGAACAAAGTTTATGAAGTTAATAATTTGATAACTGGATAATCTTAGTTAATTTGATTACCCTTTTCGGCCATGACCCATGCAGCATGTGATGGCCCCTATTTACCCTTGGCCAGTAATCAAGGTGCCTCAATCCTCACTACTGACACCAGTGAGAGGCTGTCACTAAGAGCAGGAATGGATTTACACAGTATTTCAAATGCAGCTCTCTTCATTCAACACAATTCCCCCCAAAAGCACACAGGGAACAAGCTCCACTGGTACTGGACTCTGTTTCTCCTGATCCCAAACAAGACCCACCCTGGAGCACCGTGTCTCAGCTCCAAGTATCTGGCACATATACTTGAATGTTTGATTTCTCACACACACACACACACACATATACATATACATATATATATATATATATATATATATATATATATGTATATATATATATATATATATATATATATATATATATATACACACACACACACACACACACACACACACCCTGGGAAAGGCTGACAAAGATTCACCAGCTGTGTCCCCTCTCTCCAGATTACAAGGTAGCTGCCACCAGCCAAATATTTTAAGGTTCTTACAAGGGGTAATTAATTATACTGTGTCAAATTAATACTGATATGAATGGTAGAGTGTGAACAAAGCAGTAAGGCTTTTTGGAGTGGCTGCAGTGACAATCAAATAAGCACAGGTACTCTCAAGATATTAAAAATATTCACTAAAAGACCAGTCACAATGAAAAGGTATAAACATATTTAATAATGGATAATAAAAATATAGAAAACAGGGACATACTTAATATTTTGTTACAATAAACATCATTTTCAGTTACATGAAACATAAAATAACACGGCTGGATAGAATCACACATGCAGAAAAAGAAATAATACTAAACTAATCTCATGGTACTTTTCCTAACTAAAGAGAAACCGTCCCTAGTTAACTCTCTTAATATTGCAAGGCAAGATGTTCTACTGAGATGCTTACATTCACAAGGCAAGATGAGATACTGCATACACTGAAGTGTATGACTAACAACTAATGAACAACTATTACTACTGAATTATGATAACTAACATCTTTTGATTTTTTTTTTATATATCAGATTCCAAAGAAAAACAAACTGCTGCTGCCAGAGTTCCAGCCTTCAGCTGGTTATAGAATTATATTTGGCGGCGCAGTGATGCAGCGGTTAATGCGGTCACCTCACAGCAAGAGGTTCTCCGGTTCGATTCTCGGCTGGGGTGCCTTCTATGTGGAGTTTGCATTTTCTCCCTGCATTCGCGTGGGTTTCCTCTGGGTACTCCGGTTTCCTCCCACATTCTAAAGACATGCTTCTGGAGCCTTTCTCCCCGGGCCTCCACTGAAAACAGGATCTGTGGAACCTAGTCGGACTTTCCCGGTCAACAAATGTTAAATAAATAAATAAATAAAATAAATATCACATCCAGTTACCTGACTCTAGTACAGTTCCCATTCAGAACTCTGTTAAGATTCTGTTGCAGCATTTTTTAACACATGCAACTTTTACAAATACATTTTAATACAAGCATCTACACAAATTAATGTAACAGTCAAATGACATAAGATTTACAAAACTTCAGCCAGTCATGCTGGCATATGCCACACATGCACTGTCTCACTTCTCCTGAGACAGCTAGCAATACCTCACAACATCATACAGCAAAAGAAGGAACAAAGGCAAATTAGATAGGTACAAAGAATTTAGTGTACTCAGTCAAGCATTGCATCAACAGAAAGAAGAATAAAAATGCAGTACTCCAAAACCTCACAAATACAAAGAAATAACATGAAAACATGACCAGTCAAGAACAATAATCAGAGACTATGGGTGTAACATCCCAGTACTGAACACTTTATGCTCTTCACACAACCAAACATTAACATGGATTTAGGAGGCATCGAGGGTGTCCATATACAAGAAGCATTAAAGATGAATTTGGGAAGTGTGGGGGGGCTAATAACAAACAATGAGCACAACTTTTGGAAATAAGAAGGGGTGAATGAATTCAAGAGGTGAATGATGGCCTTTGACTACCAACACTGAAAATTAATTTAAAAGACGGTTACTGTAACCATAGTTAAGTGCTGAATCTGAATTCCAAGGTTGAGAGAGAGTAGGAAACCCTGACCATGAATGCTGGAGGTACGAGGGATGGAGAAGGAAGGAAAAGGAGAACCTGGACAATGTCTCACCAAATACCATCATATTGGGAGACTTTAACTATCCTAACATAGACTGGGTGCATAATTCTAGCACTAACACCCTAGCCCAAAGGTTCCTGGAATTCATAAACTCAAATGCAATGGAACAGCTAGTCACCTCTCCCACAAGGGGGGATAATATACTAGACCTGATCATCACAAACATGGGGACAAAATGCTCCACACCGGAAGTATTGCCCTCACTGGTGAGATCTGACCACAAACTAATTACCCTGGATATACATTTACCACCTCCACCCCCAGCACAAAAGACTACAGTGAGAAACTTCTCAAAAGCCGACTTTATACTTCTCAAGACTGAGATGGTATCATTTAAGCCCTCAGGGCCAATGGATACCACATCCCACAATGCTGAATCCTACACAAATGCTTTCTACGGACATCTCCAAGAATGCATGGATCGTGCAATCCCAAATAAAACCAAGACCCTCTCCACCAAAGGAAAGCGTCCTGTCTGGTGGACCCCAGCCATAAACAAATTGTATAACAAAAGAAGGAAGCTACTGCAAGACAGAGCAAAATCCCATAAAGGGAAGGCATCTCTGATCAGTACTAGTAGAAAGCTACGTTCTCTCATAAAAATATCCAAGGCCAACTTTGAAAGAAAAATCGCCAAGGACACTAAAGATAACCACAAGGCATTCTTCAGTTATGTTAGAAACCTGGGCGGAAACACTCAGATATGCTCACAGTTAGTAGACAACGACAAAAAATTTACTGAACCCACAGATATTGCCAACATTCTGGCAGACAGGTTCAGTGCAAATTTCTCCCCTCCCTCACCTCCAAAAGAAGAAATACTCATCCCAGCTGAATGTAACCTCCCTGTCATCTCTGATGCCCAGGTGAGAACCGCCCTCAACAAAGCAAAAAACACAGCATCTATGGGACCTGATGGTATCCCCGGCTGCGTGATACGTGAGCTCCAAGAGGAGCTAAACCCGCATATAAAAATATTATTTAACCTTAGCCTTACTACAGGATATGTACCCGAACACTGGCATACAGCAACAATGGTACCACTCCACAAGGGAGGCTCCACTACAGACCCTGGGAACTACCGCCCCATAAGCTTGACTAGCCTGGTTTGCAAAGCTATGGAAAGAATTATTAAGGAACTCATAAACAACGACATTGGGGACCTACAGACACTTGATCCCACCCAGTTCAGCTTTGTAAAAGGCAGATCCTGCCTTTTGAACCTGGTTGACTTTTTCAAAACAGTCACTAGAGCCATTGATGAGGGCAAGGCAGTCCATACAGCCTACCTGGATTTGGCTAAAGCCTTCGACACAATATCCCACTCGGGGATCATAGAAAAGCTAAACAGCTTAAAAGTAAATCCATATGTCACAAGATGGGTTGCAAACTGGCTAAAGAACAGAACCCATAAAGTCAAGATTACGGGAGCCATGTCAGACTCAAAGCCAGTCACAAGTGGTGTCCCACAGGGCTCTGTCCTGGGACCCCTCTTGTTCGGCATTTACTTCTCAGATGTGAAAGCAAACAAGGGAGGGTTGTGGCTGACAAAGTTCGCAGATGACTGCAAACTAGGCGCCATAGTCGATACACCAGCTGACACATACATCCTACAGAAAGGCCTCACCGAAGCGGACAACTGGTGCAGCAATCACAGCCTTAAACTGAATGCCAAGAAATGTATAGTCATCCCCTTTGGGAAAAACAAAATACCCACAAATTATCACATAGACAGTAACCCACTGAGTACCGAAAAAGTAATCAGAGACCTGGGGACCCAAGTTGATAGTGACCTCTCATTTGACACCCATGTTGCCAAAGTGGTTAGAAAGACTTTCTACCTTGCCCACCTTATCTTGAAGGGGTTCACATCCAGATCAAAGGAGGTCATCATGCCCCTGTACTCCTTCCTTATCAGGCCCATGATTGAGTACAATGCCCCATTTGGTATGTACCTCACACCGGCACTTACAACAGCTGGAGAGACCCCAGAAGTACCTCACCAAGAGGATCAAGGGTTTCCAACATATGTCATGTGCTGCCAGGCTAAAGAAACTTCAGCTCTATTCAGTAGCATACCACCTGCTCAGAGGTGATCTGTGCCTGACATACAAGGCCATGTCCAACCAGGAACTGATGGACATGCTCCACCTCAAAAAATCAAAATCCATAAGAACCACGAGAGCCAAAGATTTAAACCTCAGTACAAACATGAATAGAACATGCTGAAGGGACAGATTCATAACTCAGAGGCTTCCCATACTCTGGAACAAAATCCCAGTCCATGTTAGGCAGAGCCCCTCACTGACTCTCTATAAGAGAAATCTTGACGAGTGGATGGGAGATCGTAGGTTTACCTCGGGGGTCACCCCTGTATCGCTACTTAACAGAGGCACAGTAAACTAATTTTAATAAGCAAGGGGGTCTGCAATGTGTCACTACTAGACAAAGGCACAGTATTCTAAATTTATTCTATACACCTTAGTACCACTACATGGGGTGGCGAAAGCCACATCTCTAGGGCTAGGCTTGCAAATGTCTCAGGGCAGATAGCCTAGTACTAAACTATGAAACTATGGACAAAAATAAATGAACATGAATTCAGAAGGTAAATTAATGATCTTGCTCACTGCCGACTAAGTGCAAATTCTGGAATTAATAGGGAAGGACACTATGACCATGAATTCTGGAGGTAAGAGGAAAAGAGGCCCTGGGCAACATCTTGTGAACTTGAATTCAGATGGTGAATAAATAAAGCTGCACAATGATCACTGATCATGAATTCTATGTGCGTGCATGTGGGTGGGGGGGACCCTGCACAACATGCTGTGAAGATGAAGTTGTAGAAGTGTATAAAGACTGTGCTGCTGCTCATTATATAAGGTTCTATACATGGCATTTGACAAATCTGGTGTAGGGATGCAGTCACTTAGTAAAGTTAAGAAGAAATTTCCACCAAATTAAACAGAGACTAACAACTTTAGTAGTCAGTAATATTTTGGGACAAAACTTTCATAGTCTTCTTCTTGAAGTGCATCGTGCAATTCCATCATAAAATATGAGCTTGGATTTGCTATATAAAAGTGCTTCATGGACAAAGTCATGCTTTGGATCAGAAATGTGTTAGGAAAGCAGTTAATTATAATGTAATATTCCTTGTATGGCATATTGTAAACATTGTAAAATAATTCTGAAATTTATTAGTTACAAGTAAATGATCAACAAAATTCAATGCAGAGCCATCCATGCATTTGACAATAACATAATGAACAAAATCTCCCATTATATTCAACTTGGGGTCTACAACATGATTTCTATAAAGTCTGATAGATGACAGTTTTGCAAATTTGGTGTGAAATGAACTTTAGAAAAGATATGAAGAATCTGGATGGTGCAGTGGTGCAACAGTTAACGTTGTCGCCTCACAAGAAGAGGTCCTCTGGTTCAAGTCTCGGCTGGGGTGCCTTCTGTGCAGAGTCTGCATGCCCTCCCTATGTTCGTATGGGTTTCCTTGGGGTACTCCTGTTTCCTTCCACATTACAAAGACATGCACCTGGAGTGCTTCTCTCTAGGCCTCCCCTGAAAATAGGCTCTATCCTAGTTGGACTTTCCCAGTCAATAAATGTTAAATAAATAAATAAATAAAGATTTCCATGCAGACTCAAAACACTGACAGTAATATTTTGGGAAAATCTTTACAGAATGCTTAACTTATGGGTCAATGCACAAAGTCAGAAGGGTCAGTCTTTATGTAGTGCCAACTTATAAGGTGGTAGTCAGTGTACAAGATAACATTTTTGTCAAAGAATTACTATTGGGGCTAGAGACATACAAGAAGAGTGTGGCTGTTCAGAGCTCTCAACTGTCCCTATTTTGGAAGAATGCTCCTATTTTCAGTCCCGAATTACTCCTGCACAGGTATCCCTATTTTTAGAGTTATGTCCCTATTTTCAGGCTTGATTTACCCCTTCACACAATTTTATAAATCCCTCTCATCATATGTGATTTTTAAAGCTGTCTAGTACATAGAAAACCTCACTACATGACCAACATACTAGCAACAATAATTATTTACAGAAAGGACACACATCGGACATCTCCCTTTTTCTCAACCAAAAATAAATGACCTTGTGTGGCAGAATTTTTACAATACAGTTCATTACACTCTACAGATTTTTATTTTCTATTATTTTTGTCTTTTACTTGTTTTTAAACATGTTTTTGAGTAGTATTCTACATTCCTACTAAAAGTGGGAAGAGTTATATTACATTTGGTATGCAAGTTTTATGCTAATTAGCGGTCCAGTTTCTTGGCTGGATGTTCTTACTTTTCAAGGGTCTTTGTTTCTATTTTCAATGTCTGCAGATTGAGAGGTATGCAACTGTTTATCAGATGGGGTCCCACATAATGACAGTTTACAAATCTGGTGTAAAACTGCAGAGCTTTGGAAAAGTCAAAAGGAAATATTGCCAAAAATCGCAGTGGTGGTGCTGCGGTAGCATTGTCGCCTCACAGTAAGACGCTGTCCGGTTCGATTCTCAGCTAGAGCATCTTCTGCGTGGAGACATGCGTGAATGGGCGTACCTTCGTTGAAGGTTGTGCATCAGGCCTGGCAAGCGGGTACATAAAAATCAACTGCCAATCATTAGCGGACCGGAGTTCCGCTGTGGCGACCCCTAACCGGGAAAAGCTGAAAGACACAAAGAATGCAAACTTAACATTTTGGTTGTCAGCAATATTTTAAAACAAAATGTTCAGAATACTTGTTTGAGAAATGCTATCATGGAGTCTGAAAAAGTCCAATTTATTTATTTATTTTTGCATTTGCTGTGCCATATGGCAGCTTGTAACAGAACTGCACAATACTAGTAACAAACTAAAAAAAGGGAAAACTAGTTGAACAAATCAAAGGAAAAAAGGGAAAACTACATGACACATGTAAACAAAATGGGAATGCAGAGAAGCAAAAAAAAATCAAAAACTGTGGGCTCAAGTGTTTATGAAATTATCAAGTTATGGTCATTTATTCAAAGTTACAAGGGGAAAAAAAAACAACAAAAAATCTGAACTTTGTCAAAAAGTGAGAACTGTCTTGGTGAAGGAAAAAAATCAAGTTGATTGGTGATGGGTCTCTGATTACATGATGATAGACTTCTTTTTCTTTCAGCTGTTCCCGTTAGGGGTCACCACAGCAGATCATCTGTTTCCATTTCTTCCTGTCCTCTGCATCTTGCTCTATCACACCAACTACCTGCATGTCCTCTCTCACCACATACATAAATTTTACATCCATAAACATTACCTGGCAGCTGCATCCTTAGCATCCTACTTTCAATATACCCAGCATCCCTGCTCAGCACATGTCCAAACTGATGCAATCTCACCTCTCTCCAAACTGTCCAATCTGAGCTGACCCTCTAATATACTGATTCCTAAACCTGTCCATCTTCGTTGTACCCAGTACAAATCTTAACATCTTTAACTATGCCACCTCCAGCTCTAACTCCTGTCTTTTTGTCAATGCCACTGTCTCCAACCCGTATAAACATAAATGGTCTCACTACCGTCTTGTAAACCTCCCCTTCACTCTTACTGGTACCTGTCTGTCACAAATCACTATTGACACTCTTCTCCACCTGTCTTCCACATTCACCATTACTCTGAACTGTTGATCCCAAGTAAGTAAACTCATTCACCTTCACCAACTCTACTCCATGCATCCTCACCATTCCTCTCATTTACAAACATATATTCTGTCTTAGTCCTGCTGACCTTCATTCCTCTCTTCTCTAGAGCATATCTCCACCTTTCCAGGGCTTCTTCAACCTGTTCCCTACTCTCACTACAGATCACAATGTCATCTGTAAACATCATAGTCCATGTGGACTCATGTCTGATGTCGTCTATCAACCTGTCCATCACCACTGCAAATAAGAAAGGGCTCAGAGCTGATCCTTGATGTAATCCCACCTCCACCTCGAAAGCATCCATTACTCCTACCGCAGACCTCACCACTGTCGCACTATCCTTGTACATACCCTGTATCACTCTTATGTGCTTCTCTGCCACTCCTGACTTCATCAAACAATACTGGATAAACAAAAAAACAGAGAAGTCCTTGCATTGAGTTGAAGTAATTTATTATTAAGTGCTTTTCGTTTGCAGGATCTGCAGACTTCTTCAGATAAAGAACAAGTACCAAGAGACATACAAATGCACAAGTTTAAAAGACAATCACATGATTGTAAGAACCAATCAACACGCTCCTAGCATAGTCTAGGAACACAAAGTTAAAGGTATATTAGTCTACTAACTCCAATAACCCAGAATTCAAAAAACATGAAAGTGAATTTAAATATAAAAATAAAAATAAAAAGTAATAAAAACATAATAAAAAATTCCTAATAACTTTAAATAAGAATGTATATGTGTGTAATGTATACTATACATACATATATTAACTTCAATTGAAAACTAAAAGCACTTAATAAATTGCTTCAACTCACTGCAAGGACTTTTCCGTTTTTTATGTGATATTTTTTCCTCATACAATACCACAACTCCTCTCTAGGCACTCTGTCATATGCTTTCTCTAAGTTCACAAACACTCAATGCAACTCCTACTGACTTTCTCTAAACTTCTCCATCAACACCCTCAGAGCAAACATTGCATCTGCAGTGCTCTTTTCTGGCGTTTAACCATACTGCTGATCACTAATCATCACCTCCCTTCTTAACCTAGCTTTCACTACTCTTTCCCATAACTTCATCCTGTGACTGATCAGTTTTATTCCTCTGTAGTTACTACAGCTCTGCACATCATGTTTATTCTTAAAAATTGGTGCCAAAACACTTCTACTCTCCTCAGGCATCCTCTCACTTTCCAAGATTTCATTAAACAATCTGGTTAAAAACTTCACTGCCATCTCTCCTAAACACCTCCATGCTTCCACAGGTATGTCATCTGGGCCAAAAGCCTTTCCCATTCTTCATTCTCTTCACAGCTGTCCTTACTTCCGCCTTGCTAATCTGCTGCACTTCCTGATTCACTATCCACACATCATCCAACCTTCTCTCTCTCTCTCTCATTCTCTTCATTTATCAGCCACTCAAAGTACTCTCTCCATCTGCTCAACACACTCTCCTTGCTTGTGAGTATGTTTCCCTCATTATCATTTATCGCCCTAACCTGCTGCACATCTTTCTCAGCTCAGACCCTCTGCCTAGTCAATTGGTATAGGTCCTTTTCTCCCTCCTTAGTGTCCAACCTTTCATACAACTCTCTGTACATCTTATCCTTAGCCCCACCACCTCCCTCTCTTCACCATATGACTCATCTCCTTATATTCCTGTCTACTTTCTTCATCTCTCTGAAAATCCCACTTCTTCTTCGTCAACCTCTTTCTCTGTATACTCTCCTGTACTTCTTTGTTCCACCACCAGGTCTCCTTGTCCCCCTTCCTCTGTCCAGATGTCACACCAAGCATCTTTCTAGATGTCTCCCTTATCATCTCTGCTATAGTCAGCCAGCTATTTGGTAACTCTTCACTGCCACCCAGTGGCTGTCTTAACTCTTCCCTGAATGCCACCTTACAATCATCCTTTTTCAACTTCTACCATTTGATCCTTGGCACTGCCCTCACTCTCCTCCTCCTCTTATTGAGTAATACATATATATATATATATATATATATATATATATATATATATACACACATATACACACACACACACACACATACACACACACACACACACATACATACACATGACCGTGAGGTTGAAAGGTTAGAGTGACAGTCTTATGTGCAGTAGGTGCAGGGTTCGAATACACACACTGGTTATTTTTTGGATGGCGCAGTGGTGAGGCAGTAGAGTTGTTGCCTCACAGCAAGAGGTTCTCTGGTTCGATTCTCGACTGGAGTGCCTTCTGTGGGGAGTCTGCATGTCCTCCCTGCATTTGTGTGAGTTTCCTCCCACATGCAAAGACATGCATCTGGAGCATTTCTCCCTAGGCCTCCGCTGAAAATTGGCTCCGTTCCAAGTCAGACTTTCTCTGTTAACAAATGTTAAATAAAATAAAAATATACACATATATATATATATATATATATATATATATATATATATATTGGCTGGAATAGGCTCCCACTAGAAATCAGGACCCTCACACATCCTAAACAATTTAAGACAGCCACCAAAGAGCAGTTTAAAAGTCACTGGTCCTGCCACTGCACTCTCCCTCCTTAACATCCCCAACTTCTCATAACTTAATCTACTTTCTGTCCTTAACTCACTCTTCTCACTAGCTCTCTTTAATCTTCCTTGACTACTCTTTCTACTGTCTTCTAAATTCTATTAAGCAAATTGCCTCAGAGAAACATTCTATTGTAATTGTCTTGCCTTAATGCAACTACATCATGATAAACATGGGTTTTTTTAACCACTTACCCAAAATCTATGCTCATCTTAATGACATATTTCTTTTTATACAACTTGAAATAGTTATGCTATACTCCTGATTATTGACACAGTATAACATTGTATTGCTACTTAATGCCTTGTAATAATCCTGTAACATTGCTGTTTAATTCTAATTTATAATGAAATTGTATAATATGTTGGAGCTTTTCTCCCTGGGCCTATACTGAAAAAGGTCTCTTCAGCTCGGTCGGACAATCCCAGTCAACAAATGTAAAATAAAAAAAAAAAAAAAATATATATATATAGATATATGATATACACACACACACACACACACACACACATATATATATATATATATATATATATATATAGAGAGAGAGAGAGAGAGAGATATTAGAAGATAAATGTTAGTGAGTGTTCAATGTAGGGGTGAAAAGGCATGTTTTTTCTTTGTTGTTGAGCACTGAACATACCTTCGTTGAAGGTTGTGCGTCAGGGCTGGTAACTTGGCATGTAAAAATCAACTACCAATCATTAGTGGACCGGAGTTCCACTGTGGCGACCCCTAACCAGGAAAAGCCGAAAGACACAACAACAACTGAACAATTTAGTTTTGTATATATACTTTAACAGCCACAGATGCAGTCAGCTTGACCCATAATCTGGCTATTTTAAATACAGTCAGTAATGGAGAATTGTACACCTCAGCATTAATATTAATGTGAATGACAAAGGCTTTTGGGATTGGTAGTAAGTACAGTGTCAAGAGAGGGAGTTATATATTTTATTGTGAATGTTTGTGTGTGTGTTTATACATCAGGAACTTGAGTTTATAGAAACTTCCTTTTCCTGATTGACTATAAAGTTGATAAGTTTAAACTTGATTTCTTTTTTTCTGATTTAGAACTGCTGAATAATTTTTTTTTTTACAAAGGAAACCACTGTGAGCATTGGTTTTCAACTATGCACAGACAATAAATCCAAATGTTTGGACTACTTTTCCCTGCAGTTTTCTGATCACACAGATAGTGTACATACAAGAGGGAAAGGCACCTCTTTACAATATGTTGCTTCATCAGGTTGAAGCTTTGACTGGATGGTTTCAATGCACTTAGACTCAAAAAAAGGATAAGGGAAACCTCCAGAGCTGCAGTTATTTTAACTTCATTTACAAATAGGGTTGGGTTTTGTAGAGTAGCATGCAATGTAATAGACGGGCTGGAGGACTACAATGAATGGAGGCAGAGGTGTTTTTTTTACTTTGTCTGTAAAGTAGTTTCATTTGCAGATGGCTGCCAGTAAAACTACCATACTGACTAACCAAATCTGGCATCAAAAGGATTAGCACACACTGCAGCTGTGAGGCAGGACTTTTTTATGTGTAACAAAATGAAGTACCCACAATGTCATCAGTCAGGAGGTTTTTCAAGATGGTTGCACACTGATTAGCAGCTTGACCTTAGCTCTCCCAGCGTGAAAAACAAAACAGAAAGACAAGTGCCAGGAACTCTTACTTTTAGTAAATTCAATTACTGGCTACTAAGTGCATTGCCTGGATGCCAACAAAGAAGAAACTAAGAGAGCCTGAAAGGAATCAACTAGAAAAGGAGAAGACAAAATACTGACTGGGATATATATTGTAGTTGTTCAGCTAAAAGCAGTTCAAGCTTCAGCTTTGGTGCAAGACATGGCTTCCAGCAATCTAGAGGAAATAAATAAGTCAATTGTGCTTAGAGTTCAATAAAATAAATGAAACACTGAAGGGGTATATCAACTCAATAACAAAAGCCTATAAAAAATTGAAGAAGCTTTAAACAGATATTCAAATGAGCTGATAAAACTGCAAAAATCAGAGGTCAAAATGAAGAAAAGGCTGGTTGAGTATGAGATTGCTCAAGAAGAGATGTTTCAAAACATGGCTAAGATTTTCTGCTGTACCAGAGAAACTAGAAAGAACAGACTATATTAACTTTATGAAAGCATAAATAAGTACTGGACTGGTATTCCACAGCAGGAACTGTTAATTCAAAGGGCACAATGTGTACATGCTCCAAATCTGGTCATGAGAAAGCAGCCAAGACCTGTATTAGTAAAGATGCAAATCTAACAGCAGAAAGAGTTAATCCTGACAAAACTTTGGCAAAAGGACAAAATATTAAAAGTTGAAGACAGTAGAGTGTTTGTGGAAAATGATTATTTACTGTACAACAGGCAGAAGAGAAACAAATTTATTCCAGCAATCAGAAAATGTCAAGAGGCAGGTGTGAGATTCAAGCTGATGCATCCAGTAGTCTTCAGAATATTGTTCCTGGAGGATCAACATAATTTTATGATGCAGAACAGGCTAAAGAGGAAATTCAAAAGTTTGGTCAATAAAAGGTGAGGCATCAAGAAGAGGAGGAGGCTGCTTCTCATTCTTCTGATAATAAAGAACATGGATACACTGACAGTGAAACTTTCTCCACCGTTCCAAAGGAAAAATGCTTGAGAGAAAAACAAAAGCCCAGGAGCTCAACAGAAGAATTAGAAGTACCTTGGAAATTAATCAGACTTTAGAGTGGGAGATAGAGATGAAAATGTGAGACTGCAAAGCATCAGTCACATTTGTGAAGTACAGCTGTATAAAAAGCGGAAAGAGTAGACTTTTGCTGACTTTGTTAAACTTGTGGGAAACTGTAAGGTATTTGCCACACCATGTGTTAGTGCTTGGAAAGACACTGAGGGGAGATGAAAGAAAAAGATAACTAAGTAAAACAATTTCTGTCCTTAACAGTATTTCTATGAAACTTTTCACAATATAAATTGCTTATTTTACAGTAAAGCATTTTCAGTTGTTCTTATATGTGATAAAGAGAGCAAAGTTAACAGATGCCTTTTTCCCCTTTTTTAGTATTTATAAATGTTGGCATTACAATGGAAAAAGAGAAAACAATGTAGACCAAAAGCATTTTTAAGTTAATAGGCTGTAATTTTTGGTTGTTGAGGTGGAGGATGGAGTGCAAAACTACACAGATCATAATATATGTACAGCTGATATGTTTTCACTTACTTTTGCATAGGTGAGTGCCTGTATCAAGACCCTTGCTTAATATAATAAGTTTTAAGTGGAAATAAGTAAATAATAAAACACTGAATATAATAAAAAGTTTTCCTATACCAATAAATGTTTTAGCTTGTCTTTAGAAGCCTGCAGCTGAAGACTATATCTTTTACCTGTTATGTTTCCATGAAGGCAAGTTGATAATTAGGCAATAAAAATAGAGCACTGGTTTCTTCAAGTTAATGTTTTCTGAAAGTGTAGAAGTTGTTATTCAACTTTTATTATTATTTTACTATTATGTGGAAGCATGGAGGTGTTTAGGTGAAATGGCAGTGGAGTTTTTAACCAGATTGTTTAATGAAATCTTGGAAAGTGAGACGATGCCTGAGGAATGGAGAAAAAGTGTTTTGGTACCTATTTTTAAGAATAAGGGTGATGTGCAGAGCTGTAGTAACTACAGAGGGATAAAACTGATCAGTCACAGCATGAAGTTGTGGGAAAGAGTAGTGGAAGCAAGGTTAAGAAGGGACGTGATGATTAGTGATCAGCAGTATGGTTTCATGCCGGGAAAGAGCACTACAGATGCAATGTTTGTTCTGAGAGTGTTGATGGAAAAGTACAGAGAATGTCAGAAGGAGTTGCATTGTGATTTTGTAGACTTATAGAAAGCATATGACAGGGTGCCTAGAGAGGAGTTGTGGTATTGTATGAGGAAGTCAGGAGTGTCAGAGAAGTATGTAAGAGTGGTACAGGATATGTACGAGGGTAGTGTGATAGCAGTGAGGTCTGCGGTGGGAGTGACAGATGCATTTAAGGTGGAGGTGGGGTTACATCAAGGATCAGCACTGAACCCTTTCTTATTTGCAATGGTGATGGACAGGTTGACAGACAAGATCATACAGGAGTCCCCGTGGACTATGATGTTTGCAGATGACATTGTGATCTGTAGTGAGAGTAGGGAACAGGTGGAGGAGACCCTGGAGAGATGGAGATATGCTCTAGAGAGAAGAGGAATGAAGGTCAGCAGGAATAAGAATATGTGTGTGTGAACGAGAGGGAGAATAGAGGAAAGGTGAGGATGCAAAGTATATTGGGAAAAAGATGCTAAGGATGAAGCTACCAGGTAGCAGGAAAAGAGGAAGGCCTAAGATAAGGTTTATGGATGTGGTGAGAGAGGACATGCAGGTGGTTGGTGTGACAGAGTAAGATGCAGAGGACAGGAAGAAATGGAAACAGGTGATCTGCTGTGGTGACCCCTAACGGGAACAGCCGAAAGAAGAAGAAGAAGATGATGATGATGTAGAAGTTGTTATTCATATCTGGTAGGGGAATTATGACAAAAAAAGAGCAGACAACATTGTGAGCAAATAATTGGAGAGAGAAAGGTGATAGAATGGGAAGAGACCAAGAATACATTTGGACTGCAGGATAGAGATGGCATTCTCTATCAAGGATTGATATCAGAGTATAGGCAAAGAGAAAATAATGGGGGATCCTAAGTGAAAGTCCAGCACCTACAGAGTTTTTAGTTGAACTGAATGAAGAATCTGCTGTTAAAAAAGGGACAATTAGTACGGGATATAAAATATTGCTTGATAACTATATGAATCAGAGGAGATGAAAAAGGACTGGGAAGAGACATTGAATAAGCAACTCACAAAGAAACAATGGAAGGATATATGTATGGCTCCCAAACATGCAGATATTTATGAAAATATATGCTATGGAAGACATGATTTCAGCAGTAGGAACTCACATAATTTACATATTACTCTCCATGTACAATAACTGGGCTAAACTAGACAGACATTGTATTTCATGGGAATGTGGGCATTTAATTGAGAACTTTGACATACATCCAATAACTATTTCAGGTCATACACCAATAATTACTAAGAAAGAAAATGCTGGGTAATGAAGTAAAGATGAGACACTGTGCTTCCCTACCTACCTGTTAAAAGGAAGGAATTTCGGGAATGGGAAGTGGAAATTATCCAGCAGTTATTAGGGAATATAGAAAGTACTCAAGGGGTTATAGCTAGTGAATGGGATAAAATGAAAGTAGAGTTTAAAAATAGGTAATAAATAAAAGAAAGAGCTATGGTTAAGAAGTAACAAGAATTATTTAGAGGACTGACAAATGTTGAAGTGTTACAGATTAAGGTGGCTATCACAAAACAAGAAAAGCTGTAACTGCAGGGTACTAAAGAGAAAATAATGGAGTAGCTGGATAATATGCATGAGTTCAGAAAGATTGCTGTTGAGCAATTGTTTTTTGATAACTCTAGAGCAGAAAAACTTTTGGCATAGTGAATTATGCACAAGAAAGCAGAACGGGCTGTTACCAAACTTAGGGAGCTTGTAACAAGAAAAATAACCAGAGACCCTGTACAGGTAATTAAAGATATTTAAGAAATTTTATAAAAATTGTATAAAGCAGAGAAGTTGGAAAATTAAGAAAAAAGCACAAATGGAAATATTTATCAAAGACATAAATATGCCAAGGTTAGAGGTAGATGAAGCTCAACACTAACAGTTAATACAGAAGAATATGAGACAAAAATAGTGACGTACAACCAATCTGCAGGAAAGTCTCCAGGAATAGATGGTATTCCAGTCGAAGTTTGGAAGCTAGGAGGGAAGAAAGTGATAAAGATCTATAAGGCTTTAACAGTATTTTAAAAGGAGGGGAAGCACCAAAAATCCTGGAAAAAAGCTGTGGTGGCTATAACACCTAACGCCAGTAAAGGCCCATCAGACCCAGCTCTACGTGGGCCCATTTCAGTTTTAAACATGAATATAAAGTGTTTATGTGAATAATGAGTAAAACAATGGCAAAGGGTTTCCCCAAATTGATTGATATGGATCAATGTAGTTTGTGGAGGGGAGGCAAACATTTGACAATATTAGTATAACAATGATGACTCAGAGTGAAGTAGAATGTAAGAAAGTACCATTGGTGTTGGTGGGTCTTGATGCAGAGAAAGAATTTGACAGAGTAAGTTGGGATTTTATTGAGTAGGGCAATGGAAGCATTTGTTTATTGAGTAGGGCAATGGAAGCATTTGCATTTTGTGAAACAATAATAAGGTAATTAGGAGGATTGGAGGCAAAACTCAAAGTGGGAGGGTTCTTCTCTAATAAGTTGTGCCTGAACAGAGAAACCAGGCAGGGGTGTCCTTTTTCTCCTTTATTTGGCAAAGAAAATAAGGGACTCAGAAATTCAAGGATTTAATTTATAAGGTATTCAAGAGAAGTTGACTATTTGCAGATCATATTATTTTGTCCCCGATAGAACCAGTGTCTCAGTGTTTTGGAACATTCTGAGACAGTTTGGGGTTCTTTTTGGGATATAAAATCTACACATTAATTGGTTCAGCAATACCCATATTTATGGGGGCATGATAAAATGAAGTACTTAGGAGTATGGGTTAAAAAGATTCTGTTATGGTGGTGAAGGATATGTGGGAAGAGACTAAGCAATGGATAACAGAAAATCTGGGAAACTGGAAGCACTTGCTTAGGGATATGGATACAAAGATACAAGCAGTTAAATAATTTTAGTCCCTTGAGTTTCATACACAGGTCAGGCATATTTTTATCAACCACAGGAGATGCTGTGGATAGTAATTTAGTAATTAATAAAGAGTTCAGGGCTTTTCTCTGGGAGTGCTAGGAAGGCAAGATTCAAGTGGAATAAGTTGGTCCTGCCAAAAGAACAAGGAGGTTGAGTGTTACCTGATTTTAAGGGAAATTTTAGAGCTACACATTTAAGGCTGTTATGCATAACACAATCAGAAAGTTATAATTCAAAGTAGAAAGGGGTAATTATGAGGCAGGAGGTAATTCAAGAAATAAGGAAAGGAGCAGAACAGCAACAGTCATACAGAAGATTATATTCATAAAATAGTAGAAAGTATACAAAGAAGTAAGCCAACACTGGAATAGAGAAAGGAGATTTTGACAGATGACTGCAATTAGGAATACAGAGAATAGGCAAAAGGAGGTTGGAATTTATTGGAGGAAGCTGGCAAAGGAACAAACTTATTGGGAACAAATAATTACAGAAGGAAAATTAACAAAATGGGAAGAAGTCAAGAAGACATTTGGACTGCAAGCTAGAGATTGCCTTCCCTATCAGGGATTGATATCAGACTATAGGCAAAATTAAAGGGATAGAGGAATCCTAAATGAAAGACCTGCACTGGTTGAGACTCTTCAGCTGAATCTAGAACAGAAGCTGCTGTTAAAAAGGAATATTTTGTAAGATATATAAAATACAGCATGATAACTATAGGAATCAATCAGAGAAGGTCAGAAAAAATTGTGGAGAGAAATTGGATAAGCAATTCACAAAGAAACAATGGGAGGACATATGTATAGGTCCCAAATATGCAACAAAATCTAGAAGATTTAGGATTTTTGCCTGAAGTGCTTTGTTTGTATATGCATTTTTATACTCCAAGCAGACTCCAAAGAAATTTCCTTAGGTAGACGGCCAAATGTTCAAGATGTAATGGGGAAGAAAGAGGTACCTAGGAGCATATGTTCTCAGAGGTCCCCTAATAAAATCGCAAAGGTCCACTTACCCGAATATGGAAACATCGACACGTATACGTCAAACCGTGAAAACACAGATCCTGAAGTGCGAAATCCGAAATGTCGAATTGTCATGGTTGGCCCTTCTGCGGTATAGCTCCCTAAGGTAAGTGTGCGATAGTTACGGACCTTAGGATTAGGGTGCGGGTTAAGGTAAGTGCACAGATAGTAATGTATGTAAGGTTCAGTGTAGGGTTAGAAGTAGGGTTTTGTTAAGTGTATGTGTGTGGGTTATTTATTTTGTTTGTGTATAGCTCTGTAAGGTAAGCATGCGATAGTTACGGACCTTAGGGTTAGAGTGCGGGTTAAGGTAAGTGCATAGATAGTAATGCATGTAAGGTTTAGTGTAGGGTTACAAGTAGGGTTTTGGTTAGTGTATGTATGTAGTTTATTTATTTTGTATGTGGTTTATTTTGTTTGGGTAGGTAGTATGTAGCGCGCAGTGGGGTTGGACAACTATGACGGTTCGAGATTTTGAATTTCGCAGTTTAGGGTGTTCGGTGTATTCGCAGTTCACATATGTGTCGATGATTACGTATTCGCTGAATAGGTCTTTCGCTGATATAATATAGACCCGTTCTCAGAGTGTAATCAGCATTTTTCTATCTTTATATAAATTAAAGCAAATGTAGGTCAGTTTGTCAAGAAACACATCAATGAATGCAAATTCACTGAGATCACATAGACAAAAAGCACAAATGTACAAAAATAATTTTCAATCATCACAACATAACATTCATGCAAGGCCCAGCACTCCTGGAACAACTACATACCTGAAAAATCTAACTGACTAACAGTAAAGAAAGCAATACCCGCACTCGCAGAATGTTTTCACGTTGGTTGTTGGTATAAATGGTTAAGGTGTTTTACTTCATAGTCACAAGGTACAGGGTTTCCACCTTTGAAAGGGAAATTGGCTAGGCTTAAAATGGCCTGCAAGAGCAACTAGCCTAGCACATACCTATGAACTTATATACATAGTGATGCTGTTGTGAGATTGTGGTTGTGTAAGACATGTTTCAACCCTACTAAATGATTTCTCCTTACCTGATAATGTGCAACTAATGTGTTAATATATACAAGTAAGGAGCTGTGGGGTACCTTGGCGCAATGCAAGGAACTTGCCTTGAAAAAAATTTTAAGTAATTCTACCCATAGTTTTGTTGGGTTCATTTTTGTATGAGGTCTGATCTGCCCATGTTTTCTGTGAGGATTTCTCTTTTGAGAGCTCATAGTGGATCCAATCATACCCTGACCTTAAAGCTACCTTTAATCCTAACCCTATACCTTACCTTTAACCCTATCCCAGAGCTCAGCTGTAGACCTAAGGTCACAGACTTCCGCACGTTTTATAGAAATGCATTTGACCAGCTGCCATCTCAATCAATGTGACATTCGACCAAACTGACCTAAACCAAATTATCCTAATGAAAAGTTTTTGGTAATGCTGTCCTCACTCACCAGTTCTACTTCTGTTTTTTTTTTTGTAGGACCTTTTCCCCTTCTGCTATGCTGAGCATCAAGTGCCCCCTTCCTACTGGAAATGAGCCCATTCATTCTCAACCAGAGGTGAATTTTCCCTGTGATTCCACCAGGGAGGAGCTATCTAGAAGAAGTGGCATCCAAGCAAACACTGGCTATTGGCTGTTCTTACTAGAATCCTGGTATTGAGAGCATTATGTTTGATGGAATGGCCTAACAACGCCCTCTGAGCAGTGATGGGAGCACCTATAACTGCAGGGATGACCTACGCCTCCTCCATCAGTTTGTGTCATGCTCCTTTGAGCACAGTTGACAAGGGCTACCATTACCAGTTTGGATGGTCAGCCCATATCTTCCTTGCACTGGCTCCCTTACAACTCCATCCTTGCCCTCCATCAGAGATTGTGCCGGTGTGCAGGTTGTCTGAACCAGACAAAAATGACCATCCTCCAAGGACAGGCATGCACATCCTCCCAGCATGCATCATAATGTGCCCAAGCTTTTCTTGAATTTGGAGTACCTGGTGAGGCTTGAACAAATTTTTTACTAATAATACTAATACATCAGGTTAAAAGGATGGGCTTACGGTTAATAACTGGATATGGGAGCCACCACTCTCGCTTAAAAACAGGAAACATTTAAACCAGGATATAATATTACCAGAGGGTATGACAATGCAAAAAAAGAATTACATTAGATAAATACAATTTATAACTAAACTTCCAATAATTATAACAAGCTAATTAATACAAATGATCTGCTTTTTGACATTAGGTACTCCCATATTCTAGTTATTAATTATTTTTTGAAAGCATAAAACATGCTAAATAGATGTGCACTGTGGATATTCCAGAAGTCATATTGATCAAATGACAAGTGTGTGTGTGTGTGTGTGTGTGTTTAACTTTTATAAAATAAACATAAACCTTCCCTGAAGTCAACTTTGCATAAGCCATTATTTACTGAGGACCCAGAAATATTTACCTGCTGATAAGACTATTCAGTTTATAATTCCGTTGTGCTTCTTGAAAGACAACTGTGAGACATTCTGTGCCCTTGTGCCAAGCTGTGCTCTTTTCAGTTTACTGAAGGACAGACAGCAACATAAAAGGATTTTAGAACCAACACAAAAAAATTCTAAAGGTATGTTTATGCTGCAGGCACAGAAACAAATTAGTTACAGCTCTGCAATTTAACACCACTGGAACTACACATGCCCCATATCCTGACTACAAGGGGTTTATAGATATGCAGCCTTGACAACTGATTTGGTTAATCATGTTTAATTTCTGAAGTAACTGCTACTACGGTGACAGGTAAACCAGAATGGCCTTGCTCTTATCAAAGCCCATCATGTTTCTTTGTTTCTCCATCACAGCAGTGGTATGGATACGAGTCAAGAACTGATCACTGAGGTTTTATTACCACACTGTAAAGCAAAACGATGTGCTTAAATCACTCATTGTATGCAGTGATTTGTAAAGGGAGCAGATTTGGCATTAAGCCATTTTTCTGAAATAAGAAAAGAAGTCATATCAATTAATCAGTAATTAATAAGATGTGGTTATGCAAACTGTAAAAATAACACAAGCTGTGGGTCTACATTCCTGTTTCCTGGGCTATAATGCAACATCTATTGCTGCTAAGTTAAGATATTAATTCAAAAGCTGAAGGCTATAAAGTCCTACCAAAAATGTAAGCATTTTTACTGGACAAGCTGTTGTTTGCCAGTTTAGATTTCAGTGAGGGAGTAAGATTGTGAGGTAGTTGAAAAAGCACTAAAACATCACATCATTACAGCTGCCTTATTATCTTATGAGAGCATAGTACTCAGAACCTCATGGTAAGTTATTATACACTGCACACAAGAAGGAATATGACAAATCTAAGATTCTTCCAAAATGCCTGGAAAGAAATTTTATTCATCCATTCATGTTCTAAAATAGCTTTCACTTTTAAGGATCACTGGTGGCAAGCCGAGCAAGGTAAACCAGATTTTTCTGTCCTCATCAACAGTCTTCAGCTTATCCTGGGGGATCCCCCAAGCATTCCCTGGCACACTAAGAGATATACTTCTTCCAAAGTGCTCTTAGTCTGTCCCAGGGTCTCATTACATTGAGCTACATGATGCATCATGTCTGTGTGTGTGTGTGTGTGTGGGGGGGGGGGTTCTCACGTCAGCGACATAGACACTGGAGTACTGCTGTTGCTGCCCCTATCCACTGGTCAGTGTCCCAGTCCTTCCCATTGTCTTTCAAAAATAAGACACTGAGATACTTGGGCTTCTGCACTTGAAGCAGCTGCCTCTCCTCATCTGCAGAAATCAACCCACTGTTTTCTCAGTGAGAACCAAGACCTCTGATTTTGGAGGTGGTGATGTTCATCTCATTTGCTTCACACTCAGCAGAAAAACCACCCCATTGCATGTTGGAAATTACAGAAGACTAAGTGAACATCATCTGCAAACAAAAAGGCACAACACTATTGTTCTCAAACAGGATACTTTCTAGACAATGGCTGCACCTTTATATCCTTTTCATGAAAATCACAATTAGGGAGAATGACAAGGCACACCTCCAGGTGAAGTCCTATGCCCACCATGAGTACATTCCACTTTATGCTGGGAAAGCAGACAATACCTTTCCTATGCCCACCATGAATGTATATCACTTAATTCTGTAAAAGCAGACAATGCCCTTCCTATGCCACTGTGAATATATTACACATAATGCTGAGAAAGCAGACAATGCTCTTCCTTTGCCCACTATGAATATATTACACAATGCTGGGAAAGCAGACGATGCCTTTCCTATGCCCACTGTGACTATATTACACAATGCTGGGAAAGCAGACGATGCCCTTCCTATGCCCACTGTGACTATATTACATATAATGCCGGGAAAGCAGACAATGCCCTTCCTATGCCCACTGTGACTATATTACACAATGCCGGGAAAGCAGACGATGCCCTTCCTATGCCCACTGTGAATATATTACACATAATGCTGGGAAAGCAGACGATGCCCTTCCTATGCCCACTGTGACTATATTACACACAATGCTGGGAAAGCAGATGATGCCCTTCCTATGCCCACTGTGAATATATTACACACAATGCTGGGAAAGCAGATGATGCCCTTCCTATGCCCACTGTGAATATATTACACATTATGCTGGGAAAGCAGACAATGCCCTTCCTATGCCCACTGTGAATATATTACACATAATGCTGGGAAAACAGATGATGCCCTTCCTATGCTCACTGTGAATATATTACACATAATGCTGGGAAAGCAGACGATGCCCTTCCTAAGCTCACTGTGAATATATTACACACGATGCTGGGAAAGGAGACAATGCCCTTCCTATGCTCACTGTGAATATATTACACACAATGCTGGGAAAGGAGACGATGCCCTTCCTATGCTCACTGTGAATATATTGCACACAATGCTGGGAAAGGAGACGATGCCCTTCCTATGCCCACTGTGACTATATTACACATAATGCTGGGAAAGCAGACAATGCCTCTCCTCTTCAGTGATAGAGACTAACTGACTTGCAGCAGCAGTGGCCTTGGCACTCAGTAATGTGCACTACTCCTGACATCCCAAAATTCTTCAAGACTACAAAACACTTGTAGGCTTTACTGACAAACTCCTACAACTCCTCCAATATCTGTGCAAGGACAAAGGGCTGATTCACATTTCTGTGGCCCGGAAGGAATCCACATTGTTCCTCCTGAATAACAGGCCAGAATATTAGACTAAGTCTACTTTTTGGCACCTTGCTGTAGGCATTTTAAGAAAAGCTGAAGACTATGAATACACCTCTCTCTTTCCCACTTTTTGAAGATGGTGATCACTGCCATTTTTTGCCAATTTGGAAGTAATGTCCCTAACATTCACACAACATTGAAAATGCATGTTAACCACAACACTCCAAGAATTCTCGGCACTTTCATCAATTCTGTTTGATCTCTCATGTCTTTGTTGTAAATTATGGGATGTGGCTGAAATTCATCCTTTGTGGATCAGCTAACTAACCCAGTCAACAAACTTAATAAATAGCATAACTACTGCCTATCTTGTATATAACATTCCACTTAAATTGGTCAGTAATCAGGCATTCAGGTATGCTTTTGGTAACACACACTCACCGTTGATCACCACATCTCTCTGTAGTAAAAAATCCTTCTACCTTGCACACCTTATCCTGTGTAGTATCTACTCAAGGTCCAAAGTTATAGTCCCAATTTATTCACACCTTGTTCAACTCATCATTGAATACAATGCATCTTTCAGCATGTGACTCATTAAGCATTTAAACCAGTACGAGACACCTCGACATTTCCTTAAAAAAAGATATGAGGTGTCTCTACTTTCAGTTTCTCTGACAGATTCAAATACCTGTCCCCATACTCAGTGTCACAAACACTCCGGAAAGGTGATCTCTGCTTAGACTTTCTAGCAATGAATGACACAAAACTCTCTAAATCATTCACCTAAATAGAACCAGTGATAAAGCAAATACTTGTTCTAGACATGTAAACTACACTACCCCATCAATGCCACCAGATGACATGACAGATACTTAACCCAATGTATCCCCAGTTTCTCAAGTAGACTTCAAAAAATACCTGAGCCATGAAGATGCTGGCTAGGCAACTACCTACCACCCCTCTTGATGACTTCTGGAAGCCATCACAAGCCATGTCTTAAAAGCAAGCTTCCACTGCCAGAATCTAGTGAGCTTTGATGTATCCTTCTTCTACTCACCACTTGAATGGTGACATCACATGCTATTCCAGTCCTTTGCCTTGCTGATGGTGACCCACATGGCAGCTCCATACGTGTTTTTTTAGACTGAGTCAGCCAGACTTCATGAGTCATGTGGCCACCAGACATTCACTGCATCAGTCACAGGCAAGGCACAAACAGTGGGTTGCAGTATCCATGTTCCAGGTGAGACTTTCCAATTCTTTAACTGAACCATCACAGGGGACATATTCCAGATTGCTATTCTTTCACCCTGCCTATCAAACCAATATGACACAGATGACCTTACAAAAAGCACATCATTCCGGACAACATACTGATCATAGATGGATGCCAACTCCTTCACCATAGAAAAACAGGGAGCTAAATCTAGTACATGTGCTATCTAAAGCATCAGACCATATGCATTTTTTTTGGACTGAGGACAGAAAAATATCCATATATGTCATCCTCTATTACTGGAACAATAGCCAATGCTAAAGGTCTAGTAGTAGGAAGCAACTGTATTTTATTAGACACGTCAGGAGAGTTGACTGCCACATACTATTTATGCGTAGTGTTTGCTCCCAGCCTGAAGTCATACTATCTCACTCACCTTTTTAAAGATAAGGCAACAAGTTTTTTAGTGAAGTAATGGTGACAGCCATTTAAAAAGTTCACTGAACAAGAATACTGCACACATGTAAATGTGCAGACATGCCTGTCTCCCATGTCAAACACATGACTAGCATGACTGAGGGGTTAAAATAACATGAAAGGTGCCACCAAAAGGAAGGTGAGTTTGTTGCTGAGTAGGTGTTTGCAGCTAATGTATTTAGCTCCCAAGAGGTGTGCTACAACCTGAATAATTCTGCTGGATCTATCTTTGGCTTCAAAACATACGTTCAGTTCAAGGCTGTTACGTTATCTAATATCAACAAAAGAATCTGGAAAGTACTCAACCATTGCAGAGGGGCTCAGGTAATCTCTCTTCAAAAATTATCAAAGGCTGTGACAGATTTATCTCCCTTCAACTACCAAACACCGTTAACACATCTTTAACTAAGGCATTTCACCAGCGTTGTGGAAAACTGCCAGCATTATCTCACTCTCTGAGCAAGGCATACGCTGCACATCAGGACATATTCAGGCTCAGTGCTCTTCTATTACTTTCCTAACTAAAACTCTAAAAAAAGACAAAAGCCTCTCAGCCACACTGAAACTATGGGCTTCTAACTGGCTGCCATCATGCATTTAGGAGGGGCACAACACAAACTCAGCTCTGTTCTCTCACAGATATAATACATTATAATATGAATATAGGAAACTTCCCAGCAACCATATTAATTACCTATAGAAGCTCTCCGATCTTGTGAACCACTCATTTCTTCTCCATGAGCTCTTACTATATCGCCTCATTTACACTGCAAATAAATGTTCCTCTGATTATTTGAATAGCCGATTCTTTAAAATTGCTCTCTGTCATGTCTAATCCTCCTATCCTGTGCTGTGTAGTATACCATCAGGCACTTTTCCTCTGTCCTTTTATATTTATCAACTATCTCAAGTCTAATCTTTCTATAAGTTCATAAGTATTTACTAGGCTAATGACAACAGCCTTTTTAAGCCTAGCCATACATCCCAAATCAAATTTCTGACAAGTTCTGGTACCCTTAGTAAGTGTAAGAAGGGGGTTGGGAGGTGAAGCATTTACAAGAAGGCACCCGGGAGATTAACTATGTACAGGCTGTGTCCATTAGAGACATAGGTGCCAAACTAGGGATGAATTTCCTGTTCCCCATCCAATTGTCCAAGCTGCACTTGAATTGGATTAGGGAAGAACTCTGCTTCACATGGATGGGGACCCCTTTCCAGAGAAGATGTAGTCTCTGAGATACATACCTCTCTCTCCAGCAGGCTCTATTTATATCACAGGCAAGGTTTAAGTATTTAGAACGGGTAATTCTGGTGGTTTGCTTTGCAGATATGTAGGAGCTCCATCAGACTGGGGTCTAACAATGCCTTGTATGCTAGGCTTAGATCTCCCCCACCAGCCTACAGGAGACAGAATACAGGGATAAAGCCTTGAGGCAGTCTGCATAGAACATGTTACTTACACCATGCATTCTTTTAATGAGGAACCTCTGTGGACATTCCAATTGTTGGATATGCCTGGTTAGGTACATACCGAAGGGGGCATTGTACACAATGACAGGTCTGATGAATGCCAAATACAGTGGAACAATGACTTCCTTGGACCTAGATGCCATACCTTTGTTTTATAAGTTGCACAACATAAAATGATTTCCTCGCTACTGTAGACACATGATGGTCAATGGCTAGACTATTGTCTGTGGGTGTCCCCAAGTCCCTGACTACTGGGTCAAATCTTAGGGGTGTGTTATCAATATGATAGTTACCATTGGTGGATGACTTCCTGAAGGATACTATTGTGCATTTCTTGGCATTTCATTTTAGTCCATGGCTCTGGCACTAGTGTTCCATCCCATGTTGTGCTGTATACCATCAGGCTCTATCCTTGGTCCTTTTATATTTATCATCTGTCATCCTCACTCTTTTGCATGACTAGTGGATGATTTTCTTGTGTTTGTTGTTTATTATTCATCTTTTTGGGGTTGTTGTTGGTATTTATGATCTGCCTCAAGTCTAGTCTTCCTATTCCATGTTGTGTGGTATACCATCTGGCTCTGTCCTTGGTACTTTTATATTTATCATCTATCTCAAGTCCAGTCTTCCTATCCCATGCTGTGTGGTATACCATCTGGCTCTGTCCTTGGTACTTTTATATTTATCATCTATCTCAAGTCTATTCCTCCTATCCCATGTTGTGTGGTATACCATCTGGCTCTGTCCTTGGTCCTTTTATATTTATCATCTATCTCAAGTCTATTCCTCCTATCCCATGTTGTGTGGTATACCATCTGGCTCTGTCCTTGGTCCTTTTATATTTATCATCTATCTCAAGTCTATTCCTCCTATCCCATGTTGTGTGGTATACCATCTGGCTCTGTCCTTGGTCCTTTTATATTTATCATCTATCTCAAGTCTATTCCTCCTATCCCATGTTGTGTGGTATACCATCTGGCTCTGTCCTTGGTCCTTTTATATTTATCATCTATCTCAAGTCTATTCCTCCTATCCCATGTTGTGTGGTATACCATCTGGCTCTGTCCTTGGTCCTTTTATATTTATCGTCTATATCAAGTCTATTCCTCCTATCCCATGTTGTGTGGCATACCATTAGGCATTGTCCTTGGTCCTTTTATATTTATCATCTCTGTCAACACCCTTATCTTCACACAAAAGATTAAGAACATCCTCCTCTATGCAGATGACACTGTCACTTAGAAATCTAGCAGGTCTCTTAAGACGGTTTACAATGCCCTCAATAATACTTTAAAAGACCTGATATAAGAATTGCAAGGGTAAGTGTCTGAAGGTCAACCTCAACAAAACCATCACTACGATACATTTCAGCCTCTGCAAAAAATATTCAAAATCTTCGAACCACAAATGTTATTTCATGGTTGGTGCAAGCAAAAAGCAACATCACTTTATGATTATAACACTGGCTAACTGGTTCCCATTCCACATTGTAAATCAGAATGCTGATAAGCATTTTGATGCTAAGTCCCAACATTATATTAGTGCAAGCTATTATCTGACTACTCACTATAAAATACTCCAACAAAAAACTCAGAACTTTCAATTCCCTTCCTCTTTTTTCACTGCCCTGTATTCTCTGGTCTGCACTGACAAAGCTTTCTCCCACCTTGGGTCCCTCCGTATGGAATTTTCTTCCAAGCACCCAATACCTTCTCCTTAATCTTACTTATTTTATAATTCATTTCAAGCCTGCACGGAGGATCAGTCACCCTACAAATGCAAAGGAGCCGTATCATAATTTTTCTGCCTTCTAATCAGGACCACAGTTCCCTGTGTTTATATACCCTCACTCCTTTCTTTTCCGCTGCTGGCCGTGTTTTCCCCTAACTTTGTATTGTGCTGTTCTGAGGATATTTACCACCAACATTTTACTGAGAAGTAGCATACCTTATTTATAACTATCTGTATTGCATACAGTCTTGGTACTATCACTGTAAAACATTTTTTCTTTACATTAGTTTGTGACACATTTCTGTCATAACTGTCACATCCTTTGCAAATAATTTGCCTAAAACAATAATTATGTCAGATTATACTCTGTGTTTGTTGCATTTATATGTTATTTATTTGCCATTTGTTAACTGGGTTAGTTCAACTGAGCAATATGGCATGTTTTCAGTGGAGACCCAAGGAGAAAAGCTCCAGTATACAAAATCAAATGAGTTACATACTAGAAAATATATAAACAAAGAATACAAAAGTTAACAATGCAGTGTAGAAAAAAATAGAAAAATAGATAAATAATAAGGTACATAAAATTTATATCCAGTGAAGAATATGACTGAAAGCAAAGATACAAAAAACATGGGAAAGTAATGAAGATGAAGATTATAACTCATAAAAATAAAATGAACGTTGTGAGGAAACAGAGACAGTATAAAATATCCTTTACATGGTAGCATAATAATAGTAATATAGAATTCTCTACAGATTGAAGCAACATATTCTGAAAAGTTGGAGGGGCGGAAGTAGACTGGATACATATATACACACACATACACATCATATACATATATGTACAGCTATCTATATACACACGCACACACACTTACATATGCATATAGATATATGTACATCTATCCATATACACACACTTACATATGCATATACATATATGCACATCTATCTATCCATATACACACATACACATATACACACAAAGATACATAGTGAAATATAAAAAGCTGATAAAGCAGACACCACCAGTTTATACAACAACAGTGATTTATTGCATAAGCAGAAAAAATATAGCATCATCCCAAATAATCACAGGAATAGAAAAAAAAGCTTAAAGTATCTTTAAGTATACTTGCATACATGTGGGACACTGTACACTTACAGTAAATTTTGAGTTTTCAAACAGCTATTACTTCTGGTTTTCCCTGGGCAGGGAAGATGTCCATTTTCCTTTCAGTGTCTTTACTCTGTAGGCCTTCATCAAGAACTACTGTTTTGAGCACAAACTATTCCTCAAGAAAGGACCAACAACTCTGGAATGTCTGACGTTAACCCTCCCTTTTACATACCAATGACTGTTGCTTCATTTAACAACAGTCTTGTGCATACCTACTTCAATGCAACAAGGCCCCTGTCTTTATTAAAGGAACAGCTCTCTTTAAAGTAGCATGTTTATTTACATTTTACCACACCACTTTTATATATATAATACTAACAGCAGCATTACTTATATTTTATCTGTTTCTCTTCACTTTGAGATACCACTCTGTGAGTGGTACCACACCATGCTACTCTAATTCCTCTATGAGTGTATTTATTTATACATACAGAGACACACACAAACATACGTGTGTGTGTGTGTGTGTGTGTGTGTGTGTGTGTGTGTATATATATATATATATATATATATATATATATATATATATATGTATATATATATATGTATCTATATACATACACACACATATCTATGTATATAGGTACTAGGCTATTGGTCCTAGGGCTTATATAAGACTAGCCAAAAAGGTACCCTGGCTTTCGCCACCCAAGAAAATTATTTTTCTGTGCCCTTGTCGAGCAGACCCACAGAAGTGATCCCCGGGGTGAATTTCCTATTTCTCATCCAGTCATCAATATTTTTCTTGAAGAGTGCTAATGTGGAGCTTTGTTTTATATAGACAGGTAGTTTGTTCCAGAGTATGGGAAGTCCCTGGTACAGGAATATATCCCTCCAGCATGTTCTGATTATTGTGGTGACAAGGTTTAGGTCCCTAGAGCATGTAGCTTGGAGGGATTGGGATTTCTTTAAATGGGGCATATCCAACAGCTCTGAGTTTGACATAGCTTTGTATGTTAGGCAGAGATCACCTCTGAGTATGCGTTAAGCGACAGAGCAAAGCTGGAGTTATTTTAGATGGTCTGTGTAGGGCATCTGTTTGAGGCCGGTAATCCTCTTTGTGAGTTATTTTTGCGGACTTTCCAATTGTTGTAGATGTCTTGAGGTACATACCAAAAGAGGCATTGTACTCTATAATGGGTCTAATGAGTGATGAGTAGAGGGGAACAATTGCCTCTCTTTCCTGGATGAAAAACCTTTTATGATGAGGTGTGCCACATAGAAGGATTTCCTGACTAGTGTGGTGATGTGATTATCAAAGGAGAGACTACTGTCCACCTGTGTCCCAAGGTCTCGTCACACTTTTGGTGTTAAGTACACTACCGCCTATGTGGTAGTTCATGGGTACAGAGTTTTTACCAAAAGGGATGACAATGCACTTTTGGCATTGAGCTTGAGGCCATGGCTTTGACACCAGGCATCTGTCTCAGTGAGGCCTTTTTGTAGGATGTCCACATCGGTAGGAGTTTTGATTATGGCTCCTAGTCTGCAGTCATCTGCAAACTACATTAGCCAAAGACCTTCTGTGCTAGCCTGTACGTACTTCAGAGAAGTAAATACCAAACAGGAGAGGACCCAGGACTGAACCCTGTGGTACTCCACTTGTCAATGGTCTGAAGTCGGATTTGGAGTCTGCTACTTTCACAGTGTGGGTTCTGTCTGTGAGCCAGTTGGAAACCCATCTTGTGACATAGGGATTTATACCTAGTTTAGTGAGTTTATCCATAATTCCAGAGTGGGTGGTGGTGTCAAAAGCCTTGGCGAGATCTAGATAGGCTGTGTGAACCACCTTAATCATCTACGGCTTTGGTGACTGCTTCAAAGAAGTCTATCAGGTTTAGCAGACATGATCTGCCTTTTACAAACCCGAACTGGGTGGGGTCCAGAGTTTGGAGATGTACATAATCATATAAGGGTCCCTGAAATTTGATTAAATGTCCATTTCGCTGAATGCAAATCACTGAGCCCAAATATACTTAAAAAGACCATTTAACTGAAAAAACATTTGGTTAAAAGCACATTTTGTTGAATCTTGCAAAGCAATACGCATTTCTGTAGTACGGAAGCAGAAAACAGAGGTGTATGAAGAAGCTTTAGCTGGTGCTTTTTGTTACTTGTACATAATCACTTCTGGTGTGCTTTTCAGTTGTGCACTGGCACTGATTTCCCCATGAGCTGTATTTTTACTTTTTTTTTTATCCACAACTGTGCAAATAGTTGAATATATCCTGCATCTGTGACTGAGGAGGCATAGAAGCTACTGTAACTCATACTCTAAGTATCACTCAACCACTGCCAGATAGCCTTCCATGCCCTCAAAAGGATCTACCCCATCCAAGTGTGCAGACTGGAACACCAAAACTGGCCCCCTTAACTAAACAGTGTTAAGGCAGCCACTGTCGTACACTTGAGCCTAAAACATTTTGCATTTTATAGTGGGAATAAATGCCTGAAATAAAATTATATCAGCCCTCTACTTCTTAAAGTAAGGGAGATCTCTGCTTCAGTTCTCTAGGTTTGCAAACCCATTAATATTAACACACTGCATAACTGTCTGAGACAATGCTGAACGCCTTATGAATACAGATAAGCAAGGCAAAACCAGACTAATTCCAACAGCAATAAACTATCACCCCTCCAATCAACCTGTAATGCATACAAACTGGGCTTGGCTGAAAAGTTGTTTGATTATGAACATATCACTTAAGCAGTTAAAATATAATACTGCAGTAATATCATATCAGACCAAAACAAGCAAATCAGCTATATACAACTCCAAAATGGTTACACTCTAAGTAGGTATCCATAACTGCTCCAGAAAACCATATCCTACCAGTGATAATGCCAGAGTAAATTCCAAGAATACGTCTGGTGCCACAGATGATCAGTCCCCTTCCTAAACAAGAATCTAACCACAAGAAGCTCCAGTGTTAGAAGTCACATTATCAGGAATCAGACGAGACTCTTGTGTGCATTATATAGTACACAGTCCTGTGTCAGCTACACCTCCATACAACTACACATTCTGCTTGGAGACTTGAGGCAGTACATGTCCTTTTTTAAAATCTGTTTCAAAGATTTATTTGTGCTCTTCTCCAAATTCTCCCTATCTGTTGTTTCGCCTCTGTGTGATTGTACCTCATCTGCTGTCCAATGAGCCCATTATGTTGACTGATCCAACTGGCTAGTTGCCATTTGAAAACGCATTTGCATCTCTCATTCTTTTGCTTTAACATACCTCTCAACATGCAGACACTGAAAATATGTAAAAAGGCCTTTGAAAAGTAGATAATATCCAGACAAAAAATCTGGACATCCAATTAACATAAAATATGAATACCAAATAACACATAACTGCTCCTGCAGCCAGTAGGAGTATGGGATACTACTCAGAGTGCATTATCAAATAAACACTGTAAAATCTGTAGACTTTAAAGAACTGTATTGCAATTTATACAAAGTCATTTATTTTTGTGTCTGAAAAAGGGAGATACAAGATGTGTTTCCTGTTTTTTAAATTCTTGGTGCCACTAGTATGTTTGTCATGTAGTGTGGTTTTCTGTGTACCAGACAGCTTCAAAAACCTTGAGAGATGAGGGGGATTCAGAAAACTGTGAGAGTGGTAAATCACGCCTGAAGAAAAAAAAAAAAAAAGGGACATACCTCCATAAACTGACGCATCATACGTAGGGGGTAAATCAGGCCTGAAAACAGGGACATTCCTCCAAAATAGGGTCAGTAGTTTAATACAACCATTCTTTGTACCTTACTTTGCTGTTTACAGACCATGATTTCTTTGTGCTGACTACATTCTTACCAAGCTGTTGATGCACTTTCAAGGTATTGGATAGAAATGGGTACATGACTTTTAGTACACCCATCTAAGTAGCAGGTTCCAAGAGTGGCACAGGGTCCCACACCTCCTCCTCTCAACTGTCATCTTTTTGCTTGAAACACTGATATTCCCCCCATTACTTTCCAAAGTGATTTCTCCTGCCTACTGCATATTCAGCTATTATAAATTTCAAGGTAAAATCTGTCCCTGTATTTGATCAACAAAAACAAATAAATACAGTGATACTGACAATGAAAGGAATAAGTGAAGTAAATGAATCGCAGTTCTACTGTCGCAGTTCCTCCCGCAAAAACACTCCTTTAAAATGAAACTGCTATAATATACTTTGCTTTTTGTTTTTTTTTTTGTTTTTTTCCAAGATGTAGAACTCTTGGAAATAATGATCTAAAGTTATCTAAGGAAAGGGGATCAACCAAAAATACTTGTTTTTCCACTCATTAACAAATAATATTCTATGGAAAGTTTAATCACTGAAGCATATCTTGTGGGAATCACAAAAGGACAAACTGACCTGAAACTGTAAGACATGCAGACATCACATGCTCAAAAGATCACCTACACAGTCTAACTACTGCAAAGTTAAACAATACTACATCCATCCTCAACCCCTTTTCCTATTTTTGACTTGGGGTTTGGGTGTCACTTCAGCAGTGACAATCATCTCGAGCCAAGGTTGTACACCACTGGCTGGCTAGTCCTGCCACAGTAGTTGATTCTTACCACACACTCACACACACACTCTCACCTACAGCCAATTTAGAATGCCCAATCCACCTACTGCATGTCTTTGGAATATGGGAGGAAACCAGACCATGCAGTGGAAACCCATGTGACCACAGGAAGGACATGCAGACTCTGCACAGAAGGCAACCCAGCAGAGAATCAACCCGGAGAACCTCTTGCTGAGAGGCAACAATGCTAACCACTGCATACAGATACAAGCTGCAAAGCCTTCAACACTATCAGACAAACAAGGTAATAAGCTAGATGAACTGTACCTCAGAATTGTTTCATACCAATGAAAAATCGCTGCCTGCACTTTTAAGTGGTTTACAGAAGGCTGATGCCATTTTCAGCACTTTTAAAATGCACAAGCAAGTCATAATGACAAAACTGCAAATGTCCCAAAAGTGGGAAACTACAGAGCTTGACAAAGGGGGTAATGGTAACACTGTTTAACAGGCTACAGGTTCCAAACTTTAACTATCAAATCATGGACTAATGTCCCCACTCCTGGACCCATGCTAGCACTTGTTCCTAGATGTGCAGATGTAGGAGGTTTGCAATTTGATATTTTTGCAATTTTTTTGTGTGCAAGGTAGTTCAGTTTTTGATGCATTGTGCGCAGCATTGTGTGTTTCGACAATGTGGTCATTGATCTTCTGATAGTAAGCCTAATTAATACAGTGTGCATGTGAGTGTAGATATGTGTGTGTGTGTGTGTGTGTGTGTATGGTTACAGGGCATTTACTTGATCATTCAGCTTGTTGACAGCTATTTTGGCTGACAGAAGTTATTTAAAGTACTCTATCATGTGCAGAAAGAAGCAAATTGAATAACAAAATTTTGTTTCTTCCATTGTTTGCCTTTTGGTTAAAGTCCTGTGATGAGGGAGTTTGTATATATAAGCTACTGGGTGTGGAGACAGAGTCTCCTATATCTGGGCGTGCATGGGGCAAAGCCTCCACTTAAAACAAGTGTTTTGATTGCAAAGGGAGGTTGGATGCTTTCCTTTGGTGATCAGATAGTTTTGCTGAGGTTGACTTCAATGTTTTATGTAGTCGACATGCCAGCATTGATGCAATGGCATGTTGACTATTGATAACATACACATATATGTGTGGGTATGTGCACATATATATATATATATATACACACAAACACACACACATACATACATACACATATACATATATAAGAGAGAGGTTTGGTAATGTAGATTGATTATTCCTTTGGCCAACAACTTTTGACTGACAGATATGCAAAACTGCTTTAATAATAGGGTGCAGGAATGTATCCTTTTCTTGGTATTGTGTGATCTTGGAGTTGGGTTGGGGAATATGTCTCTTCCTTAGTATCATGTGCTCTCAGAGATGGTGCATTGAAGTAGCAGGAGGTGTAGGGGCATGAGATGGGAACTTCCCCACCTGAAAAAAACACATAGGTTTTAAATTTTTTATGTTCCAAGGTTACATCTTGTAGCATGCACATTGTCTCAGTGATGTTGTCAGATTGATAATTATTTGTTTGTTTTATGCAGGACAATTTATGCGTGTGTGTGTTTGTATGAAGAGCAAAAGTAGGTACTATAGTTTACAATACACACACACACACACAACAAAACACACAAGCACATACTGCTACAGCACTTCAGATCAGCTGAAACAAAATATCTTCTATTCTTAAACTGTAGCAAACTGTCTGCTGTAGAAAGCAGCCACTGTAGTTCATGTTACACGGAGCATTCAGTAAAAAATAATGGTTCTCTGCTCCTTTTAAACTGTATAAATGTAGCAAGCAGCTGCTACAGCTTATATGATGTAGTGCTGTCATGTATGAAGCTCTACAAAGCTTCAGTTCTGAATGCAAATGTAATGCCAGCATTTAAAAGCTTGTATGCACTGAAGATCAACTGGGATCCTCCAATTATGTCCCTTAACACTTTGTGCCGCTGTGTGTGTGTGTGTGTGTGTGTGTGTGTGTGTGTGTGTTTTATATATATATATATATATATATATATATATATATATCTATATATATCTATATATATATATATATATATATATATATATATATATATATATATATATATATATCTATATATCTATATATATCTATCTATCTATATATATATATCTATATCTATCTATATCTATCTATATATATATATATATCTATATCTATATCTATCTATATATATATATATATATATATATATATATATCTATATATATATATCTATATATATATATATATATATATATATATTTATATATCTATATCTAAATATATCTATATATATATATATATATATATATATATATATACGTATATATATATATATATATATATATATATATCTATGTCTATGTTTTAATGTCGAAAAAACACTTCATCCAATCCCGTTTTTTTAATCACACTTCTGCGAAAGTATGGATTATCAAAACATGAGCAAAGTACATAACATCGAACATGTACATTCACGTAAGCTGGTTTTCTGAAGTGCATTACAGTGGGGATAAGGAATTACATCCGTTTCCCCGCTGTAGTGCAATCTCTGAGTTAGTATATTTAAGTAGGGGGGTGTGGGGGGTGCAGGGGGGCTTGCCTCCTTGCAAAAAGAGTAATTTGTAAAGTTTTTAATTTAAGTTTTAGGGTAGGGAAACGGCTTACGCAAAAGCAGATGTTCGATGTTATGTACTTTGCTCATGTACAGATAATGCATAGTTTCGCTAAAGTCTGATTGCAAAACCGGTATTTGATGAAGTGCTTTTTCGGCATTTCAACATAGACCCATAGATATATATATATATACCGAATTTTAGTATTTCGAGACTATAAAGTCGAAAGTGCAGTTACGCGAAACTGCATAATATCGAATACGGAGATGTTGAATCTGCCGTTGTGTTGTTGCGTTTGTGATGTGCAGTTTGTGGATCTGTAAGTGTATTGGGTAGGGATTTTAGTATGTGTATATGTGTGTGTGTGTAGTGGTGAGTGTTATGTGTTTGTGTGTTTAGTGCGACCTTGGAGTTAGTATATATAAGTAGCGGGGGTGTGGGGGGTGCAGGGGTGCTTGCCCCCCTGCTTATAGGTAGGGTAGGTGTGTTTGTTTTTTATGTTGTGTTTGTGTGTGCTGTTTTGTTTGTTGTAGTGTCATTAGGTAGGTGTATGTGTGCTTGTTTATGTGGTGGTGTGTGTATGTGAATGATCGAAATTTTGAATTTCCCTGTTGTGGGTGTCGTTTTTTTGGGATTTCAGCTTTATAGTCTCGAAATACCAAAATTCGGTATTTTAGTATTTTGAGATTATAAAGTGAATCCATATATATATATACATAGTTACAGATATACAAAATCACCAATCTGGAAATAGAAATAGAGTATGCCCAGTCAAATCTAACCCATTATGCATACAAAATCTATATATTTCAGCCTTTACTAAGAATATTTGGATAGTTGAAAAAACACAATTTCCTCCTACCTCAACTGGAAAACTTTCTAAAAGAATCATAACAGCACACAAAAACACAAATTATATACAATAGTCTAATTTATTATTCAATATAAGACAGAAGTAAAAATGTTCAGTGAATTAAAGCCATGGGTAGACCATTGAGAAAAAATTCTGTCAAAGAATGGCAGTTCACCTTAGTCCAACTCTCATCCCGCCTAAATCTGGCTTTGAACAGCAAGAGAAGCAGGAAATGAGTCAACTGGGTGTGGAGAGGGCATGAGAGTCTGGGTAGAGGAACCCAATTCAATTTACAAAAGTATAAAAATAATAAAACAAAGTGTTGGAGCTCCTCAACTACATTTAAAAATAATCATGATTTACAACATAGAAAACACAGTGTAACTTTTAAAATATTACAATAAATCTTGAACATCAGTATTTAAAGTTAGAGTTTTCTGACCGGCATTCATTTAAATTTACATTTTTGGAGCTTGATCCTTCTTACAGCTTCTGTAACAAGTCTTAAAGCAATACTCTGAAAGCTGTCAGGGTTTCAAAGCAGAGACCATGAAAGCAGTCAGGGGGTTAGCGCAGTTATCATGATGTTCTTTAAAACATGTAATCACTGAGAAATATTTCCATTTCTGACTGGAAATATGTACTCAAAAATTCTTTCTTAATATTTGCAATTTGTTTTTGTGGTATAAAGTAAACTCACCACTAGCGCTACAGATAAAAGAGCACATATTTGTTGTTACATATTACATCACTTTGTAAATAAAAAAAAGTCTTCTCATACTGCATTAATATTGGGCTTAAACGTGCAAATCAGCTATATACAACTCTGAAACAGTTGCAGTCTTTCTAAGTATCTAAAACTTGCCCATAAACCCATACCCTATCAGTGATAAGAAATAATCTCTCATCCCAGCTAAAGCCATGGCCATAACATACAACTTAAAATAAAAGTGATAACAGGAAGAAATTACCCACCACCCAAACATTTTTGATTACTGAGCTAAGCCTTAGCATCGCTTTCATTTTTTTCCTTGGAATAATTCTGCTGTGCTGAAATTTATTTATGGTAACACAGTGAGAATTACAAGCAGTTGGGATACAACCTTTCATATTAATTATTTTTTTCACAGTTAAATAGCATTTCTGCTTTAAATGTACAACCAGCCTTGGGAAATGATTCTCCATATGGAACAGAATTAAGCAAGCGGGTTGCTTGACAACCAAATACTCATCCACAGATTTTACCAATAGGTAAGAAACATCAAATCTATTGGTATACCTTACTACTGAAACAAACATTTATCATTTTTTATTATTCATGTCTTTCTAGTTATCCTTATCTCATAGTTTATGTCCTTTAACCACTCTCCAGTAGAGGTCGTGATCCTGTAAGCTGCAGCTGTTGCATCATATCCCAGGTTTCATACATTGAACCTACTATTCCTGAGAGGCACTGGAGAATGGGCAACATGTAAGGGTCTATCATTCATGACCTTGCAGCAGTGAGCAAATATTTTTAAGCTTCTAGATAACCCACAGTGGCTTCATGCCTAAAATGTAGAGGTGCCATGCAGCATAAAGCATTTGTGCTGTCAAATGCTGGCACATTTATTTATTTATTTATTATACATTTGTTAACCGGGGGTGTCTGTCTGAGCCGAAAAGGCCCTTTATCAGCAGAGGCCCCAGGAGAAAAGCTCCACAAAGAAAAATTTACATGGCGAGCATGTACCCTGAATAATACCATGCAGCTCTTACTCAGGTAGTAGTGACTCTAAGCCTTTTTCTAAACAACTGCTAAAACTCATATCTCACTTGAGGATGGGAGAGCAGATAGTGACCCCACCCAGTCTAATCTCTGCTGATCGCTATATATAGCACCCATGTTGTAAGTACTGTGTACCAGCCAAATCTCACTGCCCTTAGTGACACCACATATAAAAATTCCCTCTAAAAATCAGATCAGTGTTAACACTATAAAAAAAATACTACTCTAGTATGTCACATGCTTTCTACTAGATGGAAAAATAACTGAAACTGGATTCATAATTATTTCATTTTGTCCTATTGAAGCAAAGGTTGATTAAAGAAAACGTTTTAGTTAAAATAATTACTAAAAAATTACATACATTAAATGTATGAGATTGTATGAGATACCTATTAGACTCCCAAGGAATATAAGCACATTTTTTGTTTACAAGTAAAATGAAGGTTAAATAGAAAAAAAATTTAAAAAAGAAAAATCAATATGAAGACGGCTTTTGGAATGACAGTTACACTGTATTGTCTTCACATATAATTGATGTTCAGCTGTATGCATAAATCTTTTAACACCCATTGTGATTTCAATATAAACCTCAAGCTGCATAAACCCCTGGAGATTTTGTATGCACATTTTGCTGGCAAATAATAAGGAATAAAACCGAATCACTAAAGGTTACAAATACATATTTATCAGCTGACCTGCCAGAAGCAAAAAACAATCACTTCCAGAGGTGGTGAAAAAGGACAAGTAATTCAAGACAGTAATCACTGGACAGTTCTAAAACAAATGATTAGTTCCTTAGAATATAAATAAATTCTGGTATTTTACCTTTTTGCTGTAAATCCACCAAATAATATTCAGGAATTATCTACTTCTGGAGGAAGACTTTTCACATAATGTTGGTGCTTCCTTAAACAGGCTTCCCATTTTAGTATAGTACACAATAACCTCCCTGCATAACCACAGAACAGGAACAGTTATCTGAAGGCTTAAAGAAAAGCCCTTGGGCATTACAGAATGTCATGAGTGCATTCTAATTAGATTACATGTATAACCCAGGCAGTTTATCAAAAAAAAGTTTAGTAACTAATTCAACTAACAGAGAATATAAAATATTAATTATTGTGCAATTAGTCAGTGCCGATTTATTTTTCCCCATTGTAAAAGTAATGAAAGGCAAAGACTTAAAGATGGAAGTGGAGCATCAAATAAAGTGCACTTAATCAACATCTTAATGTATTGGCCTTTGATGTAAAAAAATATTCCTGCAGATGAATATGCTTTGGGTGCTTATTTTGTCAGTTGCAAAAATAATGACACTTTAATTTATGAAATACTCCCAAACAGAAATTAATATTTCATGAAAATTATGCGCTACTTAGATACATATTAGAAATCTTTCTGTAACATAAACATTTGCATAATGAGGAAAAACAGTCAGATGTTTATTTCCTTATGTGGTGAGCTCTTCAAGGTTGCTAGAACTGCAGATACTGGAGCTACTGGAGTGACAATCAGTAGTAGTGTAAATATGGAAGATGTGGCAACAATGGAGTTATTCTGTGGCATTTGAAATAGTGGGATTTTTAAATGGACTGCAAAGTAATCTGTGAGGAAAAGAATGTAAAAAGTTAGAACCTCTTCTCAGAGCTTACTCATTTTGTTAAAGGCATATTCAACAACAAAATCTGTTTTTATGATGTTAATCATATAGGCTTCATTACTGTTTATTCTGCCTTCACCATAGTAATTCCTGTACATAAGGCAATATATATTTATTTAGGTCAGACATGGGCATTGACTTGGCTAGCACAAAACATGTAAACAAACTATTCAGGTCACGACTGAGTCCCAAAGTGGTAAGCTTGAATGAAAGCCTCTCTGGCAAGTACAAAGCAAATACAGCACCAAGCAATGTGTAACCTAGCAGCCTAGTGAAATGAATTAAGGCAATGATCTACTTTATGATGTCCCGCTTACCAGGCTGAACAAGGAGAGGGTGACTGTGAGCTGCCTATCGGGAGCTAGGATCCGCCACATAACACACGCACTCAGGTCACTCCAAAGCAAGTAGAAATATGACTCCGTCATTGTCCATGCTGGCGTGAATGACCTGAGACGTACCTCCCTGGACTACATGAAAAGAGACATAGAGGAGCTCTCTGATTATGTAGCCCAGGCTGGTATGACCTGACCCTGAGCAGCATCTTGCCCTCACCAAGAATGATGCCACAATACAAAGACAAGATGATCAGCTTTAAGAATTGGCTCAAGTACTGGTGTCATTCTAAGGGGATCCAATGTCTGTCTGCCTGGGATGACATATTGGACAAGCCACTCTGCTTCGCAAGGGATGGCTTGCACCTGTCACCACTGGGCTTCCGGATATTGGCTAAGGCTCTTGCCATCCCCATAGTGCCTTTTTTAGGCAAGGCTCAAAAGACAAATCCACCTCCTTAGATAACAAAAATGGAAAAAAACTAAGGGTAATGGCTGCTCAACACCAGAAGTCTAAATCTCAAGATGCAGGCACTCGATGCACTCCTCAGTATGGAGAACATCGACGTCTGTGCAGTAACTGAAACCTGGTTCAAGGCTCCTGAGAGCACCCCAGCACTACCAGGCTATACCTCTTATCATGCTTTCGGCCCCAAAACCCGGGCCGAACCACAAAGGGAGGGGGAGTGTCCATATTCATCAAGGACACCCACACCTCCAGGTTAGTAGCAACACATGAAGCATCGGAGACCATACAGGTGCAACTAACCATAGGCAAAACTGCTATACAACTTGTAGCATGTTACAGACCATCCTCCCAATCTCAGGAACCCCACTCAGCCTTCCTGAAGACATTGGAGGATATAAATGTATCACAAAATACCATCATACTGGGAGACTTCAACTACCCTAACATAGATTGGGTACATTATTCTAGCCCTAACACCCTAGCCCAAAGGTTCCTGGAATTCATAAATTCAAATGTACTGGAACAACTAGTCACCTCTTCCACTAGGGGAGATAATATACTAGACCTGATCATCACAAACATGGGGACAAAATGCTCCACACTGGAGGTATACCCCTCACTAGTGAGATCTGAGCACAAACTAATCACCCTGGATATACATATCCCACCTACACCCCCAGCACAAAAGACCACAGTGAAAAACTTCTCAAAAGCAGACTTCACTCTTCTTAAGACTGAGATGGTATCCTTTAAGCCCACTGGGCCAGTGGATACCACATCCCACAATGCTGAATCCTTCACAAATGCTTTCTATGGACATCTCCAAGAATGCATGGATCATGCAATCCCAAATAAATCCAAGTCCCTCTCCACCAAAGGCAAGCGTCCTGTCTGGTGGACCTCAGCCATTAACAAATTGTATAACAAAAGAAGGAAGCTACTGCACGACAGAGCAAAATCCCATAAAGGGAAGACATCTCTGATCAACAGTAGCAGAAAGCTACATTCTCTCATAAAAACATCCAAAGCTAACTTTGAGAGAAAAATCGCTAAGGACACTAAAGATAACCACAAAGCCTTCTTCAGCTATGTTAGAAACCTGGGCGTAAACCCTCAGATATGCTCAGAGTTAGTTCACAACAACAAAAAATACACTGAACCCACAGATATTGCCAACATTCTGGCTGACAGGTTCAGTGCAAATTTCTCCCCTCCCTCACCCCCAAAAGAAGAAATACTTATCCCAGCTGAGTGTAATCTCCCTGTCATCTCAGATGTCCAGGTGAGAGCAGCCCTCAGCAAAGCTAAAAACACAGCATCAATGGGACCTGATGGTATCCCGGGTTGCGTGCTACGTGAACTCCAAGAGGAGCTAAACCCGCACATAAAAATGCTATTTAACCTTAGCCTTACTACAGGATATGTACCTGAACACTGGCGTACAGCAACAGTGGTCCCACTCCACAAAGGGGGTACCTCTACAGATCCTGTGAACTACCGCCCCATAAGCTTAACCAGCCTGGTCTGCAAAGCTATGGAAAGAATCATTATGGAACTCATAAAAAGAGACATTGGGGACCTACAGACACTTGACCCCACCCAGTTCGGCTTTGTAAAGGGCAGATCCTGCCTTTTGAACCTGGTTGACTTTTTCAAAACAGTCACTAGAGCCATTGATGAGGGCAAAGCAGTCCATACAGCCTACCTGGACTTGGCTAAGGCCTTCGACACAATACCCTACTCAGGCATCATAGATAAGCTCAACAGCTTAAATGTAAACCCTTATGTCACTAGATGGGTTGCAAACTGGCTAAAGGACAGAACCCATAAAGTTAAAATCGCTGGAGCAATGTCAGACTCAAAGCCAGTCACAAGTGGTGTCCCACAGGGATCTGTCCTGGGACCCCTCTTGTTCGGCATTTATTCATCAGATGTTAAAGCAAACATGGGAGGGTTGTGGCTGACAAAGTTCACAGATGACTGCAAACTAGGCGCCATAGTCGATACACCAGCGGACACATACATCCTACAAAAAGGCCTCACAGAAACGGGCAACTGGTGCTGGAGTCATGGCCTTAAACTAAATGCCAAAAAATGTATAGTCATCCCCTTTAGGAAAAACAAAGTACCCACAAATTATCACATAGACAGCAACCCACTGAGTACAGAAAAAGTAATCAGAGACCTAGGGACCCATGTCGACAGCGACCTCTCATTTGACACCCACATTGCCAAAGTGGTTAGAAAAACATTCTACCTTGCACACCTTATCATGAAGGGATTCACATCCAGATCCAAGGATATCATTGTACCCCTATACTCCTCCCTCATCAGACCCATGATTGAGTACAATGCCCCATTTGGTATGTACCTCACACGGCATTTGCAACAGCTGAAGAGACCACAAAAGTACATCACCAAGAGGATCAAGGGTCTCCAACATATGTCTTATTCTGCCAGACTAAAGAAACTCCAGCTCTATTCAGTAGCATATCACCTGCTCAGAGGTGATCTCTGCCTGACGTACAAGGCCATGTCCAATCAGGAACTGATGGACATGCTCCACCTCAAAAAATCCAAATCCATCAGAACCACGAGAGCTAAAGACTTAAACCTCGGCACAAGTATGAATAGGACATGCTGGAGGGATTCATAACCCAGAGGCTTCCCATGCTCTGGAACAAGATCCCAGTTCATGTTAGGCAGAGCCCCTCACTGACTCTCTTCAAGAGAAATCTTGATGACTGGATGGGAGATCGCAAGTTTACCCCAGGGGTCACATCTGTGTCACTACTAGACAGGGGCACAGTAAACTAATTTCTATTATATAAGGGGACCTTCACTGTGTCACTACTAGACAGAGGTACAGTATTCTAAATCTAGTCTGTGCATTTTGTACCATTTTATGGGGTGGCGAAAGCCACATCACTATGGCTAGGCTTACAAATGCCCCTGGGCAGATAGCCTAGTACTAAACTATGAAACTATAAACTATGTACCTCATTCTTTACTCCTGGGTTTGATTCTCTCAGGGTCCGTTTGCCTACTATGTGACTCAGTGAGTCACTTAAGGAGACACTGCTCCAGGGTTATATCTGAAAAGAAGCACTTTCTTTACACACTTAATCAAATAATAATAATAATAATAATAATAATAATAATAATAATAGTAGTTCCCTCAAACTCTTTTCCTAGGTCTCTCTAGAAATAAATATTTTTAAGCTTCCTGGGCCAGATTCCAAAAGAGCTGCTCCCAGTATAAGTATGTCCTGATTCCAAAAGACCTGCTCTAAGTGTAAGTGGCTTGTTTAAGTGTAAGGTCTATTTATAAATATGCGTGTTAAATGGACCAGACTCCAAAAGACCTGCTCTCTGTGTAAGTCATCACTTGCACTGACAGCCAGTCTTTTGGAATCTGGCCTGCCATATAACTGCTCTACCCAATAAATGTGTCTCATGTTACTTTTGGTATAACCTTAATCTGGTCTACTACTTTCTGTATTTCAAAAAAACTTCCTATACTTATTACCAACTTCACAATATAAAAAAAATCTGCCATAAAGCTTTGTAACAAATTGCATAATATGTCAATCATAAATATTCTTGTCCTTAAATGTAACACTGTATGACATTTTTATTTTACTGTTTAATATTTCCATATCAGATGTAAAAACAATTATTATCAAACTGTAACAAACCTATACTGACTTAAAATGCATTTATGGTTATTTTCTAAAATGTATTAACTACAGTTTTATTGTTTGCTTATTTTACTACGGGGCTTTTCTCCCCTGGGCCTTTGCTGAAAAGGAGAATGCTTGACAACCTAGTCAGACCATCCCAGTAAACAAATGCATAACTAAATAAATAAGAAAACAGAGAATTACACAGTGAGAAAATATATACTGCAATTCATACCTTAGAAATTACTATACTGTTCTTAAATAAGATACATTGAAAAGGGGAAGTAGGGGCTTTATAAGATGAGAGGAAAGTGGCATTTTGATTTCTTTGTTAATATAACAAAATATAAAAGATGAATTCCATCTTGGGATTGTAGCCTTATCATTATAGTGTGTGTCTGTGGAGGTGGGCTGACTGCCTCTGTGATTCTTAAAGCTGTGCTGTCTAAAGCTCTTAGCAGGATCACACTTACGCAAATGGTCTAAATGGAGTGTCCAGTCAAAAAAAAAAATACAAAACAAAAAAAAAACAGGATGCAAAAATGTCACCCCATGACAGTTTGCTCAAGCAATATAAGAAACTAATTTGGAAAAAGAATAATGTAAGGCACTATAGAAGTCAGCTCTATACTGGGCACCACAGAAGTCAGCCCTATTATAATGGGCACCATAGAAGTCAGCCTATACTGGGCTCACCATCTGCAAGATAAAGGGTAGGGATGAAGTGTGATGCCCATTAAATGGTAGGCAGGAGGGCAAAGAACTAAGAGAGACAAGACTTTGGCATGGAAACTGATTTTTTGGGATGTGAAATGTCACAGCAGTCCTGGGGAAGAAGGAAAAGCTAGTGTGGGAATTTGTAAAGTACCTG